>NW_027555514.1:68915819-69425819 GCF_003287225.1 Phascolarctos cinereus
AGGCCAATAATCACTAAAATCATTTTATTTTCTAACAAGATTACCAGGCTAATAGAACAAGGAAATGCTGTGGCTATAGTTACCTAGATTTTAACTAAGCATTTGACAAAGCTTTTTGTGCTGATATAGACAAGAGAGAATGATGGGCATTAGATAGATTCAGGATTAGTGAAAAGAGCAGTAATTAATGGATCTGTCAGAGGAACCGGGAATGTTTAGCCTGGAGAACAGAAAAGATAGGGGAAGGGAAAGGAGATGTGATAGCTGTCTTTGAGTATCTGTGAGAATGCCACATGGAAGGGATACTGGACTTGTTCCCGTCGTACTCGGAATAGCAGGAAAAAGCTCCAGAGAGACAGAGTTTGACTTGATATAAGGGAAGCTTCCTAACAATCAGAATTCTGCAAAAGTGAAGTGGGTTGCCGTGGGACAAGGTATATTAGGGGATGGAAGAAAAGGAACATTGAGCTTCAGAGAGAGTAACAAGAGACATGGCATCTTCAGAAAGCTATGATGCAGTGCACATGATAAAATGGAAGTCATGTGTGAGGAAGAAACCTATGATGAAGGAAGTTTGCTAACAGTGAAGAAGGGTTTCAGAAGAAGACAGGAATCAGGGAGGGCAAGGGGCTGAGTCTACTACGATAAGGACATGGAGGCAGCCAGTATGTGCTGCTCCCCTTGATTCACTGATCCCAGGCATTTCACTATGTGAAATTCTATCAGAGACCGTTCCCTCCTCCCCACCCCTAAAATAGGAAGATAGGACCTGGGAGGAGGTGTCTAACGGTCCACAGTGGGTATGGAATGGCAGCTAAGATTTAAAGGAGAGTAGGAAGAGTAGGTTTGGCCAATCTTCCATCCATCTACCATATTCCCACTGTCCAAGACCAGAGCTATAGTAATCAACTCTTCAAGGCCAGATTGTTGGAGGCTAATGGCAATCAACCCATTAAAATGTCAATTAGGTTCATTTGTTTCTTTTTAAAAAAAAACTTCCTTGGTTTCTATAAGTGTAATGCAATGTCATGTTTGCTTGTCTAACCTTGAGAAGTGATGTAACATAGGACAGCTTCCTCCCTTCTGGTAGTCTATTAGAACCAGGTTGATGCTATACAGGGGACAATCAAATAAATTCTTCCTAGACTCTGGTTAAAGAATTGAATGAAGCTTAAACACTAGAAAAATGGTTCTCTGAAAGAAAGTTAGTCACAAGTTGCTTTTGGGTGGGGTGAGATATTTGTAAAATGGAGGCCAGAGCATGATAGAGTGTAATCTCCTTGAAGGCAAGCATTTGAATCACTCTTGTCTTTGTACTTTCTATGCCCAACGTAGAAGGCACTTGATAAATGCTTGGTGGTTAATTGATACCTTGCAGAGGGGATGAGGCTGTGAACTGTGTGCTCCTGAAGGGGAGGCCAAAGAACTGAAATTACTGGTGGGAAACAGAAAATGAAGAAGCAACTTTCAAAAATCCAAATAAAGTAGGGTCTCTGTTTCAACTCAACTGCTTGGCATCTTGTGTTGACCCCAGGATAACTTTCAAGAGAATGACTGATTTGGACCAATTTTAGGTCATTGTAATCAGTATCAAGATATGTGATAGGTTCAATGGGTGGGTAGGTCTTCCTTTTTGAAACAAAATGGCAGCTGACAAAAGTTTTCAGACAGACACATTCTTTGTGATTGGCCTCAACACTGCATATAGTTCCTAAAACCGAGATCCTGTCTTGGGTTTACGTCTCCATTTTTCTAACTTGTTCCCCCAGAGGGGCAAACATATAAAAAGCAATGGTCAGAATTAGTTTGTGAACAGAAATTGCCAAGGCCCCCTGAGGGCTCAGGTCTGTCTGATCTCTCAGTTAGCTGCTCACTTTCAGTTCTTATATTTGTCCAGAGAAAGCACTTTCTAGTCTGTCCATCGAATCATTGTACAAATGTAACATTTCATCTAAATCAGCTCCTCGAGGCCCTGACATGAGAACGACTTTATTGCTGAAGGAAGAGAACAAAACCCATTTATGGGACCAGGAACATCTCAAAAATGTCCTTTCTTCCAGTTGCATTTGAACCATGATGACATTTTCACAAAAGGGGATGAGATAATAACATTTTTTGAGAACCCTGATTCCTTGGCTCTGTGCCACAGAATGAAATTAGCTAAATTTAATTACAGATAACAAATGGCTAGGCTTAGGCTTTCTGGCTCCCACTTGTCCTCATCTTCTTAGCACACAGCTCTCTCTACTGTCCATAGGATATTCACTCACCACCCACACCCAAGAACCTCACCCCCACCTGTGTCTCACTTGCCAGCAGGCCCACCCAGGAGATGCGTTATTCAGCCACCTCTTCCAAGGCCCCCAAAGGCCCCAGATCTAAGATGCTGACCACTTTAATCCATACTTTCTCTGTTATTTTGTTTACCTTGGCAACAGTTGTGAGGACAAATAGGACTTCTACCCCATGGAGGCCGGCTGGTTTGCAGCATAAATAAGAAATAATAAACAGAACTCTAGCTGCAGGCTAGTGGGCACCAAATAAAACTCCCAGGCAATTACCCTGACATCTCCCTTAGCCTCAGCAGCAAATTCATCTGTTCCTTACTAGCTCCATGATCAGTTCTCCCCCCTCCTCTCCATACTCACAAAGAACGACCTTCTCTGGAAAATGATTCAGACCAGCAAAGATTCTTGGTCAAGCGGATCATTAGTATCTAAGTGAACAATCTGAAGGTCTAAGCCAGTAGCCTTAAAAGTAACAGGGCTGCAGAGAAGGCAACATCGAGGTATGTGACAATCCCACTGCTCACACTTGGCCTGTGGCCCTGTGACTTCAATTAATGAGCTATTACCACTAATCCCATGGCCTCCTATGGTCCCAAACACCCCAGGTACCAAGAGACATCGTTTTTGCCCAATTCTGAGACTATCTGTCACAAAGATACATCCCCATGAAAGTTTCTTCACAGTGCCTTGCATATAATAGGTGCTTAATAAATGCTTGTTGACATGTTGACTTGCCTTGATAATAGATGGGTTTCTGGGAATAGGGTAGAGGAAAACAGACAAATCACCCAGAAGGATGAGTGGTGGTTCCCAACCCTTTCTGGTGGGAGAACCTCTTTTTAAGATTGAAAATTTTATCATGACCCCACATGGTAATAGCTATACTATTAGAATCTATTGATTGAAAAAATATGTTGAAAAAAATGTTAACAGAAAGCTACTATGAATTCAGTACTATTTTAAGATGAATTTATAATTTAATCACAATAGCATCAATTTACAATTTGATCGTAATAGTATCTATTTATAAATTTATTACAATAGCATCTACGTACTTGAAAAATATTATCACAGACATGTGAGACCCTTTGGTTATAGAAGGTATATTTGCCTATTCATGGCTTCCTGGACCCTTTGCAATAATGTCACAGCCCCAGTTGGTCTACAGCTCATAGTTTTCGAAGCACTGGTCTACTATTTTTTCCTTTGGCAGAAGAATCCAGCACTGCTCTTGTAAACAAGTCATTTTCTCTCCTTTTTTTTCAAAATCAGAAATACTTGCAGAAGCATGAGCTTCGTGTCACTGTGAAAGAAATGAAGACACCTTTTGTAGACCTACCCTCACCCCAAAGGGCATGAAGTCAACACTTCCCCAAGTGTAAGGAAAAACATCAGCTAAATTTAAACTCACAGGTGACAAGGGAGAAGCTTTATAGGAACATGATAGCCGGCCACAGGGGAAGCCACTTGCTAAAAGTCAGCTTTGGAAGAAGCAAGAAACGGCCTGTTTATTCCAGTCCCTAAGGGTCTACATTCCCAATTGCAGGCCCTGCCAGGTACATGCCAAGACTGGAAAATTAATTCAGAGGCCCTGTCTCTTTATACTAACAGTGCTTAGAGTTTACAGAAGAGAGAGCTAGGCGGCATGGAGGGAGCCAAAAGCTATGTCTTGCATTAGGACTACTGATAGTTCAATTTTTTTTTATCTTTTTACAGATGATTAAAGATATTATTTTTTACAAAAGAGCCCTGAGAGATGTCTGACAACCACTGGAGTGAAAAAACCCATCCTCTCCACTCCCAGTTAGTCTCACTGCAATTGTATGGGTCTTGCTGGTAATAGTTTTAATTCCTTGAAAAATGGTCAATTTCCTTCTATCCATATTCCTATGAGACTATTGAACAGAGCCCCGATGGTAAAGGGAAGGCCCTAGTACCCTCAAATTCCCTGAATCAACCACAGAGAAAAAACAACCTGATAACTAATTCATTCTGTTGTATAGAGACAATTACCCCTCCTATAATAAGAGGTATTTACATTTTAATAAAGGACAAAGTTTGACCCAAAGAGATGAATATCTGCTTATGGAATTTCAAATGCCCGGGCATGTGAATACGGGTGATATTTGAGAGGCAAGAGGATCTTCCTAATAACCTTGCATCAAGTCCCATGCTGTTTAATTAATTTATTGTGTACTTAAGTGCAGGACCAAAAACTAGACAACCCTTGTCCTCAAGGAGCTTCTATTCTACTGGGAGAAACAACATAGATGAGGATAATAATAATAAAATGCCAGCATTTCTAGCCCTCTGGGGTTTGCAAAATGTTTTATAAATATTCTCTCATTTTATCCTCACAACAATCCTGAGTGGTAGGTGCTATCTTCCTCGTTTTGCACATGAGGAAACTGAGGCAGACAAACGCTAAATGATTTGCCCACATTTGCATAGCTAGTAAGTGTCTGAGAATGGATTTCAGCTCAGGTCTTCCTTATTCTAGGCCCAGTGTTCTATCCACTGTTCTATGTAGCTTCCTCGTGAGTAAATATAAAATAATTTGAAGAAGGAGAAAGCATTAACAAGTGAGGGGAATCAGAAAGGTTTTCCCAGGCAGAAGAGGAAGATTTGGGGAGGTGGAGGTGAGGAAAAAATGAAGTCCAAGAACAGCAGATAACTTGTGTCAATGCACATTAAGGAGATGGCGCATCAAGCTCAGGGAACTGCTCATAGACCAGATTGCTGTAATTTTATGGAGAAGAGAGAACAATATGAAATAAGGCTAGAAAAGTGGGAGGGAGCTGTGTAACAGAGGGTTCTAAAGGCCAGGTGAAGGAGCTTGCATTTTAGTATGGGCAATGGAGAGCCACTGAAAAATTTTGAGCAGAACAGTGACAGTCAACTATGGACCTTGGGAAGATGATTTTGGAGGAAAGATTGAAAAGGGGAGAAAACAGAAGCAGAGAGGCCAATTGGGATGCTATAACAATAATCCAGGAGAAAGGTGCTGAAGAAGGCCTCAAAATCATGATGGATATGTGAGTGGGGAGAAGAGGTCAGATACAACAGCCATCCTGAAGGTAGAATCCACCAAGACTTAGAAACTGAGTATGGAGGGAGAGGGAAAGAGAAGAGGCAAGGGTACCTCTGAGGTTATGATCCTGAGTGACTGGGAGGAGGGTAGTACCCTCAAAAGATGGAGGGTGAGGGGCAGGTATAGGAAGAAAGAATAGAAATTCTATTCTGCATATGTTGTTTGCCATGCCTATAGGACACCCAAGAAGAGATCACCAGCAGGCAGCTGCTGAGGAGAGACCAAAATGTAGGAGATTAAAGTTAGCTATGTAGATTTGAGAATCATCTCAAACTGGAACTCTAAGAGCCAATGAATTGTCCAAAAGAGAAGATGGAGAAAGACATGAGAAGAGGGCCCAGACCACAGCCTGTGTTTATGAAGTAAGACATGTATAATGATCTAGCAAATGGAGACCGAAAAAGAATGGGGAGAATCAGCAGAAGGAGAATCAGGAGAGAACAGTATTAGAGAAGCTAAGGAAGGAAAGAATACCCAGAAGGAGGGGTGATCAACAGTGTCAAAGGTTGAGGACTGGGAGCAGGGCTGAGCATTAGGAGATTACTGATAACCTGTGAAGCAGCAGTTCCAGGAGTGGTTAGTGAGGAAGTAGGAATGATGATGGGAGAAATTTTTCCTAGAATTTTGTCAGTGAAAGAAAAGAGAAATGTAGGATGTTATGCTGGAGAAATTGTAAAATCAAGTGAATTTTTTTAAGATTTGGGAGACTTGGGCATGTTTATGGATAGAAGAGGGGTGGGAATCCATAAATGAGGAAGGACTGAACATGAGAGAGATCAGAGGGGATGAAATCAAGGACACAGAGAGAGCCTTGGCATGAAAAAGGCTACCTTTTGCTCAGAAAGAATGAAAATGTAGATGGGTTTTCAGTTCTGGAGGAGGAGAGATAAGAGAGTTCATGGATGATGACCTTGATTTTATCACTAAAATAGGAATCTGGGTCATCTACAAAAAGACAGGGAGTGGGAGTGTCAAGGGGCTTCAGGTGAAAAGAAAAGATTGTGCTGTGAGGAATGTGAGTCAATAGGAGAAGAATAAAAGGAGAAAACTGATGCGGGGCGGGGGGGGGGTTACCAAGGCTGAAGCTTGGCAGAGCGGGAATGGTAATCAACAAGAGGTACCCAAGGGCTGAGGTCAAAGCATTGCTGAGCTGGTTGACTTATGGCATCCAGAGTGTTAATGGAGAAAAGAGAGACCAGACCGGGGCGATGGTGGTCTTGAAGAATAGGGAGGCATGGAGGAAGTATGAATTGAGGATGAAAAGTCATTTAGAAGGAACGAGCCAGAGGGAGAGGTGAAAAAGATACTGTGATTTGAAAGGGGACTTTCAGAGTTCAAGATCATGGAGGTTGTAGGTGATAGTGAGGTCCAAAGGATGTCTACCTAGTGAGTAACTGAAGCCGACTCCTATTTTGATTGGCCATGTCTGACTCTTCATGACCCCATTTGGGGTTTTCTTGGCAAAGATACTGACATGGTTTGACATTTCCTTCTCCAGCTCATTTCACAGATGAGGAAACTGAGACAAATAGGGTTAAATGACTTGCCCAGGGTCACACAGCTAGTAAGTGTCTGAGGCTAGATTTGAACTCAGGGACTCCAGGCCCAGCACTCTATGCACTGTGCCACTTAGCCACCCCAGGTCATCCTTGGAAATATCAATGTGCACAATGAAGCCCCTAAGTTTGAGTGCAGGTGTTGAAGTGTAGGAGAGGACCGCATGAGGTACTGACTATCTCAAGAGAGGAGGCAGAGAGATCTGAAGGCCAAGAAAACACAGCCACCAAGATCTGGACCAGGTGGCCTGGATGAATGGAGTGAACCTCAAAGGAGAAGAGGTTCATGAGGGAGCTGGCAGAAGAAATAGAAATATCCATGAGGAGTGAGGACGACTTTGTTTTTCACTCCTGGTTCAGCGCATGCGTGTGAAGGCAAGGCAGGCGTAAGAGAAGGTGCTACCAGCATTTCAGAACAGGAATGTGGTATCCTCTGGAGAGAGCTAGACTTCTGTGAGTTCAACAAGATCACTCAACTAGTGTGTAATTTTATTATGCCCTCGGCACTGTGCTAGGCCCTGGGAGTGCTAGACCCTCAAGAAGTTCACATTCTAGTAGAAGGGAGAACATAAATCTATAGGTGCCCACAAAACACGGACCAGAAAACTTTGGGTGGGGGAGGGGCAGAAGGGACCAGGAAAAATCCCCCTGCAGTGGAAACAATTGGACATCATCTTGTAGGAAACCAGCACGAAGGTCACTTGGGCCGGACTCCAGAGTGTGTGGAGGGAAGTAATAGGTAACAAGATTGTAAAGATAACATGGAGCTACACTGTAAAGAGCTCTAAAGACTTTTTGTTGTTCAGTCCTTTCAAGCCTACCCCTGAACCTCTGTTCGAAGAGTTTTCTTGGCAAAGATGCTGGAGTGCTTTGCCATTTCCTTCTCCACAGGCAAACAGAGGTTAAGTGACTTACCCAAGGTCACACAGCTAGAACGTGTCCAAGGCTGGATTTGAACTCAGGTCCTCTGACCCCAAGCTCAGTGCTCTATCCACTTTTCCACCTAGCTCCTTCTTTAAATGCTAAACAGAGGCATTTACATTTGATCATGAAGATAACCAGGCTGCCACTGGAGTTTGCTGAGTAAGGGGATGACTGGGTCAGGCCTGCCCTTTAGGAAAATTATTTTGGAAGCTGTATGGAGAATGGATTGAAGGTGGGAGAGATTTGAGGCAAGGAGACTAATTAGGCTGTTGTAATAGTCTAGGTGCTGGAGGCAGGTAGGTGTTGCAGTGCATAGAGTGCTGGCCCGAAGTCAGAAGGACCTGAGTTCAAGTTTGACCTTAGACATTTACTAGCTGTGTGACCCTGGGCAAGAGAAAGAAAGAAAGAAAGAAAGAAAGAAAGAAAGAAAGAAAGAAAGAAAGAAAGAAAGAAAGAAAGAAAGAAAGAAAGAAAGAAAGAAAGAAAGAAGAAAGAAAGAAAGAAAGAAGAAAGAAAGAAAGAAAGAAAGAAAGAAAGAAGAAAGAAAGAAGGAAAGAAAGAGAAGAAAGAAGGAAAGAAAGAAGAAAGAAAGAAGAAAGAAGAAAGAAAGAAGAAGAAAGAAAGAAAGAAGGAAGGAAGGAAGGAAGGAAGGAAGGAAGGAAGGAAGGAAGGAAGGAAGGAAGGAAGGAAGAGTCTAAGGATCAGAGTCTGAACCAAGATAGTAGCTGTGAATCAAGAAAAGGGGATGTATTCGAGAGATGTTGGAGAGATGGAAATAATAAAATTGGATTGGATATATGTGGTAAGTAAGAAAAAATAGTCAATGATGACACCAAGGTGAGGAACATGGATTAATTGAAAGCATGGTGATACCTTCAACAAAAATTGGAAAATTTGGAAAAGGAAGGAGTTTGGGAGAAAAACCTGTTTTGTGCATGCTGAGTTAGAGATGCCTACAGGTTATCCAGTTCAAAATAGATAACAAACAGTTGGTGATATGGAACTGGAATTTAGGAGAAAGACTAGGGCTGGATATATAGTTCCGGGAATCATCATTCGTTGAAGGAAGGAAGGAAATAAGGATTTATTAAGCACCTGCTATGTGCCAGGCACTGTGCCTGTAACATTTACAAATATTATATCCTCACAAGCCTGAGAAGTGGGTGTTAGTATCCCCATTTTACAATTAAGGAAAACTGAGGCAAACAGAGGTTAAGTGACTAGCCCAGGGTCACACACACACAGCTAGTCTGAGGCTGTATTTGAACTCAGGTCTTCCTGACTCCAGGCCCACCTCTCTCCACTGGGCCACCTAACTGTCCCTAGAGATGCATAGAGATGCTAAAACAATGGGAATTGATGAGATCATCAAGTGAGAGTATATATAGAGAAAAAAAAAGAGCCCAGGGCCAAATCTTGGGGTACACCCACAGTCAGGGAGCAAAGTGAATATCAGTCCAGCAAAGGAGACTGAGGAGCAGCCAGACAGGTAGAAGCAAAAGCGAGAGCAAAAAGCATCACAAAAAAAGCCCAAATGACATGAGCATGGCCTCGACCGATTGGTTGGGAGTTTATGGTACCAGCAGAACAGGAGCAGTAAGTAGCAGAGGGAGGGAGCTTTCACTTCAGCAGATTCCAGCTGTGAAACCTGAGAATTAGGACAGCAGGAGGTGTTGGGAAGGCAGATGCCACCTTTTGTCCTCCCAATGTCCACTACAAGATGATCCTTCTGTCTCTTTGTCCCTGTCTCTGGTTCTCTCTGTCTCTCACCATCTTTCTGTCTCTCTCTGTCTCCATCTTGCTCTATCTCTGTCCCCTGATTCTGTCTCTGTGTCTCTATCTCAGTGTCTCCATCTCTCTCTGTCCCAGTGAGACTACTCCCTCCACCAATGTAGACCAGCATCTGTCCTTCCATTTACAGTCTTAAAGAGTTGCCTGCTTCTCAATGGGAAATGAGAAATAAGCTCAGCCGGTCCAAATCAGAGAAATGGCTCGGAGCTGGTTCCTATCAACCTTTCATCATTTATTCCTCTAATTCTGGTATCCGTGTGTGGGCTTCCATGACCCATACACACCCAACCCAGATTCTTGTGAACAGCTGACTCACTGTGATAGAGAGGGAAGGGGAAACAGATAGATCTAGGAAAATTAGAATTTAGACCTGGAAAGGACCCTTAGAAGCCTTCAAATTCACCCCTCCCTCATCTTACAAATGATTAACTTCCTCTCAAAGACGTTAACTGACTTGCCCAGGGTCACACAGCTAATATTGCCGCCACTGCTACTATAACCACTATTCCCATATTAATACAGTTTCCCTCCTCATGCCCCTCACCCACTCACACCACATAATCTATCTGCCCCACAGCCCCATTCCCACTTTCTGGTTCCCCTGAATCCCCTGACATGAACGCTGGTGTTCCCAGTAGTTCCCTGACTCACTTGCACCACCAAGTCCTAGGAGAATGTCCTCTATATTACATGAGAAGCCACCTGGGTTCTCTTCTCCAACCCTTTTCTTGATAGGAAACTGAGGCCCCAAAAGGCGACACGAAACACAGCCCAGACTCAAACTGAATTATCTCCGAGTTCAGCACACTTTCCATAATATTATATGCTTCCTTCCTTCAGGCTCATATCACAGGCCAGCAGTTCTCAAACATTCTGGTCACAGGACCCCTTTATACTCTTAAAACTTATTGAGGAGTCCCCAAAGAGTTTTTTAATGTGGGTTATATCTACCAATATTTACTGTATTTTTGAAATTAAAATGTCTTACTATTGTTATGAAAACAATTTTGACCTAGCAGACTCCCTAAAAGGGTCTCTGGGACCCCCAGGGGTCTATGGGCCCTACTTGGAGAACCATTGGCATAGACCATACATAGCCTACTCCTCCTTCTCATAAGACAAGAGTCCATGAGCTGTCTCCTATTCCCTTGCCCCGGCCCCACAGACTAAATCCTACCTGAGAAGTCTCTTTCCCTACCACTGAGCATCCTTCCTTCCTAGATCATTGCCCTGTCTTCCTATTCCCTCAGTAGCCTTCTACCAGCCCAAAGCACTGGTAACAGCTTCGTTACCTTCCTCAGTCTCTCAAACTGAAATAAGCGTAGGTCCTGTTCTCAGGCCACAAAAAGCTTGAACAATAATGAAATGATGATTCGTGGGGAACCTGGGTGCTCCTCCCAGCTTGGCCACTGAGGTGATATGAACAAGAGACTTCATTTCTCTGGGTCTCTGTTTTCAGATCCTCATAATGAGGGGGTGGAAAGAAAACCAGCCCTTGAGTTAGAGAACACAGGTTCAAATCCCACCCATGATATTACCTGGGAGATTTGGGGCCAGTCATTTGGCCACCCTGGGCTTCAGCTTCCTAATCTGTAAAATGAGTGGGTGGAACTCGATTCCTTCCAGCTGCTAACCTCTGATCCTACTGGGTATTTTCTAAGAGCCTTTCCAGCTCTTAAAAAAATCTGAGATCATAGGTTTTAAGAGCTTAACTCACACAACAGACTTCTGGGTAGTAAAGGATATCAGGGTAGAGAAACTGTTCTCAGGTCCTCTCTGGCTATCTGGGTCACCAGCCCTCTGTGCTATATCTGTAGAATGAGAATAGAACCCCAGATAGTTGCCTGTGCTTCCCACCCCCATCCACTTGCAAGCCCCCATGCCATAAGGGTGAATGAGATAATTCCCAGCAGACACAAAGTCCCATTATCCTCACCCTTATTAATCATCATTACACTTGTCCCCTCAGGGCAGGGTCAGACTTTCCCTGAATTGGCAGGCTCTGATTTCATTTGCTTCTGGAGCAAGGCAAGGAGGCTGAGAGGAGATGTCATCATGGTTTTTCTCTCTGAGAGAAGGAAGAAAAGTATGTTGGGAGCTGTTAAGCCACCAAAGAGGTTCCTGGAAAAGCTGGAGGTTTGTTTTGGTTTGTTTGGGGGTTTTTTCTGATCCCCTCCTTCACCTTTCTCCCTCCCCAATCCCCAATCCTCTTCCTTAGTCTCCCCTTCCCCCTCCCAAAATAAGGAGAAAGACTGATGGAGGTGCAGCTTCCTTTGGTGTGATCAACATTCATGATTCTCATAGAATAAAAGAGATGGAAGGACCTTAGAACCCATTCCATCCCACCCCATTCACCGAGGTGAAGTAACTTGTCCAACATCACACTATTAAAGTGGCAGGGGTAAAACTAGAACCCAGGATTTGTTCCCAGGATATGGCTTCTTCTATGCCACCTTAGCTCTTCTCTGCTGAGGTCTGATTTCCCAGGAGAGGTGACCACCTCCCTGATGACTGCAGGGGGTCAGGAGGATAAAACAATAACAGGAAAAGCGATACTAAGAGGGCAAAACTGACCTTTCCAATGGAGTAGCGGAAGTGAAAGAGAATTCTGTCCCTGGACACCTCACTTTTTCCCTCTGGGGGTCAGGGTTGAGTATTTCATGAACTCTACAAGGCTTTGACGAGGTAAATCCAAGGCTGGACAATATACCATGGTGTGTCTTAGCAAGTTCCAACAACCCAGCGCATCTTCCATGTACCCACCTCTGAGCTTTACTTCCTTCTGTTCTCCATTACAGAAGTGTGCGCCCTCCCACTCTTCACCTGTTGAATTCTTTACCTTTTCTTGGGTGGGGAGAGTAGGTCTCCCTATCTCACCCAGGCTAGACATGCAGTGACCACTAAAGAGCCTGATCCCAACTAGGAATGGCATGGAAGCTTTAATCTGCTCCGCTTTTCTAACCTGGGTTCCTTTGCTCTTCTTAGGAACCTAATAGGTCCTCTTGGTGTCAAACTTAGTGCAGGCACTAGATAGGCTTTAAACTACTATAACTCAGAACTCCCAGACTCAAGTGATCTACCATCCTCAGTCTTCTCTTCGGCCAAGACAATAGACATTCTCAACCGCAACCAGCACTGACTTATTCTCCAAAGACAAACCAAGTTCCATGACTCCTTCCTGATCACTCTCAGGGGAGCCCTTTTCCCCACCAGTCCTCAGAAAACACCCTCTTTTGTAGTTCCTGAATTCACTTAACATATTTATGTCACCCTGGTTATTATTCTCTGTATGTGTTTTATTCCCTTACTAAGCTGTCAATTCATCAGATCATAGAATTTTGAACCACAAAGAACCTTAGAGACCATCAGTCTTATACCCTTCTTTTACAGATGAGGAAACTGAGACTCAGAGGGTTAAGCCCAAGGTCCCATAGGTAGTCATCGGTAAAACCAAGACTCAGACCCAGTTCCCTCTAACTCCAAATACAATGCTTTTTTGACCTCAATGCAGCTGCCAAAGACTATAATAATGTAAATAAAAACAACTCTAAAATGTGCTGAACCTGATCAGGTTAATTACAATGATCAACTTTGTTTCCGTAAGAAAAAATAAGAAAAGAAAACATCTCTCCCTCCTCTTTACAAAGAGAAGATTATGGACAGACTGTCGTAGGTACACTCAGAGGCATCTGCTTGACTTGGGGGTTTTGCTCATATTTTGTTATATTTTGTGGTGAATGGGTGGGGAAGTGGATAATAGGAACTGATTCTGGTATTTTAAAAAGGAATAAATAAGAGTTATTCATTGAAAATAATTGTAAAGGGTGCAGTGGATAGAGCACGGGCCCTGATTCAGGAGGATCTGAGTTCAAATCCAGCCTCAGAGACATAACACTTACTAGCTGTGTGACCCTGGGCAAGTCACTTAACCCCACTGCCTAGCAAAAAAAAAAAAAAAAGAATTGTAAAGGATCAGAGGAGCTAGGAGAAAAAGACACTGTCTCCAGGAGTAAGAGCAAAACAAAGCCATGTCTGAGAATCTGTCTGGAGGGTCTCAACTCATGGAATCATCGCATATGGACTTTGGGGCAAATCATTGCCCTGTTTCCCCACTGGAGCAAGGATTGCTTAGATCTAGAAGAGACTTTAGAGGTCTTCTAGTCCAATCTGCTCATTTTGCAGATGGGGAAACCAAGACCCAGTGAGACGATTGCTAAGTCACACAATTAGTTAAGGAACAGAATGAACCACTTTGTGGGGACAGTGGAAAGACTGATGTGGCTGGAGTCAGAGAAACTGGATTCACATCCTGGCCCTGCCATCTACTGCCTGGGTCACATTGGGCAAGCCACTTCACATGTCTGTGCCTCCATTCCCTCACCTGTAAAATGAAGGAGTCAGACTAGATGACTTCAAAAGTCCCTTTCAGCTCTAAATCTATGATTCTATAATTCAATATACAAACCCAGAATCTATTTCCTTCTTCATACTCCAAGTGTAAAAAAAAAAAAGGGAAAAAAAAGCTGATACAGGTCACCCTATGGAAACTGGGTCACAGAAGAGCCCAGGGTAAAAGAACAGTAATGCTGTCTGAGAAAGAAATGTCCCCTTCATTAGGATCATAATTGCTTGCATTTAGATGAGAGTCAGAGTGGTGTAATGGAAGAGATACTGGCTTTGAAGTCAGAGCATCTGCCTGGCTTCTGCCACTTACTAGCTATTTGGCCTTGGACAAGTCACTTAACCTCTGTGCCTCAGTTTCTTTATTCACAAAATGAAAGGACTGGACTGAACAACTCTAAGATCCTTTCCAACTCTATGTCTTTGATTCTATGTATCATTGTTCTTATAACAACCCAACGCTCAACACAGTGCCCGGCACATAGTAGGGATTTAATAAAGTGTTCCTGGCTGGTTGACTGATGCAAATGTAATTCATCCCAATTCACAGATGAGGAAAAGAAGGGACTGAAAGGTGAAATTGCTTGACCAGGTTCATGCTTTAGTAGGGACAGGAGCTAGGTTTCACACTAAGCCTTCTGACTCCCAGGCCATTTGCTCCTTCCTCTGTACCACCCTGGACAGTAGGGGAATGCTCAGCTAGGCAGACTGGGGGTATGTAGATCGGGCAATTAGGTGTTTGCAGTAAAGCCACTGAAAACGTTGGCAGTTTAGATCGGGTTTCTTAGCACCTTTTGAGTTGTGGACGCCCCAGGGCAGTCTGGTGAAGTCTATAGACCTTTTCTCAGAATTATATTTTAAGATCCAAGACAATCCCAAATGACTAATGATGAAGCATACTATCCGCCTCCAGAGAAAGAACCGATATTGATTGAATATAGACTGAAGCATGCTATTTTTCACTTTCTTTTTTTCTTTTATTCAAATCTTCTTGTACAAAATGACTGACATGGAAATGGTTTTACATAATTGCACATGTATAACCTGTATCTGATTGCTTACCATCAGGGATGGAGGGGAAGCAGGGAGGAAGGGATAGAATTTAGAACTCAAAGCTTTTAAATAAAAAATGTTTAAAAGTTGGAAAAAAGAATTATATTTTGAATGAACAAATAAAATGCATAGGATTACAAAGGAAGCCAATTATATTGAAATACAGTTCTCAAAATTAAAAAAAAAAAGTTTGTAGCCCCAAGGTTAAGAACTATGGTCAAGCTAATGTTTACCCATGATAATCTATTCATAAAAATAAGAAGGGCGAATGTCTTGTCAAATAAAATATTATGAGTAAGACTGGGGGAAGGGTAATAATGAATACAATAAAATACATAAGATTACCAAGGAAACCAATCATCTTAAATAGTTATAGCTAGGTGGCCCAGGGCAGCTAGGTGGCAGTAGATAGAGCCCAGGGTGCCGGGAGTCAGGAAGACTCATCTTGAGTTCAAATCTGGCCTCAGACACTTGCTAGCTACGTGACCCTGAGCAAGTCACTTCACCCTGTTCATCTCAGTTTCCTCATCTGTAAAATGGGCTCATGAAGGAAATGGCAAACCACTCCAGTATCTTTACCAAGAAGACACCAAATGGGGTCATAAAGAGTTGGACAAGACTGAAAATGACTAACCAAGAAAAACCAATTAAAAAAAAAGGCCCAGGTTAAGAATTCCTGGTGGCTAAGCTGGTATTAAATACACATGAAAATCCATACAAAGAAATAAGTTGGGGGCAGGTAGGGTGTCTCATATAACAAAATTATATTATGAGTAAGATTGGGACAGGGGTAATTATATGAGTAAGATTTCGGGAAAGGTCTGTGGGACCTACTTAGGGACAGGGACTGGAACTGTGATTTCATTGATAGGGGATTCCCATAGGAAGAAATCCCTCCACCATTGCTGGCCATCATGTTCTCTGCAATGTATGGGTTTAGAGGATTACTTAAATCACAAAGAGATTAAGTCACTTGCCCTGGGGTCACACAGCCAGCCTTGAACCCAGACCTTCCAGACTCTAAAGCCAGCTCTACATTGATTATGCCTCTCTGCCCTTGTGGCCCTACTTAACAAAAACCATAGTTTGTAAGTAACTTCATTTTAACAATTAATATGCTAATTACATATTGTTCCTATTTGTTAAAAGCCCTTTGAAGAATTTCATTAGCCATGAAAACATGAGCTGGGGGATCATAAAATGGCACCCAATAAATATTTGTTGATTGATTGAGTTTCTTTTAAAAGATTTCTTAAAATAGTCTACAATGGGAGTAGAAAATGTTATCTGAACATGACTGGGATACAAAAACAAAAGGCATCAATACATTTTTAAAAACAGAATTTATCATAAAACATTCTCTGACTCAGGTAGGAATCAGCCTGGCTGGATAGAGAACCAGTGTTAAAGTTAGGACAATCCTCCCTCTGACACACACTGACCGTGTGACCCTGGGTGAGTCATTCAACATCTCAGTGCCCCATTCAAATTGTTAAGACTAGAAGTCATAAAACAGCTGCCTATCTATATTGGTAGAGGCAATGTCCTATGCCAACAAAATCAGAAGTCCAGTTTAAAACAACAAATGCTAGTTTCCTTTCTCCCTTCCTTAATGACCTTGGACCTGTGAATGCCCAATTTGATCTTTGGCCATGTCCCTAAGTGAGGGGGAGGGGGAAAGAGAGACCAGACTTTGAACTTCTATGGCTCCCTCTCTTCTAAGGAATAGCTTGGGCTTCACCAAACACGAGTACAAGTCAGCCCATTCCCACCTTCCAAAGTCACGATAAGAAGGCCCCTGGCTGGTTCCATGATAAGGAAGCAGACACCACGTGAACAAGGTCCTTTATATCCAAACCTGTCAAGGCTTTGACCTAATCTAGGTTTTTGGTCTGTGAACTGGATAATACAACTAGACACCTTCAAGTGTGCCATCTGTTAGCTACCAATTATCAAGTGAGCCTAGTCTGTGGAATTCATTTGTGAGCAGCGCTTACGAAAATAGTCTTAAGGCACTTTGGAAAAGGGCAACGGTAGGAGCAAAGCAAGTGGACTGGGCATTGGAATCTACAGCAGTGAAAGGAGCCTCAGTGGAATCAAGGGCTGGCTCTAGGAGGCAGCCCTTCTCAGGAGACCTCCAATGGGTCCATATGGCATCCAGGGCTGGTAAAGGGCTCGGCATCTTTCTTGTAATCAGCTATGAGCAAGTGTGGTTTTTCCAAAAGGGAACTTCTCTAAGACAGGGTTTAATCTCACCATACAACAAATAGGGCCTTCTGGGGTCACCAGCTGATGGCTGTCTGCCTCTAGACATGAGTACAAAGCATGAGGAGGAAATCAACAACCAAGTATCTGGAAAACAGCCCAAAAAAAAAAATGGTGACCATAGGTAAGGGTTTGGCCTAAATGCTCGAGAAGTCTGGAGAGGACAGATGAACTCCAGCACTCCTGACAAACAGGTCATGGGGTCATAGATCAGTTTAGAGCTTCATTTTAAAGATGAAGAAATAGAGAGCCAGAAAGGTAGGCTTGCTCAAGGTCACACAGTTCCCTGACTCCGAATCCAGTTCTCTTTCCACTGGACTATCCTGACTCCCCAGATCTCAGGGACAGGGTGTTAGATTTTGGAGTCAAGAAGTCCCACCTCAGACACTTTTTAGTTTTACCTGCCCTGGAAAGGCATTTCACCACTCTGTGCCTCAGTTTCTTAATCTGTAAAATGAGAGTGTGGACTTGGCTTCTAAGGTTTCTTCTGGCTCTAAATCTACACCATACCATACCATGCCATGCCATACTTTACCCTTCACCAGTTTAGCCCATCTGCCAAGATGGTTTTACCATGGTTCAGCTGCTGCACATGCGACGGTTTCTTGGAGCCGCCGGTGATGAGTTGGGTGGCAGGTGGAGACCAAAGGTAGATGAGCAGCCCTAAAAAGAGTTCGGTAACCTACAGGCCTCAAACCTGTCGGTGAGTTAAGGGAATGTCTATCCCAAGCACGTGAAGACTTCCCCAGTGAAATGGGCAGATGAGAACTGTTTGTTCCAATGACCACGAAGGCTGCTGAAGTAGTCACTGCAGAGCACTTAGAGCTTGGTCAGACATCAAAGACTCCAAGGTCATCTACTACATCCTGGGCCATCACTGGTTATCTTGACTTTTGTCTTGCCACTGAACATAGATCACTCTGGGAGAGAGAATGAGGCTGATAACTTTGTGCAACTCTGCCTCACTTAAATCCAATTCATTTGCAAGTCAAGACATCACCTTGTGATGTCATTGGTCCTCTTCAAAAACGAAGGACAAGCAACATCTCTCACCTTACCATATTATATTATACCATACCTTACCTTATCATGCCACACCATACTATACTATACCATCCCATCCCACCATATCACACTATACCATACTATGCCATAACATATATGTTATACCACATATATTATATTATACCATGCTATATTATAATATGTTACAGTGTAATATGTGCTATCTAATAGTGTATGTTATATATAATACTATACTATTTATAATATACTCTACTATGTATTATCTTATCCTATCCTATACTGTGTTTTACTATGGCTGGTGTTGTTATTTGCCATTTCCTTTTCCAATTCATTTTACAGATGAGGAAACAGAGGTGAACAGGGTTAAGTGACTTGTCCAGGGTCACATGGCTACTAAGTGTCTGAGGCCAGATTTGAACTCAGGAAGATGAGTCTTCCTGACTCCAGGGCTTGTGCTTTACCCATTGTGCCACCTAATTGCCCTGCCCTATCCTTTCCTACATCATTCAAGGTTACGGATGTGGACATCACCCAAGAGTGGGGGAGCAAATGAACCCTTCTCAGAGTTACCCACACAAAGATAAAATGCTGAAGAACTCAACCACCTTTTAGAATCATTGCCTCCCTCGAAGGCTCAGCTCAGGCCCTACCCCCTTCAGGGAGACTTTCCTGCTAACCGAGCTCTCTGATTCCTTAAACTCTCCTGGAGCACTTGCATGATGCTGACATGGACATGAAGGAGAGCCTTAGGATGGCATTCTGATGCCCAACACTGTGTTGTACTACAAAGAGGATTCACATAATATAACTCGGATTAAAGTCCCAATCAGCCAACGGCTAACTACAATCTCTAGGAAATGGCTCCATTTCCGTGGACCTGAGTTTGCTCATATGTAAAATAGTGATGTTGGACTGGGAATCTCTAAGGGACCTTCCCATTCTAATTATATGAATTATTGTCAGGGAAACCTTCATGGAGAAAGTGGAATTTGATCTGACCTCATAAGATATTAGGATTTAGATAAATGGAAGAGAATCAGGGGGAGCCTATCAGGTTGGGGAAAATTAATCAAATGAAGTCAAAGAAGTAGGAGAATGCCGTATGCATTTGGCAGACAGAGAATGTTTTGACCATTTTGGCCAGCATATGGAAAATATGTGTTAGGGAGTAGTAATATAGTTGGATGGAAAGGTTGGTTGTGTAAAGCCTTGAATGCCAGACAAAGGACTTTAGACTTTATCTTCTATACAATTGAGAACAAGTGAATTTAATTGAAGCAAGTTGAACAAGGAAGTGACATAATCAAAATGCTATTTTCAAAAAGTAAATAGGGCTATAGCATGGAGGATGGATTGAACAGAGAGGCCAGCAGCAAGCCAGTTGGTGGAGTAGTAAGGCCTGAACTAGGGGACTGGTCAAGGGAATGCAGAAAAAGGAATGGCCCCAAGAGATACTACTACAAAGGAAGAATCAGCAGGACTTGACAGCAGATTGGACACAGGAAGTGAGGGAGAGTAGGTCTGAGAAACCGAATTAAAATGCATGTATTAAACACTTACTGTGTGCAAAATATTATGCCCAAACTGGAGATACAGACCGAAAAACTAAAGAATCTCTGCTTTCAAGATCATATCCAAACAGGAGGCAACCCAGAAAGGAAATTTCATTTGCAAGTCCAGTGGAAAATCCCAATGTCCCTTAGGGTGCTGTAGCGAAGCAGATGGTAATACATTTTCTTTCATGTTACTTCCACTGTTAAAATCTTCATCTATCTCTGAGGTTAAACCATTTAGCAAGACCAAGATGGTGGGGCAAGAACTTTCTTTTCTGGTTCAGAGGGGGCAGTGGCTCTATTGGAACTCCAGAAGGATTGCTGTCCTATAGGATCACTGGGAAGGTCCTGGACTGTTTCCAGGGGAGTCTGAGTGGTCCAGAGACAGTGGGGAGGAGGTAGTGAATTCTAGGCACGGAGGATAGCTCAAGCGGGGCCAGTGGTTTGACTTGCCTGGCACCTGCCAGCTCTTCTCTCTCTCAGGTTACACAGTTGGTGGGAATGGATGGCCCTTCTCCAAAAGGCTTGCCCCACTGAATTATGGCTGTGGGTACTGCTCTGGAAGCAAAGCTAGTTGTCTAAAGAGCACTAATATTCCCTGGCCTCTTTAGCTCAGCATCAATCCTTCAGTCAACAAATATTTATTAAGCACCTACTATGTGCCAAACACTGGACTGAGTCCATTTGGGACTAAGGAAGGGTGGTGGCTGAGTTGTTGGCAGTAGCTTGACTGGCCTCCCATGTGCCTCCCGTGTGTCTCTGTAATCAAAGATAATCCTAATATTTGCAGACTGAGAGAAGGGCGAGCCTACTAACAAAGACATGACAATCAGCTGGAGGAGGTGCTTTGAGGAAGAAAAGCCTAAGCTTGCTTTTGGACCTACTGAATTTGAGGGGCCTGTGGGATATGTGGAGATGATAACCAAGCAATTGAAAACATGGGTAGAACTTGAAAGAGAACTTGGGGAGGGGATAGAGATGTAGATTTAGGAGTCATCCCACATAGAGAAGAATGTAAGTTCCTTGAGGTCAGGGATTATTTCATTCTTAGTTTATGCCCCTAAAGCCAAGTATAATGCCTGGGATATAGCGGGTGTTTAATAAATGCTTATTGAATTGAAGTCATAGATTTAATATTGGAAGAGATCTTAGGCATCATCTGGTCCAATCTTCTCATTTAACAAATAACGAAACTGAGATCTAAGGTCACTTGCCCAAGTAAGTAGTTGAGCAAGGATTTGAACCCAGGCCCTCTGATTCGAAATCCAGTGCTTTTTGCACTCTGGTAGAGATTATAGAGCAGATGAGATCCCAGAGGGAAGACATATAGAGAAAGGAAAACCTAAGGCTTAAGAGAGAATTTTGAATGATGCCCAATTAGTCAGCAGGAAAAGCCAAGAAACAATGGTAAGTGAAACTCTCAAGGCCTCAAAGCCCTGGCAACCAGGAACGAAGCCCAGATAAAGACCTTGGCATCATTAGCCAGGAGTACACCACTGTCCACTACTTCTCTGCCTCTGTCTCAGTTGGAACCCAGAAGGCCTCATTCCAATTTGCCCTGCATTTGGAAATTCAGTGATTCCCATGGAAAAGAAAGCTCTCAGCTCCCAGCATTTTGTCTGGCTGTCCCCAGTTCTGTCTCCTGACCTCCCTGGCTTCCTTGAGGTCCTAACTGATATCCCACCTTCTACAGGCAGCCTTCCCCAACTCCTCTTAATTCTAGTGCCTTCCATCTGTTCATTATTTCCTAGTTATCCTGTGCATAGCTTGTTTTGTATATATTTGTTTGCATGTTGTCTCCCCCATTAGATTGTAAGCTCCTCGGGGGCAGGAACTGTCTTTTGCCTCTTTTTTATATCACCAGCACTTAGCACAGTGCCTGGCACAGAGTAGGTGCTTAACAAATATTTACTGATTAAGGAAAACTGATTTCTATGGCCAAGTAAATACCCCAATTCTGATGTCTTAGTGACATGCCCAACAATCTCACTCTACCTACCCCATTCTTGCAAAACCTCCCCTGTCCCTTGCTGAACCTGTAAGGGCTGTGGTCTCTAAAAGCCCAGATGCGACTGAGGAGAGAGAAAGGCTTGCAGTTGACCATTACACTGGGTTCTAATATTCTTCTCTAACTTCTGGGAGAGAGGGAGAAGAAAGGGGGGAAACGATTGTAGAGACAGAGCATTTAAAGTCTTTTTTTAAATCTAAGGGCTTTCTCCAGTTTAAGAGGTTGACCCAGAATTACTGAGTTAGAATGGACCTCAGGGTCTGATGTCAAAGGTTCCTGGGGTGCTGGGGCATCACCTCTGAGGCTATTCACCCCAGCGATGTAAGTCACAACCCATCTCTTCCTGCCATCCTGTGTTACTCTTACCCACGTCCTCCATGAGCTCACCAGTAGGAATCTACCCAGTACTCAGGGCGTTTCTCCATTTTTTCTGACATCATGAGGGTACTGGTGGTCATCCTTTTCTCTTGCCCCATCACCAGCCCATCTCCCTAAATTTATTCCTACCTTTTATTCTTTGATCCCATCCTTACCTCAGATCCTTCCTTGTAGTTCCCCATTCCTTATAATGATGCAACTTGGTCACACCCACCACATACCTCTCCATTGCCTACTGAATGATAAACATTCCACAAGCATTTACAAAGTAATTACTATGTATCAGGCACTCTGCTAGATGCCTAGAAGTAAAACCATCTGTCTCTGTTCTCTTAAGGAGTTTAAAAAAGAGCTGGCATAGACAAGATGTTTGTAGGTATATACCCCCCCAAAATGTAATTGGGAGGGCAAGGGGAAGGCACTAGCCCCTGGGGAGATTAGGAAAGGCTCCAGGTTCATGTTCAGTTATTTTTTCAGTTGTGTCTGACTCTTTGTGACCCCATTTGGGGTTTTCTTGACTAACATACTAGAGTGGTTTGCCATTTCCTTCTCATTTTTACAGATGAGGAAACTGAGGCAAACAGGGTTAAGTGACTTGCTCAGGGTCACAAAGCTAGCAAGTATCTGAGGCCAGATTTGAATTCAGGAAAATGAGTCTTCCTGACTCCAGGCCTGACACTCTATCCACTGCACCACCTAGGTGCCCCAAAGGTAGCATTTGACTTAAGCCTTGCAGGAAACTTGAGATTCTAAGAGGCAGCAGTTAGGAAGTAGTGAATTCCTTAGCACAGGGGACAGCCGATGCAAAGGCATGAACATAGAATTTTATAAGGAAGGAAAAAAAGTTAATTTGGCTGGACTATAGTGTAAATGAAAGTGTAAATGACATGCAATAAGGCTAAAAAGGTAGAAGGGAGCTATGTTGTCTGAAATAATGGGGAGCCATAGAGTTTATAGAGATCAGGAGTGACACAGGAAGACCTAAACATTAGGAAAATAACTTTGGCAGCCAGGCAGAGGGTGGATCCAAGTGGAGAGAGATTTCAGACTCGAGATACGGAGAGGAAGGCAATAATCTAGCAAAAACTATTCTTCCAGAACTTTAAGCCACACACCGGCAGTAGAATTTTGGTGTTAACAAAGAAGGGCCTTTGTTCCATGGGAAAGCCCTTGAACCGAAACTCTCATGCCCCCCCCCCCCGACTCAAGTCTTCTTTTCTCTAGCCTAAGCATCAACAGCTCCTTTAAGAAAGCTCATCTGGTATGGTCTCTAGTCCCCTTTCACCATCCTGGTCTTCTGCAAGCTTTCCAGCTTGTTGGCAAATGTGGTGTCCAGTTGGATGGAGAGGCAGACAGGACAGACAGCCTAGGGCTCCCACATCAGCGAGAGTACTTACTGGCTACTTCTCCTCTAAACCTCTTCCAAGGACCCTGGGGTAGATTTGCTTTTTTTGTTTATTTGCTTGTTTCAATTTCTGGAATGCCCAGAGCTTTATTTAACCTCCCTTGCCCCTTGAGCCTGGAATTGAAAAGAAAGGGAGGGGGAGGAAGGAAGAAGGAATGGGAGATTGGGAGGGAGTGGGGAAGGGAAGAGGGTTGGTCCTTGTTAATGATCTGAAAATGAGCTCACCCACTCAGGGCAAAGGCCTGGCACTGCAGTAATGGCTGCACGTGTGTGGTATTTCACCACGCAGAATGCAGGGGGTGAGGGGAGACCGTGGGACATTTTGAAGTCATACATCAAGGGGGAAGTGGCAGGGGCTCAATGCCCTTGCCCTCACATGAGCCATACCTTGTGCCTTGTTAGTGATTGGTCCTGGGCCAATCATAGCAGGGCCTGAGCTGGGTCAGGATGACCAGCACTATCAGGTGTGCCCATCACCTTGGGGTAACAGGGGAAGGGTCGCTGAAGTGGTGAACAGGAGGGAGACCAAACTGACAGGAGAATTCCTTGCTGCCAAAGACTGAGAAAGTCCCCAGAAAAGCCTCCTGCTTCCTTCTCTTGCTCTTCGTTCTGGAATTTTCTTCTCTGTGCAGTTCCCCACGTGGCCATCCCCAGTCAAAAGGCACTCCCTTACTTTGGCCAAGGAACCCCAGAGGCTAATGGGGAAACCTGGGTCTTTGGAGTTCTTGCCCTGAAGGTAGGAATTAACAGAGGCCTGCTGCCCCTGAACAGCATGTTCCTGGGAATTGGCAGGTCCTGCCCTGACCGCATCGTCCAGCCCTGCAGGCCCATAACTAGTGTCCTCTGTGCCGAGGACTGGCGTTCTCAGCAGTGAGGGGAGCCTCATCGGCACCCAGACTCACACATTCCTGCTGCAAGGGAGCAGCTTCTTCAGTTACAAACCCTGAGCTCCAGCCCAAGGAGGAAATCCTGGCCTCAGAAAGCCTTTCATCTTCTCTCAGCAGCAGCAGCCTTTGATTAACTGAAGTGGCCTGGCTTAGGATCTCCAGGGGAAATCACCCCAATCTGTTGCACCCACACCTCACCTGCTGTTGTTTCCCTTCCCCAACCTCCTTCTCTTCCCTGCTTCCGAGGACTAGCAAACATCTCAGATTCCCAGCAAGAAAAGAGGCAGTAGAGTATAAGGGGTAGAAAATCCATCTAGGAGCTAGAAAGACCTGAGTTCGAGGACTGTCTCTGACAAATCCTGTCTTGGTGACCCTAACAAGGTCAATGCCTCTCAGTCTTCTAAGCCAGTGGCTTCCAACTCAAATAGAATGAGGGCCACTAATCCATAGATAGATGAAGGCAGATAGGTGGCTCAGTGGATAGAGTGCTGGGCCTGGAGTCAGGAGGACCTGAATTCAAATCTGACCTCAGATACTGAGTAGCCATGTGATCCTGGGCAAGTCACTTAATTTCTCTTTGCTTCAGTCCACTGGAGAAGGACATAGCAAACCACTCTAGTATCCTTACCAAGAAAACCTCCTGGATGGTATTGGCGTGCAGTGGTCCACAGGGTCACGAAGAATCAAGTACAACTGAACAGTAATCCATACATGAGGATCCTTGTGGACCATCTGTTGATTTAGTTTTTAAATGTGATATTATTTATGATTTATTGTATTTTTATTAATTTTTGTCAAATACTTCCCAATTACGTTTTAGGACCTGTCTTTGACTCCTTTGCCCTATGGCAACTCCTGCAGAGAAGATGCCAACCTGCATTGGTAGAAGGGATTTCTCACCCATTAGCTCTCCACACCAATGAAATCACAGGTCAAGAGTCCTTGTCCCTGACTCCCAGTCCCATATTTCAACATCTATCTAGATCTACATAGATCCAATCACTGTGGGTACTGCTGGGTTCAGTTTCTATCCCCTAACCCTATCCTATAAGCAAAAAATACTTTCTTCTCCCAGTCTCTGTTCATGCCCACCAAACGAACTACCCTTAGCGAATAACAACAAAAACCTCATTATCTGCTTCTCAAACATATCACTTTCAAGAACGGCTGCTAGATTCTCAATCCTCCATCCTTCCTTCTTTTCTCCCTCCCACCCCCAATCTAATTCACTGAGGGATCAGAACACCTAGCAGGCAGGAAACAATTCAAAGTGGGCAAGAAGCTTCCTCCTCTCGCCAGGAGGGAAGAGGGAGAGAATGCCAAGGGGCCAGCCCAATGCTTATAAGGAAATATTGCCTTTGACAGCCCCCAGGCATCATATTTCATAACTGAACCGAATGCAGAAAGGATTAGCTGTTTGGCCCAATAAACCGCATCTGTAGTTACATTCTGACTGGGATAAAATTACTAGGGTTATTAATCCTCATTCTTCAAGGCATAAGCTGCTCACCAGCTGGGGTCAGGATGAAACTCTGTCCCAGCTCCCGCCCTCACTGTAGTGCAGGTGGGCAGGCCAGGTTTGACTCCTCCAGCTAAATTGCCTTACATGAACAACTATCAAGGGCAGGATGGCACCCTGGTCCAGCCTATGGGGCATAACATAACCTAGGAAAGACAGCCACTGCCTGGTAGGAACAGAGTTGTGGGAGGGGTAGCCAGGAATCCCATGTGGTTATTGGCATTTCCTGCCATGAGAAGCCCCGAACAGATCAGGTGGCCCGTGAGGGACCCAGTGTGGATAGGGAGAATGAATTTCCATTGCTGCCGCCAATCAGAATGGAGACTTTCCCATCCCACTGAGACTATGATTGATGCTGCACTTTGCCCTTTCATTCAATGAATGAAGCCAGGGTAGAGCATTGTGGTGTATTGGAAAGAGGGCTGAATTTGGAATCAAAGGCTCTGAATCCCACCTCTGCTCCTTAATGCCTACATGACCTTGGGGAAGTCACAACCTCTCTGGCCCAGGGTCTCCTGGTCTATTAAGTGAGGCAGTTGAATTAGATTGGGGATAGACTTCAGGGGTCTGTGAACTTTTAAAAAAACATTTATTTTAATAAATGCATTTCTACCTAATTGGTTTCCTTTGTGATTCTATACATTTTATTTTATGCATTTAAGAACATGATTCTCAGAAGGGTTCCATAAGTTTCAATAGATTATCTTAGGGGTCCATGACCAAAAAAGATTGATACTGTCTGGGTACATGAACTCTAAGATCCTATTGCCTTCCTTCAAATCCTCCCTTTTCCACCCCCACCCCCTCCTCCCTTTGTTCTCCCAGAAGCCCCAGAAGCTTGTGTTTCCAGGAAGCCTAGAAAAGGGAATTTACCTTGAAATCAGGGAATCAGGGAGGCAGTTCAGAGAAGTGATTTGGAGTCCAGAGTTCTACATTTACTCTGGTTCACCAAATGCTCAGATGTTTAAGAGGTAGGAAATAGCTGTTATTTAAACACAAGCTACAGTGGAGTCCCAGAGTCTGGCCCATCAATATCCTGGAATATAAGAGCACAGGAATAAGTGGGATTTTCTCTCTCTCTCTCTCTCTCTCTCTCTCTCTCTCTCTCTCTCTCTCTCTCTCTCTCTCTCTCTCTCTCTCTCTCTCTCTCTCTCTCTCTCTCTCTCTCTCTCTCCCTCTGTGCTGCTTCTTGCTGAAGAAGTCCATTCTACAAACCTTCCTGGGCCTCCAAAATCCCCAAGAAATCTGACTCTGGCAACTCTCACTTACTCCCTAGACTCAATATGAGTTGTTTGGGGTATCTGGATATGCAATTATGGCAAAATTTTCTATCAAACAGACCATGAAAACCATAAACCCAAAAGCAAAAACATTTAATTAAGACAGAGGCATAATGTAAATAACAAGAGAGAACCAAGTTACAGATTAATTCTCTCTTTTTTTTTAACCAGATGCAAACAGGTACACTCCAGGGAATTATAATCTAATTCCCCTTGTAATCCTTTCCATGTATTGGGGGGAACATGCATTTTCTTAAAAACTCAAGGCCCAGTGGTAAAAGCTTAGCTTCTTCACTTCTGCCTTGTATATAGTGATCCAGGCAAATGTCTCAGATCATGCTGATAACTGCTTGAAACCCCTTGGGACCATCTAGCAATCTGCTGAAGCCCCAGGGAAGATTTCTTCCAGGGTTCCTGGGTTTGGCAATATCTTGATTATTGCGTTCCATATGCTCCCCTTCTGTCTCCCTGCTCCAGCTGTAGCCTGTAGTTCACCTCTCCCTCTTGACTTCTTCAATCTTTAGCTGCCCCACTTTTTAAGCTTCACACTTATGAGGAGACTCCACCCCCCCACTAATCAGAAGCACCTGCTAAGACTTCTATTCTGTCCCTAGAAATATGGCCTTCTGGAAAATGTAGTCCAGGAAATTGCTCCCAACAAACGTTTGTTCTCTAAATCCCAAGTTTCATGGGAAATGAAGTCTTGTGGTTCTTCTCCTTAATCATATACCTACTTCAAAACTATAAGGGAAGAGAAGAAACCAGAGTTCTGGGAATAGATGTGATTCACCCTGTGAGAAATGCCTATGATGTCATCTAGATAGGGGTAAAGTAGCCAAAGACTGGGATGTGGTGATCTCCAAACTCTACCAGCGCCGGGTTCTGTTTCCCCATTCCACTGCCCATCCTGCCATCACCCCTGGTCATTTTGATAGTTCCCCAGCTGGACACAAAGGTAGAACTTTGCATATGCTAAGTGTATAATTCAATTTCCCTGAACCAGCCAGACATAGTTAGATCTTCATGGACTCACAGGGTTCCATGGAAAATGAAGTTACCCTGTGGAAATCACTTGAATTGGAGTCAAAAGACCTGAATTAAAAAATCTCAATGCCAGCCCTTGCTAGTTTCATGACATTGGGTAATTCTGTGAATCCTCTTTGTACTCAGCTTCTTCCTATATAGAAAATGGATGGGGGTGAGGTGGGGGGAGTAGTAATGACTTCTCCATCTGGAAAGGAGGATGACTGTGAGAATCAAATGAGACCACAGATACGAAAACCATGAAAACTCTCTAGCACCACATGTAAATGTAAGGTGTTATCATCTCCCAGTGTTTGGGCCATATATAGACATCATTAGCCAAGGAATTATGAAGTTTTAGAGCTGGCAAGGTCCAGAGGAAGTAAGGAGCATGGGGTACGTGTCTGGCTTGAGCAGAGATTTCCTGAGAGGGGGTAATAGATGATGAAAGCAAAATGTAAATTAGGGCCATTTTGTAGAGAACCTTGAATGCCAGACCAAGGCATTTTACCTTCTAGGGAGTGGTGAGTGAGGTCTTTGTATGTCATATGTACAGCGGGGTAATCTCATCACCTCTAGCAGTTCTCATGGAGATTTTCAAACATTTGAGGATCCTATCTATCTGTTGAATTATTTCCTACAGGTCAGAGGTATAGCCTGTTTAGCATATAAGTCCTTTATTAGATCTGGAAACATCAGGCATATTAAGCTTGAGCACAGCTTTACAAATGGTATTTTTCAAAACTACATGGACTGGGGCAGCTAGGTGGTATAATAGATAGAGTGCTGGCCCTGGGGTCAGGAGGACTTGAATTCAAATCCAGCCTCAGACACGTACTAGCTGTGTGACCTTGGGCAAGTCATTTAACCCTATTCCCCGTTTCTTCATTTGTAAAATGAGCTGGAGAAAGAAATGGCAACTTCTCTAGTATCTTTGTAAAGGCAATAACAGCAGCAACAACAAAGCAAAACAAATGGGGTCATGAAGAGCTGGACATGACTGCAAAATGACTGAACAACAATAGAAACCAGGCGGTCAAACCACCAAGCAGTTACTAAGCACCTACTATGGATAAGGCAGGATAAGGAGGATACAGAGATTTTTAAAATACAGAGTCCTTGTCTTTGACAATCTTGTAATTCATCAAGGAGACTCAATTAAAAAAAGAGAATGTTTAAAATAAATAAATACTAATTTTGAAAAATGAGCATCCATCAGGAGGAATTTGGTTGGGTGTGTGAACTGAAAAGTGTAATATAGGAAATGTGAGATAATGACACATGAGGATGCTAGAGAGGATGGGGGTTGGGCAGGGAAATCTGGTAGAAAAGTGGGGATCATGCGTCAACCTGAGAGCAACCCAAGGTAATCCCATGGAAACAATGATCCTACTGGGACGCAACAACAGGTCTCCACGCAAGCGTCACTGCCCAGGGTGTGACCCCAAAAGCAGGCGGATCGCCTCAGTGATCTGGGCGCCATGATGGCTGGGCAAGACAGCAGCTCTGGGGGAGAGGAGAGGAAACTGGCTTTAGATTAATCAATTAGGACTTCACCAAGGAGTGAGAGATCAGAGACTTTGTGAAATCAGAGGACGGGCCCTCTCACATGTGGATGAGTTACACACATCTCCTTACAGCTGGGAAGGCAAGACAGATATACCCTGTGAGAGGCCCTTAGAGTAGATGGGAGTAGAGGAGGGGGCTCAGAAATGGATCCCAGGAATGCAGACAAGCAGAATGCTTGGTAAGCTGTATTCAAAAGAAGGAAGATATGCCAAAGGTGGTGGAGAAAATAGCACTGCCTACTAGGAGGCTATATCGATGTGGTCAGTCTTCTCCTAAGTGCTTATCCATTTGGGAATACTTGAGGAAGCCCCAAGCCTTGTCCATTGCTAGCTAAACAAACTCAACTCTAACCTTTCTTGGCTGACTCTATTTCCCAGAAAAGTTTTATTTTGTGCATTCCTTCAATCACCATACCTTATACTTACATAGCACATTACAATCTTCAAAGCACATGCATTACCCCATTTTCTTCCATGACAGAAGCTGGGCAGGTATTACTATCGCATTTTACAGAAGAGTAAGATGATAAAATTAAGGCTGAAAAGGGTCATCTAGCCCATACGTACTGTTTCCTACAGCACTTATATACTACAACCGTTTAGCTGTTCTATAGCCAATGGGTTATCTATTTTGTTTCCAGTTCTTTGCTAACACACACACACACACACACACACACACACACACACACACACACACACACACACACACGTACATAATGCTGCTATAAACATTTCAGTGTATATGGGGCCTTTCTGTTTTGTACCTCCAGGTACATGCCTAGCAGTGGAATGTCTGAGTCAAGGGACATTTACGTTAGTGATCTATTCTATACAGGCCAGCGCTGGGTCAGAACATTGTCACATGGTAGATTCTACCTGGGCAGAAAAGGAAACAAATATAGTTCAGTGGACTTTTATTGGAAAATAACTATGTACGAGGCTCTGTACTAGGTATTGGGGGGGTATAAAGATGACTAAGTCCTCACCCTTGAAGGACAACCTTGGTCCAGCAATAAAGATGCCCAAAGACCTCTCAGCTTTTGTTCTGGCTAATCAGGTGCTCCTGTTATGGAGTGGTGCATGCAGGGGTTGCAGGGGGTCACGACTGAACTCATGATACAAGAGCAATTATGATGCAAAGCTTTAAGAAAAACATGTTATAATGTGCACAACCTTGAATAACGGTCGGGCCTGTGGAGGCCTGTAGACGCCACTCCCAGCTGAAGTGGGTGTGGGGGAGAAGAGGTGCCCTAGGTGAAGGTTTCTCAAAATTGTACAGACAGATCAAGAAAGAGAACTCTACGTGACAGACAGGGAACCTAAGCCTCGAGTCGGCAATCAATCAGCTAGCGTTCATGAAATGTCTTCTATTTCCTGGACAAAAAGGAAGCAAGAGCTTCCACTGGGGGGTCAGACTTACATAAATAAGCATACCAAAAATATACCAGATAAACATAAAGAAGGAAGGTGGCAGCGGCTCTGAGGATGAGAAGAGGACAGGCGTCGTACCTGAAGGTGGCACCTGAGAAGAGCTGTAAGGGAAATGAGGGATTCTGGGAGGATTGGGTGGGGGTCTGCATTCCAGACATGGGAATGTCCAATGCCAAGGTGAGGCAGGAAAATGAAACCTCACGTGTGAGGAGCAGCAGAAAGGCCAGAGATGCTCCTGTGGAGCAGAGGGGGGGAGTCAGGAAGGAGTCTGGGACCAGAGCCCCAGGATCAGGAATAAGGGCCTAATCACAGCCTCGACATTGAAATTGACCAGGATCTTGATGGCCGAGTTCCCTCCCTCTGTCTCTGGCAGCCTTCCAGGCTTATTATCTACTGAGAAGTAGTGCAATCCCTTGGGCAGAATTTATGCCCATTTAGGGAGAGAACCAGTGTCCCCCACGTGGTATATTTTTGGGGAGCTACGGATCCTTCCCAAAGTGATTCCCCCACCCCAGACCCTGCTGGGCTCCTTAAATTCCCATCTTCCATCTTCAATTCCACCTTCCAGTTAAGCTGCTGAGGGTCCAGTTGAAATGCAAATGAGAGGTAACAAGCCAGACGTTTTGGTAGCAAGCTAACCTTGCTCAAAGGACCTGATCTTCTAAATACCTATCAAAGACCTTGAAGAAACAGGGCAGGGACTTTTGAAGAAGGGTTGGGAAAACCCAGAGCACCCACCCACCAAGAGAGCAGGCTAGCCAGGCTGGGAAGAACTGGGAAAGGGCCTGAGTCTATCTGGAGAGGGTAAGGCCTGTAGAATGCTAAATTCTCCTTGATAGCTTTGTCCTAAGGCACAGCAGCGCAGGAAGGGAGTCTGCTGCCCAGCCACAGCTGAAGCCCCTTTCATTTTCACATTCATTCCATGCAGACGACAGCAATGATACCATTTTATCTGACCAGTAGCTCCTTGGAGCATGAGACTGACCCACATTCAGCTCCTTTTCCTCTCCCTCCACCCAAAAGGGAGAGAACTTACTGGGCTTTGGAAGGGAGAGAGAAATATTCCAGTCGAGTAACTGGAAGACCCATTTAAAATGTTTTAAATATGGTTTAATCCTCTTCTCCCAGGTTTCCTTCAAAGCTCATCTCAAACGGCCCCTGCTAGATGAGGCCTACCTGTGCTGATCTCCCCAACAACCTCCCCCTGCAAAATGACCTTGCATTTATTTTTTGTATATTTTATATGAATACACAGTGTTTCCCTGATTGTAAGCTACTGGAGAGAGAAGCAGGAACTATTTCATTGATGTGAAGCTGTTAGGTGCAGAAGGAAAAGTATTCGGTCTGGAGTCAGAAAACCTGGGTTCGAATAATGAATCTGCCAGTGCGTTCTTGGGCACCTTGCTTAACCTGGGGTGGGGGGAGAGAGGTGGCCCTGGTTGTGAAACATCACATCTAATGTCAGATTTATTAAATGTATTCATTGGTTTTACTGATTTTTTTTTCTATTTTTCTTCTTTAGAAACATTCTTTGTTATAAGGAACGGCTTTCAGGGATAGGGGAGAAATCTAGGGAATGAAAAACAAAAGATATCAATAAAAATATATTAAAAACAAAAGAAGAAAATGAGTCTCTGGTGCAAAGTTTACAGAAACCTGCCCTGGCAGAAAAGTCAGACTGAATTCTGTACCACCATGAGGAAACAGAATCTTCCTAAGAAAATTGTCTTGTGGGTTTTCTTGTACTTGGTAATATAAATAAATGTGTGGTAGCCATCTTTGTCTGGCAGCATGCTGATGGTCCTACTTTGACATTTGTTGTATACTGCCTGTAGCTTTGCAAATTGCATCCATTTCCTCAATTCTTAGACCTGCTGGATCCACCCCAATGTTCCCTGGGGCACTGTTCTCTCTAGAAGTCCATGAAAGCTGCCAGACTGTCTGGGTCATTCTCCTCTCTGGAGGGTAGTAGGATAGTAGAAAAAGAGACTGCGTTAAGGAGGGCGAGTCGCACCTCTTTTTCCAAAAGAGACCATTTCCAGAATCTCAATGGATTTCTAGAGATTTCTAGAGAATCACCTCTGAGTGGGGGAGGGAGAACAGTTAACAGACAAAAAACAAGGACAGATGGGGAGAAAGGAGAAGAGACAAAGCCAGAGAAGGGGAGTTGAGAGGGAGAAGTGCTTATCAATTGGTAAATGGCTGAACAAATTATGGTAGATGAGCATAATGAAATACTATTGTACTGTAAGAAATGGAGAAAAAGTTTTCAGAGAAACCTGGGAAGAGTGGCGTGGACTGATGCAGAGCAAAGTAAGCAGAACCAGGAGAACAATTTATATCATAAGGACATTATAAAAGTGAGTAACTTTGAAAGATGTGTTTTTGTTGGTCCTTCAGTATCAAAGCAGTCCAATGACACCATGAAGGTTATGTCTTGGCTTTTGAGTGAACTGGATTTAAATGAGGCAGAGTTTCCAAAAGGCATCAGCCTCACTCTCTGTTCCAGAGTCATCAAAATCCAGTGGCAAGACAAAAGTCAAGGTGACTGGTGATGGCCAGAAAGACGTAAGAACTCTGATCAAGGCAATCACCAGCCATGGTTCCTGAAGACCAAAGATGAAGAACACCTCCTACCTCCTGAAAGAGAGGTAAGGACTCAAGATACAGAACGAGATACATTTTTGGAGACGGCCAATGCTAGAATTGGTTTTGCTTGACCATATATATATGTATAGTTTTTTGTTATACTAATGTTGCTTGTCTTTTTCTTCAGTGAAGGGAGGGGGGGAATATGTGCTTGTTAATTGAAAAAGTTATCATTTTTAAAAAAGAGAGAGAAGGAGGAGGAGAAGATAGGGTGGTGTGTAAAGGGGTGCCTCTTCTCTGAGCTTCTAACAAGTTCAGATCAAGGGGACTTGCCCTGGTATTCACTACCTTTCAGTGGCCTTTTCTCAGGTAGTCCAGATAAGCTCTGCCTATGAGCAGATGGATGACTTACTTGGGGAAAAGGGTTATTTTACTTACTGCAGTTTGAGCAGCAGCAGACAGTTAAGCCAAGGTATGAGGTGAAAGCTAAATATACCAGCATCCTAAGCTGGAGGTGGGAAAGTGGATGAAGCACTGGGCTTGGAATCAGCAAGACTCATTTTCATGAGTTCAAATCCAGCCTCAGGTACTTAACCCTGTTTGCCTCAGTTTCCTCATCTGTATGGAGAAGGAAATGGCAAACCACCCTGCCAAGGAAACCACAAATGGGATCACGAAGAGTCGGACAAGACTGACAAACTCAGCAACAATAAAAAGCCAAAAGTAGGAAGGAAACTGAAAGGTTGGGGTCCTGAGCAGAGTCACCTCATTTGTGTTTAGATCTGTATCTGGAGATGCTTGATAAACAAATAAAAAATGCTGGGTTGTCCACAGAAATTATGTTTCTGCCAAGCAGCTGGCAAAAGCCATCCTTTGGTATTTGCAAGGCAAACATGAACCTAGGATTCAGTCTGTCCCAAAACTGTTATGTTTTTATCCACCTCAACAAAATTAACCTCTGACATTTACCTGCATGACCTTGGGCAAGTCACTGAACTGCCCTAGGCCTCAGTTCCTCATCTGCAAAATGAGAGGGTTAAACCTCAGATGGCCTCTGAGGTCCCTTCTAGCCCTAGATCAATAATCCTATGTCCCTAAACTGCAAAACAATAGTGAACTCCATTGGTAGAGGAAGCTCTTAATTGGGAGCTCCCTACCTAAAACACAGGTTTGATATAAAAAACGGATGGATGGATGGATGGATGGATGGATGGATGGATGCAGAGATAGATAGATGATAGATAGATAGATGGATGGATAATAGATAATAGATACATACCTACATACATATATACATAATTATCTATGGATATATATATATGTATATGTATATATATATATATACTTAATCCATAAGAAGATATATGCACATATATAGTCAATAAGAAATTTTTATCATACAAATAAACATTTTAATAGTTCTTTGCACAGGCATTTCAATCTTTAGGTGGCAGGTCCTGGGATAGGTCACATTTTGAGCCAAACTCCTAAGTTATATGGCAGAGAGATAGCAGGCTAATCAAACAGAAATACCTTACAACCTAGCATTCCCAACCCTAAGTCCTAACCAGCTTCTTTGTGTACTTGGCCCCATTCTAGGGCAAAGACCAGTCCCGAGGCATAGGCCTGGACCCAGCAACCCTAAGTATCTCTGTGAATGAGTACCAAACAGAACAACTAGGGAGTCAGGGAAGGGGTAGTAACTGGGATAAAGGAGTCCGACAGTCTCCAAGAACAAGAAAAGAGTTACAAACCATGCCTAGCAATGGGCTGGCCAGAAAACAAAAACAACATTCTGAGTGTCTGTGGTTAAGCACTGCTGGGCTTATGCTCGTCAGCCCCTCACAGGTATATGACAGCTCCAGCAGCAGCAGCATTCTGGGATATCAGTGGACAAAGAGATCTGCCCCTGACTGAGTCACAAAGGCACCTTTTCTGCTGCTTGTGGAGCCCTGGAATCTAAGCATCTAGAAAGGGTGAGCTTCAAAGAGGCCCCAAAGAGGGGAACGCTTTGCTAAAACATGACCTTATCTGAAACACAAGCTTGAGGAGACAGCTGCGTGTCTCAGGCACCGAGGAGCCACTTACCCAGAAGAAAACGCACAGGCCTAGGAAAAGGCTATAGAGGCCAGGAGGCAGCAGGCCATGCACACAGGGGGAGGGCACACAGAGCAGATAGAAAGAAAAAGGGGATCAGGCCAGACAGTGCAAGAGAAAGCAAGAGGGGATTGCTTGCAGTGTGCTGTCTAGGACTACAAAGTTAATAAAAACAATCTAAGGAATGAAAGGGCTAAAATCAGATGCCTATAAATAGTTTTCATTTTGAAACCTCCCTTTCCAAAGGAAGCAGCTGCCAGGTTAATTTCTAGGCTCCTGCCTTTGGGAAAAGCAATACAGACCCTCAGTGGCTAATAAGCTTCTCAAGGGTAAAGGAAGCATCTTATCATCCTTTCTTCCCACCCCCAGTCTCCCAAACAGAAGTCATCTGATCCAACCCCCTCGTTTTAACAAATGAGGAAACTGAGTCTCACGGAAGTAATGTGACTTGCCAAGATTGCAGAAGTAAATGACAGCGCTGGAATGTGAGTCTAGGTCCTCTGGCCACAAATCTAACAATCTTTCCGCTGTACCACATTGTAGGTACTTCGTAAATGTCGGTTGCGTCGGACATTCCAAAAAGTTTACTGCATATAATCTCACAGTTCTCCTAGCCAGCTTCCTAGAGAATTTTCTTAGCTCCTTTGTGGATGGAATTAACTCCTTGAGAGCAGAGACTATCTCCCTTTTGTTTCTGTAGCCCCAGTGCCTGGCACATAGTAGGTGCTTAATAAATGCTCATGGGGGGGCAGCTAGGAGGCACAGTGGATAGAGCACTGGCCCTGAAGTCAGGAGGACCTGAGTTCAAATCCGGCCTCAGACCAAACACTTGACATGTACTAGCTGTGTGACCTTGGGCAAGTCACTTAACCCCAATTGCCTCACTAAAAAAAATTTTTAAAAATGCACGTGGAAGGAATTGATAAATGCTAGAATGGAGAAGGAAATGGCAAACCAGTCAGTATCTTTGCCAAGAAAACCCCAAATGGGGTCATGAAAAATGAAAACAAAAAAATGAAAAATAACTGAACAGCAAGAAGAACCAGGTGTGTAAGATTTCAGCTGACCTTGTACGACCATTGTTATTGACAGACAGAAGCCACATGGCGCAGTAGCTTCAGAGCTAGGAAGACTTAGTTCAAGTCCCCACTTTGACACACACGGGTTATTTGGTCCAGGGACATCGCTGTACCTCTCTTAATTCTATATGTTTCAAAGAAGGTAACACTGATCTGCAGTGGGAGAAGTGGTTTCCTTAAGAGTTCCCTCTATCAGTAAAATCACCGGTTCAGTCCCAGTGATTTTATTTATATTAAGATTAATTTATATTAATTTTATTTGTAGAAATGTTACATAAGGCTTTAAGATTTACAAAGCGCTCTAAGTAAATTGTCTCATCCTCACAATAACCCTGTGAAGTAGGTATTATTATTATCCCTATTTTACAGATAACAAAACTGAGACTAAGCTACTTGCCCAGCTAGTAAGCTATCATATTGCTACTGTATGTCTGAGGCAGGATTCGAACCCAGGTCTCACTCCTGACTCCAAATCTGCTTTCATTCATTATACCATTCTGCCTGACTCTGGTGGTCTAGAATGTAAATCATGAGAGCATTTAATAGTAATTCATCTATCTTAAATCAGAGTGTCCGGAGAATACAATGGGAAAATGTCCAGTAGTGACAATACCAGTATTAGGACAATCATATCACTTGAATACATCCCTATCCAAGGCATGAATTACCCTTCTGCGCCCTAGCCATGTTTCCTCTATGTGCATCCCTTCACATGTGTGCCCTGCCTCACTTCTATACCTCTCCACTTGTGTTCTCTAGGTGTGTTCACTCCTCTCATTGACCTGGTGTGTGCCCTGTAGGTGAGTGTGCCCTGGGCTTATTGGAGAAATGTTTTGTTGCTACTTTTATTATCACGCAATTTCATTAAATGCCTTTGATTTGAACTAACTGTGTCTTCTGTCTATAAAAGGCAAACGTATTAGTGGGTGCTTGTAAGCTATTGTTAAAATGCAGACCTACAGGATAATTTGAACCTGGAATAACTGTTTACTAAATGATGTACTATAATATTAGAGTTAGGGGGTACCTAACTAAAACAATCCCTTCTCTTCCTTCAAATTGGAGCTTAAAGGAATGGAAGGATTAAGCTAGCAGTCCTGACTAGGAAGAGCCTGCAGAGCGTGCTTTAGGGTCCGTTTTCACATCTAGTGAAAGTGCTGATTTTAATTCAGTGGCTCCTCCAGGTTAGAATTTTTAAAGCTGGAGGAAAGCCCAAATTAAGGTAGAGGTGTTAAAGTGTCTTTCGCCAGATAGCACAGCAGAGCCAGGTCTTCCCCTCCCCCATCAAGGGTCTTTACACCCGAGATGCTTTACAAGTTGAGATTAGAGGGTCTCTCAAAGTATGAAACACAGAGTATCAACATCTCTCCATGCCTGACGAGCCATTTAAAGACAGCTGTCACTGCAACTTCCCTTTCTGTGAGTCCCACTCCCCAATGCCCACCCCACCAGATTTAGAGGCACCCAATATATTCCCAGGATTTAAGACATCCTCCCTCCCAACCCTCAATGTCATCTCCCCATTCTAAAGGCAGCCTAGTGGAAACCCAGTTGGCCGAGAATCATGGCACAGCTACTCAACTCACCCTGATTGACTTCAAGTCAATGATTTAACAATCTGACTCTAGTCCACATGCCATCTTCTCCTACCTCTATGTATTCGCACACATTGTACCCCATCCCTTAAAAGGACTCCCTAGCCCCAGTTATCCCCCCCACCTCCTGATTACTGAAATGTTCTTTTCCTTCCAGCCTCAGCTCAGATGACTTCTCTTCTATGAAACATTTGTTCACATTTCCACCTCCTCCGAAGGTAATGACTTCCTCCTCTTAACTTTCATACCCCTCTGACCTTTCAAAGTGCTGTGCCAAGGTACAACTAGTTTCTTAATGACAGTGTACAGTGATGGGGGGCAAAGGAGTCAAGGGGAAGGATGGTATTTGGTAACTGCTGTTTGCTGGGATGGAATGAGGGGCAGGGGGTCAGTCCAGGAGATGCCAGCCACCAATTTACAAGTGGGAAAGGGGCACATATGATGGCTGCCAACATCTGAGGTTGGAAGCAGGTCTTACAGATGGAAGGAAGTATAGTTGCCAAAGAAGATGACTCTGCCTACAATCTTTGGCATGGAAGGTGGGGCTTTGCCAACTCCTGGGCTCTGCATGGCTAACTCTGATCTCTAGGTGGGATTGGACCCATAGCCTCTGCCTTAGTGGGGCTTTGCTCTGTCTGACCAGCTGGGATAATCAATCCCGACTTTCCAGAAATACAACTGAAGGAGGAAAAAAAACTCTCTTTGGGCATGTCTCCAGGAAAGCCTTGCCACCTGCAAGTCTCCCTAAGTGGTAACAATGGCATTGATTCAACTATGGCCTGGATCAGGGCAGGGAAGCTATACATGGGAGCCCTTTCACAAGCTGCTGGCTGCCCTGCTCACTCGCTGTCCGCCTGGCGAAGCTCACATGGACGCTAAAGGTCGGCCTCTAGTTCTCCTGGAACCAGGCTGTCTGGGAGGAATGAAAGAGCCCAGCCAGCTCACAAAGGAGGGAGGGCCCTGTGTACAAAGCCCAATTTGGAGAAATCACAGACAGAGAGACGGGGAGGAGGAGGAAGGAGGAAGAAGGGAGCCAGGGCAACAGGGCTTTTCTTCCTTTTTCTCCACCTGGCAGTTCAGTGATGAGAAACACCCAGTCCCAGCCTGGCGGCCCTGACTGAACTGCTCCAATCTGATACAGCCTTTTAGGCTCTTCCACGGTGTTCCTACCTCAGGTGGTGTGACTGACTTTACGTGACAGGAGGGTGGAAGCATCCCAGGCCCTGGGCAGTGCTCTAAATCTGCCCTCTGTCTCTCTCTCTCTTACTGAGTCTTTTTTTTGTCTCTGCCTCTCTCTTTTCTGTTGTTTTCTCTCATGTTTTTCTCTCTGATTTGTTCTCCATGTCTATTTCTGCCCTGTTCTGTTATTATTTCTTATCTTTTCTATCTCTTTCTGTCTCTATCTCAGTCTCTCCTCCTCATTTGTTTTGTTTCTACCTCTCTCCTTTCTCTGTTATTCTCTTTTATTTCTGCCTTTGTCTGTCTCCCATTTGCTTCTTCTCTGTTTCTACCTGCCTTCACTTCTGTTCCTCTTTTATCTCTCTGCTTGTCTATCTCAGTCTCTCTCCCATTTGCTCCATTTGCCACTTTCCTCCCCTCACTGCTACTCATTTCTCTTCCTTCCATTTTCTCTCTATGCCTGCTTTCTCTCTCTGCCTGCTTCCCGCCCCTTCTCTTTATTCTCTCTCTCTCTCTCTCTCTCTCTCTCTCTCTCTCTCTCTCTCTCTCTCTCTCTCTCTCTCTCTCTCTCTCTCTCTCCCCCCCCCCATCCTCCCTCACGTTAATCCATTTACAGCATTCTAGCTTGGCTTCCCACATCCCCATCTGGAACACAAATGGAGCAGATCCCAAGGGTCTGCTGAGACACCCAAGGCTTGAGGAGGAGAGGCAGAGAGCAAATGCTTTAGCCAGAGCACTTGAGGAGGCCAACGGTGGAGTTCATGGCAATGCATATAGGCCTCTCACTTACCTGAGCAGTCAGATGCGATTGAGCTAAAACTCTTACAGATTCTTAAGAGGAGCCAGGCGGCCTCATTACTGAGGCCTCTGAGTCACTGCCAGGGAGGGAGCCAGGCTGTGTTCATTAAGCTTTTGCTTGAATGAGACACAGGCCATGTAAATGAGAAGTCCAGCCCTTGTTCCCGTGGTAATGATTTCCAAGCTTGGGTGCACAGGGATAAGTCGGGAGGCTTTGCTCTTGCTATATCCCGTTGACTTTTCAGCGTTTGCATTTTTAATACTAACAGCACAGGCTGATCCAGCCACATGGCTGGGGTCAGAACTCATCACTCCTCAGGTCCAGGCATCCCTGGGGAGGGCAAGTGGAGAGAATCCCACTAAAAAGAAAAAGGAGAAGAGAAGAGGAAACAGGAAATACAGGGAGTGGAGAAAGGAGGGAAGGAAGGGAGATGGCAAATGGGAGAAAATGAAGAAAGAGAGGAGAAAGAACAGAGGATAAAGAGGAAAAGAAAGATGGAGAGAGGAAGAGAGGGACAGGGAAAGACTGGAGAGAGAAAGGGCACAGGAGCTTGTAGATAGCATGAAAGAGAGGAGAAGAAAGGAAAAGAGAGAGAAAAAGGGAGAGAAGAAAGGAAACAAAAATTAGGAGAGAAAAAGAGGGAAATAGATGAGACAGAGAGAGGAAAAGGAGAAAGGGAAGAGAAATAGAAAATGAAAAGCATTTTGCTCTTGTGCTATATAGTATCTCCTCGGATCTGAGGCCCAGGCTGGCCCAGGTCTGGCCGGGAAGCTGAATCACAGCCACCAGTGGGAACAAAGATGGCAACCCCTTACCCTGCCCTCAGCCCAGCCTTAGAGAAATCTAGTCAGCTGGGAATACACAAAAGAGGAATTAGCAGATATTTCCTCCACTTAAACTTGTTAGTTTGTGTTGACACTGCTTGGCATGGTGATTACCATTTAGGGGAAAGGGTGAAGGAAGGACAGAAGGAACAAATGACCCCATGTGTAAAAGGGACTGCTTGGGGACTCCTGCGTATAGTCCAGAAGGCATCTGCCCCACCCAATGCTCCAGGAATTCGGAGGCCTAGCTTCTCAAGCTCACGCGCTGTGTGTTATTCTTACCACAGACCAGAAATATGTTCCCGTTTGAAATGGTTGGATCCACAGCTGTTTGAAAATCCCCTGGTACTTCTGAGACAAATGATCCAAGTCAGACTGTGCTAACAGGGTCAGTTTTAGAGCCAGGAGAGAGGTGTGTCTGATGCAGGATCCCTGCAATTCCATCCGTGGGCCCATCAATCACTGCCCAATGGAAATCCTGCGGGGCTGTCAGGACTCTCTTACAATATTGTTTACATTAGAAGATGATATGAGACTCTTCTAGAAAAAAGAGAAAAAAAGATCCAGAGGCCCAGGCCAGACGAGCAGCCACACCCACCCCAGAGAGGCTTCGGAGGTGTTCCTGCACAGGACATGGGCTGGCTGGTGAAGAGAGGTTGGGGAGCATCCCAGAATCCAAGGTTGGAGACTATTCACCATCATTCCAGGGGGCTCTGCTTAGCTGAGAGACTCTCTATTGAAGGCTCCCAGCATTTCTTCTCAGAATTTACTTCAATACGTGATGAGGGGAGAAGGGGTGTCTGCTGATGGGAAAGTCATTTCTTGGCTTTTGCCTTGGACGCTTTCTTAAAGGTGGGCAGCTTTTCCCTGCAAGAGGGAAGAAATCAATCAGACAGTTCTTTGGCCGCCCCCCCACCAAAGAAAGCCGCTGAGAGCCACCACCAGAAATGCCGGAGGATAAAGCTGAGGACCAGGAGTGCGTATTGGGAAGGGAAATATTCCAGCTGTTACAGCTGCCAGGCCTTGCTAAAGAAGGATTATGCACCTGTTTAATCTTGATAGAAAGCTCCCAAGTTACGGACTGTTCTGCTCTAACACACCCCATTAAATATACCCAGAGTCCAAATGCAACAGAGGGAAAAAAAAAAAAACCTTTGAAGTAACAGGCTAGAAGTGATACAGGCTGTCCCCATGTTTTGTCTGAGGAGAGACAGAAGAGGTCCAGGTGCAGCGCTGAATTTCCTCTGAGGCCATGTTGACCTCTTCGGTGGAAACCAATGGTAATGAGGTATGGGGGATTGAAGTGGTAGGGGTGGAGAAGGTGAGCCCTCCTCACTCTGGAGTGCGAGGGCTAACACGCAACCTCTCCTTAATTCCAAGTCAGGTCCAGGGGCCTGATTGTTTCTTGCTTCTGCTAAATTTGTTATCCTAGAACAGCCTTAATCTTTCTTTTAAATTGGGTAGGCTGCTTTGTCTCTGAATAATCCCAGGGAGATTTGTAGAGATCGGATAGCCAAAGGAAGAAATTTTGCAGGACCTCGTTTCAAATAAAGGAGTCTGAAGGACAGCCAGAAGATCTGGAGTGCTCCAGGTCTCAGGACATAACCAAGGTAACCAACCAGAATGACCAAACTTCCAGTTGCTGAAGAGGTTGATGACCCGTAAACCCATAGTGGTGTGTTTCCTCATTTTGTTCAACTGTCTTGACCATGATTACCAGTTCTAGGGTTTTTCAAAAAGTATATTTTTATTAATAATCCTTTTTTTAAAATCTGGCCTTGATTTCTCCTGGTATCGCTCCCCTTTCCTCTTCCGGAGAGCTATCTCTTATGACAAAGAATTTTTTAAAAATAAAATATAAAAAAAGGATGAAGAGGGAAAAAACTCAGCAAAAACAATCAACATGTTGAAAAAAAGATCTGATGTTCTAGTACATCCATGGACTCTGACTTCTGTGGAAGAACGGGAAAGGTGCCTTCTCATCTCTCTCCTTTGGGGTCAAGTTCGCTCTTTATAATTTTGTGACATTCAGTTTTGATTGTTTTGTGGTGACTGTTCTTTCCATCTATCTCGCTGTAGCCATTATCAATGTTGTTGTCCTGGCCCTGATTACTTCACTCTGCATCAGTTCATAGAAGTCTTTCTATACTTCTCTGTATTCATTGTCTTTGTCCTTTCCCAGCCTCCTTGAATTGTAACACTAAGCTATTGGATCTAAGTGTTGCTTGCCCCGGTAACAAAATTGCTAGTCATGGCTCTGGAAGGAATGACTTCTCCACCTCTACCCATCAGTGCTGATTATCGCCCATCTATCTGCATGTCATTGGTAAATTGTTCTTGTCCCTGTTTCTCTGAAAATGTACAATCTCAGATATAATAGGCAGGAAAACAACTATGAGTGCCAACAAGTGGCTAAAATAAATGCTTCTGTAAAGGCTGCTGGAGACTTCTGACCCACTGCTTCACCTGGACTTCCAGGACTGTGTTCTCTGACCCCTTCTGACCACCCCCACCTACTACCTCCATCTTAACTCTGGAAAGCTTCAAGATCCGGTCTGCCCCTCGATATGATGTTTACTATTCCTTCTCAGCCCTGGTTTGGCTCACCTGTCACCCCAATCTCCCAACACCTAGTTGCCACAACTCAGGGACCACTGAGACTGAAGACTTCAGCTCTCAGAACTGAAGATGTCAATGGGGCTGGGGCCTCCTTGGTCAGATGTAGCCAGGGCTGCAGGTGTTACAAAGCCCTTGGCCACCTCAGTGTTGCCGGCTCTTAGAGGAGCCTCTGTGCGCCAGATCAACTTCACTGCTTTATTGATGCAATTTGGAATGGAGCTAACCATCCTGTTAGTGTTCACACCAGGGAGCAGCATTGCCAAGGCTTCTCAGTGTCATCAGTTCTACAGACTATTGATTTCACAGCCACTGGTTCCCCCCGCCTGCACCAGCCACTGCCCCCACTTACATCCCCACACCCATATACCTACACAGGACAGGAAGAGCTCCCTCCCCCCACAACACACCAAAGAAGTGATGCTGGGCTTTGCCAAATGTTAGATTTGGATGGTATCACTAAGTTCCCAGAATTACTCTGTGATGCAGACATAGGCAGGCAATCTGCCTTCTTTCTGTTCCTTGAGCCAGTCAGAATTCCTGGCAGGTGGCTAATTGGTAAGTATTGCATTCCAGGTGCCATGCTTTGAACTTTGGCAGGGGCTGGGTGAGAATGTGTGGAAAGCTGCTTTTCATCCCCTGACTGTGGTGATGCTGGAAGTATTGATATATGAGTTCTTATCCATAACCCCTTGATCATGGAGATTACAGAGATGAGATAGTGGATATCCCTCCCCTCCCCTATGCCCTGCTTTTCTTGACTCCTTTCTCCCCAATAAGCTCTCAGGCCTCCAACACTCGGCAAACTACTTAAAGCCTCTCAAATTTTTGAGTCAAACAAGTCCCCGTGGTATGGTGAACTAATCAGATTTTCTCTTTGCCCCAAGCCTCATCTGATTTTCAGAAAATCAAAGAATGTCAGAGCTCAAAGGAATCTTAGAGATCATGTAATCCAGGGGTTCTTAGCCTAAGGTCCACAAACATCCAAAGTGTCAGTGGATAGAGTTGGTTTTTTGGGGGGAAAGGATCCCCAAAACCCAAATAGAAAACAAAAATAACATCTTCATTTCAATATAATTGGTTTCCTTTGCAATCCTATATATTTTATTTTATGCATTTAAAATATTATTTTCAATAATATATCACCAAGGTTTCACTAGGCTGCCAGAAGGACAGAAGAACACAAAAAAATTTTAAAACTCCTAGTCTAATCTAATCTTCTCATTTTGTCAATGAAGAAATCAAAGACCATATATAGGAAATGACTTACTCTTAGCTGAATGGCTAGTTATAGCCAAGTCAGAGCAAGGATCCAGCTCTGCTAACACACAACCCAATGACCTTCCCATGATATCATATTGCTTCCGTGTTGTTGCCAGCTTCCTTTAAAATGCATCTACAACCTGACATACTATTTCCTGCCTCTTGGAAAGGAATCGGTTCTGCCCTTCTTGGGTTGCAGACAGGCACGTGAGGGCACTATCTCTTGTTTCTTCAGTGATAGAAGGACAGCGGTGTGAAGAATATTATTTATGCCAGAGCAACTTGGTATGGCAACCAAGCTTGTCTTATGAGTAAGCATAGATAGGCTTTCCATGGGATATAATTTGAAGGGCTTAGGGGAAAGTCACCCTGGCCCCCAAATATCCCCACTCCCACCCCCTACAGAAGATCAGAACACCTGAAATTTCCAACTTTGGAGTCATTCCCTCCAAGGCCTTCTCATGAATTTGAACTGGGTTAAGAGGATGTGGTTCAAGTCATGATAGGGGGAATAAACAGGATGCCTTTCTGGGTCAAGCCAGAGTTCACTGGTAGCCAAGTCCAAGGGGCCAGGCAGAAGGCCAGGAAGGAGTCCAGAGCAATGGCCCAAAGCCAGGGAATTCAGAATGGAGTCAGGGGGGAAAAAGCAAGAAGAGAACAGGAAATGTCATCATGACAATGGTTCACAATGTACAACTATATCCTGGACTGAGTCCCTTTAGCCAGCTAACAGCTTTTAAGGGCCTACTCTGTATAGGGCTGCATGTTATATGCTGGAGCTACAAATGAATGAGTGAATGAATGAGTAAGTAAATAAATAAATAAATAACAGGAAAACAGTTTATATTTGGTGATTCAGTGGACCCAGGACTAAACTTGGAGTCATGAAAACTGGGTTTTAGCAGTGTGACCATAGGCAAATTACTTAATTTCCCTCGAGCCTCAGCTTTCTCATCTGCAAAATGGGATCTATAGTATTTACCTCCCAGGATTTTTGGTCTTGGTTTGTTTTTTTAAAAGTCTGAGATCAGATTTGAACTCAGGAAGATGAGTCATCCTGACTCTAGGCCTGGCACTCTATCCACTGTGCCATCTAGCTGCCTCCACCTCCCAGGCTTTTTGAGAGGACCAGTTGAGTAGGCAACTTTTGTAAAGTGCTTCTCAAACTTGTTTTTCAAACAGGCACTTATTATCACTCCTCCCTACATCCTTCCATTGAACAACAAAAAGAAAAGGAAAACTCTTATAATAAATATGCATAATCTGAGAAAACAAATTTCTACTTTGGCCATTTTTTTTTTGGTTAGGCAATGGGGTTAAAAGACTTGCCCAGGGTCACACAGCTGGTAAATGTTATGTGTCTGAGGTCATATTTGAACTCAGGTCCTCCTGACTCCAGGGCTGGTGCTCTACCAACTGCACCACCTAGCTGCCCCCTACCTTGGCCATTTCTTAAGCTGTACATCTTCTTCTCCATCACCTCTTTGGCCTGTTTCATCTTCAGTCCTCGGCCTCATAGTTAATCATTGTATTGATTAGCATTCTAAAGTCTTTCAAAGTTACTCTACTCTAAAATGTTGTTGTCATGACATACATTGTTCTCCTGGTTCTGCTCAGTTGTCTCTACAACAGCTCAATAGAAGACTTCCTTGTTTCCTCTGAAATTGCCCATTTCATCATTTCTTATGGCACAATAATATCCTATTATATTTATGAAAAATCACTGTTTTGCCAAAGGTGGTAAACAAATGGTAAAGGTGGGCACTCCTTGTTCTCTAGATTGAGGCCACTACAAAAAGGATTAGAATAAACAGTTTTGCACATAAATGTCTTTTTTTTCTTCCATTGATCTCTTTGAATTATAGACCTAGTAGTGCTATAGCTGGGTCAAAAAGTATTCATGGTTTAATCATGTTGGGGACATGATTCTACATTTGCTTTGCAAACTTCAAAGCAATTTGTAAATATCAATCATCATTATTTTACTGAGGGAAGACAACATACAGGTTAGCAAATACAAGGTTACTGGAGAAGAAGAGACTCACAACTGGTGAGATCAGGGAAGGATTCCTCGAGAAAGTACCCCCTGAGCAGTACCTTGAAAGAAACCAAGTCAGAGAGGAGAAATAAAGTCCAGGCATGAGAGGTTGTCTGTGCAAAAGCATAGAGGAAATTGGAATGCCAAACAACTTGGCTGGAATGGGTAGTGTGTGAAGGAAAGTCACATGAAAATGAGCTGAAAGGTGGGTTGATGTCAGATTGTGAGGTATTTGACATGTCCGCTGAGCATTTGGGCTTTTATCATAAAGACAATAGAGAGTGTTTGAGCAGAAAGATGACAAAGTCAACTGCAAGTCCAAATTGACTGAAATGCTTCTTGTGTGGGCACTTTCATACAACTTTTCCTCTTTAAATACACCAATACTTGCATATTCTCCAACTGGGAAAACTAACTAAAATGTTGGAGCCAAACACAGAATATTATTACGACCTCCTCCCTTTTCTCGAGTTCTGGCAAATATAAGTTCTTCCAATATTCTAGCCTGTCCCTCTACTTTGGGTGGGTGGTTCCCTCTGTGTTCAAAGGTATTCTGTGCCTTAGAAGAAACTTGTAACTCCCTCACAGTAATTATCGAAATCCTAGTCTTGCTTTATTCTAATGTAACCATGACCTGTTATTTGTAGTTTATCTGAATCATTCTTTGTATCTTCTTTAAGAGTCTCACACTCTAGCAATCTAGAATATTCTCACTTGAAGGTCTAGCTCCCTGATCGCTTGAGGAAGCACACATTTTCCTTTAAAAATCCTGCGACATCAACATTGTAAGTATGTGAAATAAGGAAATTGGTTCCAGCCCAATGGAAATATGTGTGAATTAGAATCATTCATTATTTGCACTAATTGGGACTTAGCTCTAATAACATTTCACTTCTACCCTTTTTAGAAAGTCAACTCAGGTATACCAGGTCAGCCAAATTTCATTCAGCAAACATTTGCTAAATGTATACTAAGTGGCACCAAGTTCATAGACTGAGAGCTGCAAGGAACTCTGGAAGCCACGTAGTCTAATGACTTCATTTAACAGATGAAGAAACTGAGGCCCGGGGATATGAAATGATTTGCCCAAGGTTATTCAACGAAGTAAGTGGCAATGCCCTGGGCACTAGAAACATAAGATCAATGAGGTCTTTTGGTCGCTACTGGCATATAAGGTTGTGTGGTCTACTGGTTAATAAGACTATAAGGAGAGAGTGTCAAAGTCGTATGCCTATATATATATATTCAAGGAGTATTCTACAAAATTAAAAAATTGCTTCTTTTAAAAGTGGAGGAAATTTCAGGAAAGAAAAATGTATCTCAAATTTTAAAAGAAAGGAAGGAAGGAAGGAAGGAAGGAAGGAAGGAAGGAAGGAAGGAAGAAGGAAGGAAGGAAGGAAGGAAGGAAGAAAGAAAGAAGAAAGAAAGAAAGAAAGAAAGAAAGAAAGAAAGAAAGAAAGAAAGAAAGAAAGAAAGAAAGAAAGAAAGAAAGAAAGAAAGAAAAAGAAAAACTTGTACAGTACTGAGAAAAGATTGGTCAGCCAGCAAGAAGATAAAAATTGACAGACATTTTATAGCATGTTTGTCCTACATCTCCTCACTCTCCTATATCAATCCCATGTGAAAAGCATATCACTTGGAGAGGTCCTACCCAAGGAAAACCAATTTCCAGGAAACAACAAGCCTTGAGTCTATTAACAAAAACAAATAAAACAAACAAAAACAACAAAAAAACTTTCTTCTTTAAGTTAATTCACTTAAAAATGAATCTATTTGGTGAAGAAGAAAAAAACCACCACCAAAAAAGAAAACCAGCTAAATGATATTGTCTCCATGCTAGCCAGTTGACTGGATTCAAATATTAAATTTTTTGACTGGTTCTTTTGGCACTGCTTAAATCAACTACCATTCACCGAAGAGCCCCAGTGCAAAGTGATATTCCAAATATATGTAGGAAATATCCAGTCACATGGTGGCCTCTGACTGGAAGTAGCAGGCAGCTACTGTTATATATACAGTACAAGAAAGTAGTAGCCCAAGATGAAAAGATAATGAAATCAGACTCCTCCTTAGTTGTCTGATCCAGCATAGCAGTGAGAAATTGTGTTTCTTTAATATCATCTTCTACGCCTCAATTAGAGTCCTTCTCAGATGCCTCACCACTGCTGGCCATGATTCTGAGTTCCTGAAAGTTAGGCCAATGGAAAGAGGCTGGAGCCAGCCTCCAATTGGCTTGTGGGCAGCCATTGTTAATTTTTTCAGTGTGAACATTATACCTCAGAAATTGGCATCACCACAAATCAGGGCTTGATTTGTTCTTTTTTCTTTATTCTGTAGGCTTTAATAAAGCAGATTAAATGTAAAAGTATATGTTCATAGTTGTGGTTTTTTGTTTTTGAGAGCCTGGTTATTAAACATACTACTGTAAAGGTTTGCAAAGTTTTTTACATCCATTATCTCATTTGGACCTCAAACCCTTGAGCACAAGTTCTGACTGGGTCTACCAATATTTGCTCCAGTAAAGAACCAGCCTAGAGAGAAGTTCAGAGAGAAGCACGCACCAGGAGGTTGGCCTCAAGGTGATGATTGTTTCTTGGCCACAGTCAACTCATAAAGTTGGTGCAGGCTTGCAATCTGCACTATTTAATTGAGGAAGCTCTCAGCCCAATGAAACTGCAGATCTTCTGAAGATAAAATGTGGTAAGGAACTCAAAGCACTTAACAGACCTTACCTAGTATAGTTACTTATTAAAAAATACTTTTGATAAAGATAAAGGACAACATGATGTCTTGAAAAACCTTAAGCCAGAATCAAGAAATATACCTTCTAGTCATGATTCTTTTATTTCTCTACTCTATAACCTTGAATACTTTACATCCAGGTTCTTAATCTGGGGTCCACAGACCACCCCCCACGCAGGGGTCCCTGTGAAAATTTCAAGTCTGTGAGCTTGTATGGGAAAAAAATTAAATCTTTATCTCACTATAATTGATTTGCTTTATATGCATCTTATTTTTTGCCCTTAAAGACATGATTCTGAGAAGGGGTCTATAGGCCTCACCCGACTGCCAAAGGGGTCCATCACACCCACACGCAAGGTTAAGCCAACCTGCATTTTAGTATTACTTTAAAGAGTGAAAAGACTGAGGAACCTCAGAATCAGAAGGCGCCTCAGTGACTATTTAGTCTAAACTATACCTGAAAAAGAATGCCTGCTGACAAGTGGTCATCCAGACTTTGCTTGAAGACCTCAAGCCAAGGAAAACCTCTCGCCCTTCTGGGTATGGACAGCTCTAATATTTAGGAAGCATTTCCTCACATCCACCTTCAATGGCCTCTTTGTAAATCCCACCTGGTGTTCTTAGTTCTTCCCCCCCAGGTCCAAGCAGAGCAAATCTATTCCCTTTTCTATATGACAACCTTCTAAGTACTTGAAACTTACCATGTAGGCCCAGAAATATTTCTTCCATAGGCTATGCATTCCCACTTCTGTCCCCCAATGCCAACACGATGGCCCTTTATCATCCTGGTATATATAACATCCTCTGGACACGCTCTAGCTTATCGATGTTTTCCTAAAACATAGCACCCAGAGTTAAACACGGTAGTCCAGATGGAACCTGACTAGGGCGGAAAAGAGTGAGACTATCCTTTTTCTTAGATGTATGTCTCTTGATGAATACTTCCCTTATACTTTAAGTATAAGTATACTTATAAGAAATCTATTCAAATGTACTTCTCTTAATGCAGCCTAAAATTCCATTAGCTTTTTTTTAGCTGCCATATTAAGTTTGTTGATTCTTATTGTTAACTAGTATCAAGCTTGTAGTCCCCTGAAATCCTCAGATCTTTATCATACCATCTATCCATGCTTCCCCTATTTTGAACTCACTTATCTCAATTAAATTCATCTTATTCAATTCAGCTCAACTAGATGTCAAGAGCTTTTGGAATGCCCACTCTTACCCATTCTATTAGCCATTGCTCCCAGCTTTGTATCATTTGGAAATTTGGAAAAACAGGCTATCTATGCCTTTTTTCACCGGTCACTGATAAAATGGCATAAGACCAAGCCCAGATCCCTGGTGCACACTCTGGAGATCTCCTTCCGAGGAGACATGGAACCATAATGATTACAATTTGGGTATGGCCATTCAACCAGTTCTGGCTGTCTACCTATAGTAAGAATCTAGCCCTCGTTCATCTTTTGCATAAGTGCATTCGTCAAGCACTTAGCCACAATCTAGCCAAAATGTGTTCCCTTGTTTTCATAGTCCAATAATTGCCAAAATGTGAAGTGAACTTAGGCTGGAGAGATTTGCTCTTAATGCAGCCAGGGTGTCTTTGGGACCATTCCTTCTTATTCTAGATGTATTATAATAATAACAACAATAATAGCATTCATGCAGCACCTGCCACTTGCCAAACACTGTGCTAAGTACTTAACAAATATTATCTCATTTGATCTTCATGACAACCCTGTGAGGGAGGTGCTATTATGATCCCCATTTTACAGTTAAGGAAACTGAAGCAAACAGAGATTAAATGACTTGCCCAGGGTCACATAACTAGGAATTGTCTGAGTCAGGATTCAAACTCAGGTCTTTCTGACTTGAGCTCCAGCTCTCTACCCACCATACTACCTAGCTGCATTGCTAATAATGTTCACTAATCATCTCCTTAATAATATGTTCTTGCAAGGTCACTGACCATGTTCTTGTCTTTTTAAAGATTCAGGACATTTGCCTTTCCTCAATCCTGTGCCACCTCTGCTGTACGCTACAATTTTATAGAGATCTTGACCATGCCTCAGCTATAACATCTTCTAGTTTTGTTAACATCCTAAGTTATAGTCCATCAAGGACTGGTGACTCTCTTACTCCCCACCCTCCTCTTCTGGGGTATCAAGTCCCTTTTAGCTATTTTTATTCTGTCCTTTCCAGTCCAAAGATCATTCTCATTCAAATCAATTTAACTCAAAGAACATTTATTAATGCCTGCAATGAGCCAGACACTTGCTAGATCCTAGACACACAAAGGCAAAACCAAAATCACTTCTGTGCTCAAGAGCTTAAATTCTCCCTGAAGTAAAGACAAAAACAAAATAAATGCTGAATACCTCTGCCTTCGCATCATCATACATTATCATTATCTCATCCATCTTAAGCATCTGTGACTTGGGGACAGGAGTTCCCTCATTACAGAAAAAAAATAAAACACCAAGAGGAAGCTCAATATAGAAGATCTCAATCATTTATCAAATAGAAAAATGTTACCTATAAAAGACTGTTTTGTGATTAAACACCCAGACTTAAAAGATGATTGATCATATTTACATTACTGCAACTCAAAAAGAATATATTAAATTTGTCTGAAAATGTGAACAAATATAGGCACCCACACTAATCTCTTCAACCAGTGGCCCATCACAGCTAATTTTTGTTGTTGGGTTCTCAGTAGTGTCCCCAGTGGAAACAGAGACATATGCCTAATTTGACTTGTCTAAAGAAAAAGATCCTTTTAGTCATAGCATAACTAGGGTGGGGGGAGTAGGGCAGTATTGGGAATGGAATGCAGGTCTTCAGTTAACACCAGTGGGCCTCGCGTGATGGCTGTTAGTTCCTAAATAATACATATGGAAACTTAATGTGAACGCTTTCAGGAATGGAAATTAGAGAGAAGAATAGGGATAAATAGGGGTAGGGAAAGAGGAAATGCCCTCATGCACCCAAAACAGTTGCTATTCTCAGGTGTCCTGCTCTAACACCCCCTACTGCTGCCCAACTTAGGATATGACCTACTATGGTCATCGATTTCACTTTCTCTGTGAAAATAGCAACAGCTTTGGCCATTATTCTATCTGACACCTCTGCCTTCTACAATCCCTCAGCCCTGATACCACCTCCTCTACAAGACCTTCCCCGATTGGCTCCAATTATTAGCCATCTCTCCCTATTGAAATTACTTTGCGTTAAAGTAGATGCCTATCAGTTGTGGAATGGTTAAACAAATTGTGGTACGTGAATGTAATGAAATGTTAAATTAAGAAACTGTGAGTGGGGTGAATACAGAAAAACATGGGAAGACGTAACTGAACTGATAAAAAGTGAAGTAAGCAGAAATACAATATATGCAATGATAATAATATAAATAGAAAGGACAAAAACAACAAAAAGTGGAGCCATAAACTTTAGATGCACAAAAGGGTATAAACAACCAGTTCTTAAATGAAAAGTTGCAAAGTACTAACAACCTTATGAAACAATGTTCCAGATCACTAATAGTAAAAGAAATATAAATCAAAACAACCCTGAGGTTTTGCAAAATGACAAAGAATAGGAATAATCAATGGCAGTTGGATTATGAAAGACAATGTAGCTGCAAATTGGTACAGTCATTCTGGAAAGTGATCTGGAATTGCATAGATAAAATGACTAAATGTCCATACCCATCAACCCAGAGGTTCTACTGACAGGCTTACACCTCAAGAAGGTCACTGACAAAAAGAAAGGTCCCATAGATAGCAAAACATTTATAGCAGAGTTCTGGGGGAAGCAAAGAACTGGAAATGAACTAAATTTCCTTCAACTGAGAAATAGCTAAACAAATTGTAAGATATGAATATAATGGCTACCACTGTGCAACCATGAGATTTCTTAAAGTCACATGACTTTTCATGGTGGTTACAATTAAAAGCTTCCTTGGAATTCCCTCCCTCTATTTCAGGACTTTGGGTTGAATTTCTTTGATACTTGCTAATTGCTTAAAATTAAGGAATGAAATCTGGTCTGCCTCTCACTCTACTCCCCTTCTTCCAATTTTCATCTGTGTCAATGCAAGAATGGGACAATTATCACCTTCTTAACAGCACTTCTTCTCAGACACTGCCATAAAACCTCAATTGCCTATTTAACTTGAAGATTCAAGGAGCCAGAATTAGGGAAGGAGGGTATTAGATGATTTATTTCCTTTTTTAAAATAAAAGACACTAATGCCAATGTTAATATATTGTTATTCATATATTAATATGATAATAATATACAGAACTGTCACTCCTAGAGACAGAACTGTTGCCCATAATCACCAAGATATATATCATTGATCCATAAAAATTTAAGACCAATATTTTTCTTAGATGTCACCCTACTAAGTACTTTTATTTCCAAACTACATGGAATAAAAACTAGCTGGCTTTTATATAGTCCTTTAAGTTTTGTAAAGCATTTTACATATGTTACTTATATTTCATTCCTCACCCTCTGGACTTTCTCTCTGGTCTTCCACAGAAGCCTCCTCACCCTGGGAAGGTCACTCTGGCCCTGGACTTCTCACACTGGAAGCACATTCTGTCCCTAAAGCCTTCCTCTGATTGCCTGACACATAAATGTTATTGAAGGGCAACTAGCTGGCGCAGTGAATAGAGCTCTGGCCTTGGAGTCAGGAGGATCTGAGTTCAAATCCAGCCTTAGACACTTAACACTTACTAGCTGTGTGACCCTGGGCAAGTCACTTAACCCCAATTGCCTCACCAAAAAAAAAAAAAGCAAAAATAAATAAATGTTAATTGACGATTGATTGGCTACCTCCTCATAGGACCTCCATTTTAAGGAACGTACCCAGGCCAGCCATGTCTTCATTCCTCTCCAGGTTTCCTTTCTGACTCTGGAATTTCCCTACCTTGCCCCTACCTTCCTCCTCTCCTTGCTTGTCAACCTCCTTTTATCTGTTGTCTTCCCTCATTAGAATGTAAGTTCCTTGAGGTCAGGGACTATCTTTCCTTCTTCTTGTATTCCTTGTATTTCCAAGCATTTCATACAGTGCCTGGCACATAGTAAGTGCTTGCTGACTTGATTTGACTTTACTTGACATTTCATTTGATCCTCACAATAATCCTAGCAGGTAAGTGCTATTATTATGCCCATTTTACAGATAAGGAAACTAAGGCTGAAAGCTGTTAAGTAGCTTGCCCAGGGACACACATCTAGTGAATGTTTTATGTGAGATTTGAACTCCAGACTTTTTGGCTTCAAGTCCAGCAGCCTATCTACTCTTCCACCTAGCTGCCTCTAATGAGAGGTTTCTAAAAATAAAGAGAACTATAAGAAGAAATTAAGACCATGTAGAAACAGAACAAGGTGCATGTCACTCCCCCTTGTCCTGCCTACAACTGGAGTTGTCCCAAAGATGCCTCACATTATCCTACAGAAGATGAGCTTGTATTCCAATACCCTTATTCAGTCACAAAAAATCATCATTTTACCCCCTTGCACAATATTGACATTAAACATAAAAGAATAATGGCAAATAATTGTCCTCAGACCATTTCTATAAGTACCTCACCAAATAAATATGAGAATAAGATCACTATAATGACCACAACCACAGAACAGTACCACCTGCCCCACCCCCCCAGGCTTTAAGCTTACCTATGACAGTAAGTGTCATTTTTGTTGTTCAATCATTTCAGTTCTTCATGACCCCATTGGAATTTTTCTTGGCAAAGACACTGTAATAGTTTGCTATTTCCTTCTCCAGCTCATTTTGTTGTTGTTTGTCCTTCGTTCTCAAAGACATCAGGGGGGTAATGCCATGACACGTAAGTGAACTGGATTTGAGTGAGGGAGGCTGTGCAAAGTCACCAGCCTCACTTTCTCTTCCGGAACCATCCAGGTCCAGTGGCCAGAAATGGATCAGGACAACTGGAGATGGCCCCTCCAGCTCATTTTACAGATGAGGAAACTGAGGCAAACTGGGTTACCCAGGGTCACATAGCTAATAAGTGTTTCAGGCTGAATTTTAATTCAGATCTTCCTGATTCCAGGGCTGGCAATCTATCCACTGTGCCCCATAGTTGCCCTATGGACTGTCATTTACATAATGCTTTAAGGTTGTGGCAAAGCACTTTACATGAATTTTGTGACTACCTTATAAGTAGTTACTCATACTACCAATGAGGTAGTAATACAGATATTACTATCCCCTTTTTATTAATGGAAGTAACAAAGAAACAAGTTTTAGACAATCTCACTTAAATGGACCAATGCCCAGTGTTATGTACTGGAATCAGTTCACATTTGTCTCAGACTCCTAGGCTTTATACAGTCATAGCACCAAATGATTGTAGGATCATAGATTTAGAGACGCAAGACACTTAGGGTCCATCTAGTCCTACCCTCTCATTTAAAAAAAAAAGATTGGGTCTCCTTATCTCACTCAGGCTAGAAGCGCAGAACCTACTATGATCAGCACTAGAGTTTTATCTTTCTGGGGGCTCATCATATAAATGCCGAATTTAGTGTAGATGCCTAATTGGCTTAGCCCACTGCAGCTTAGAACACCTAAGCTCAAGAGCTCTTCCAACCTCAGCCTCCCTGGCAGCAGGGATTACTAGTGTGGACCCTGCCCTACCCCTTCATTTTACAGATGAGACTCAGGGCTTGCTGTGATAAGGTCACAGAGGCAGAAAGTGTCTATGAGAATTATTGCTCATAACGATGACTTTTAGTAGAGCAAAACCCTTTTTCATCAAAGAAGGATCCAATTATTTTTAGTGTGCTCTATTTACTAAGGCAGGAAAATGGGCGAAGGGTTTTTAGAAACACTTTGATCATTTTTTTTAAGCTTTGGTGCTTAAGAGGTCAAACTCCTCAGTTAATGACACACAAAAAAATCTTTTTAATCAGAATGCTGTACTCCATCCTTCCTGTATTCTTCTCTCTCGAAGTTCTACTATTTGTGACTTCGGAGCACCATTTGCTTGGAATTTTTAGATAATTTCATAGTATCAACGAGATTCACTCTGATTCTGCTACTGCCTTTCCCCATTACTACACTGAAGGGAAATCAAAATGACTGCCACAACGTCTCATCTCTCCAACTAACAAAAGACAAATGTTTTAAAATTACTTAATTGTTTTACTCTCCAGGGTCTTCCTTCTAAGTGCTCCCTCTTAATTCAATAAAAGAACTTATCTGCGCTAATAAATGTCTATGGCTGCTCCAGCCTCAGAGTTTGTTGCCCTGATGTATACTTATCATCTATGAAGTGGGATGTCAGTCTCCTTTAGAGTCCCCTGTTGGAAAACTGGGTTGAACGTGGGCCAGAATCAAGGGCAGTTTCTATAACTCACCCGAAGGCAAGCCAGAGATGCCCTGAGGACAAGTAACACAGTAGAATATGATTATCTAAAGTAAACAGAAGCAAACTACTACATCTTAGATTCAATTCAACTTAATCAAACAATCAGCAAGCCCTGATTAAATGCCTACTATGTGCCAAGCACTGTGTTAGTTGCTGGGAATACAAATACAAAAGCAAATCAGTCCCTATCATCAAAGAGCTTTCATTCAACTGATGAGGATTCCATGAATTCATAGAGAGTAAAACAGGATATATTAGGAATAAATACATAGTGATGTGAGGGGTAGAGAATGGGAACACTAATGACTGACAGAAATAAGGAAGGGAACTGGCACTTAAGATGAACCTTGATAATATTAATAATAATTGAGCTTTAAGGTTTGCAAATCACTTTACACCTGTATGATTCTCACAAAAACCTTTGTGAGGTGGGTGCTATTATTTTTCTCATTTTACAGAGGAATAAACTGAGGCTGAAAGATGTTATGTGACTTGCCTAGGGTCACATAGTTAGTAAGCATCTGTGGCAATACTTAAACTCAGGTCTCTCTAATTCCAAATATAAAACTGTGTATTGTGGTACCTTGCTGCCCCAGAAAGGAGTCAAGGGTTCCAAGAGGCCAAAGTGAGGAGAGAGAATATTGTAGGCATAAGGGACAGCCTATACAAAAACAGAGAGGAAGAAGATGGAATGTCATGTAAGGGACAGCTAATAAGTGAGTTTGGCTGTAGCAAAGAGTATAGAAGGTAAGGAATGTATGGGGAAGGAATTTAAGGGGAAGGAATAACCCCTGAAAAGGTGTGCTGGACAGGCAACTAGGTGGTGAAGTAGATAGAGCACCAGGCTTGAAGTCAGGAAGACCTGAATTCAAATCTAACCTCAGATGCTTACTAGCTGTGTGACTCTGGGCAAGTCACTTAACCCCAACTGCCTTAAAAAAATGTGCTAGAGACAGACTGTGAAGGGCCTTTAGATGAATTTTCATTTTAAACTAAAAGCAGTAGGGAGCCACTTAAGCTTCTTGAGCAGGAGAACATCATGTACAAATATTAAAGAATATTAATTCAGCAGCTATATGGAAGATGAATTACAGAGAGGAGCCATGGGTCACAGGGAGATCAACCAGGAGGCTATTGCATAGCCTGAGAGAAAGGTGATAAAAACGTGGACTAGGTGAATAGAGTAGTGAGATGGAAATGTGAGAAATGTTGAAAAAGTGGAATTGACCAGATTTGGCAACAGATTTGGTTGTGGGTAGGAAAAGGAAGAAGTGGTAATCAGAGATGACTCTTAGGTTGTCAACATGGGTGATTGGAAGATTGTTGGACACCTTGGATAGAAATAGGGAAATTAAGAGTTTAGGAGGAAAGATGAGTGTTTTAGACATGTTTGAGATGCCTATGGGACACACAGTTAGAGATGTTCCAAAAAGCAGTTAGAGATGCTAGGCTGGAGCTCAGGAGAGAAATGAGAGCTGGGTTATGTATATTTTGGGAGTTGGCAAAAAGAGCCAGTCATCCACTAAGTCTGGAGCAAAGGAAGAGAGGATGGAGGAGGATGCTAAGGTTCTTTGAATCATGAGAATGAGGAGGAAAGGGAAGTTAAAATGTATGTTCATGTTGAGACAGAAAAGAGCAAGAACCAGGCTCAAAACAAAGGTCAGAATGGTCCATAAGATGGAATTTAACTGAGACGTTCATTTGTTTGGTCAAAGTCTTCAGCACCATGGAGAGGAGAAAACATTCTTTCTATGCTGGTAACTGTGATGGGAAACAATATTTCCATCTCCCACTCCTCCAACCCCCACCCCCAACCCTCACCAAACTCTCTGGACAGTTATTTGTCTACATGGGTATGCCTATTCTGCCATTTGTAATCTTAAAGAATTTCCTGGGTACAGAGCCAGTGTGTCGTGGTGGTTAGAGAACTAGTCAAGTTCTGTTCTGACAAACATTACACACACACACACACACACACACACACACACACACACACACACGCACGCACACACACACTGCACATCCCTGGCAAGCTACTTAACTTCATGGTGTGTAGTTACATATTATATAATATATATTTTAATAATGAATACTTAGATATGATTATAAAGCATGGTTACATGTCTAAGGAGCTCTCAGATGCTGCCTATCAAAACAAAGCTAACTGCAAGTTGAGCTGAGCCTGGAAGGGGCCTAACAATTGAGTAGGATTATCATCTGAGAATCACAACTGTTACCTGAGTCAATCAACAAATATCAACAACACACCTACCTGACTCATAAGAATAGGAGGTGTATTAAGGAATAGGTATAGTTGCAGCCCTTGAGAAGCTTAAAGGAGACTAACCCCTCTTCAAAAATGGGACATTGCACTCCATTATAGCATGTGGAAATGGTTCTTCTGAGATGCTCAAGTCCCATTTCTTCCATGAAGCCCCTCCTCACTCTTCCAGCCCGCATTAAGCCATTCTAGACTCCATCAACCTAGAGTCTATAGTATTGACTCTGTATCAACAACCAGCACATAATTATGCACTGTCTTATGTTCACTTTCACAACTTATCTCTTCAACTACTAAAGGCAGCTCAAATCACAAGGTCGGAATGGTCCATAAGCTGGAATTTAACTTTAATGTTCATTCTCCTAGTTAAGACTGGTCCAAAATATAGTCCCAAATGGCCCCAAGGCCATATCCTAAAATGAGATCCCTTTGAAAGATGAATAGGGAAATAGAGAGTGCAGTTTTACTCCAATAAGACTTTTGGGATACCCTATATAAGTAAAAACAATTATATAGTTACTTTATAAAATATATTTCCTATGCATTTCTTGCATTTTAAATTAAATGCTTTATTCATTTTCATTATTACTACTTTCTTAGTCTTTGGTACTTTAATTGTCATTTTTATGTCAAGTTATCATTTTATATCATTTATTTATACCAATAGTATGATTATAGACTATACACAACTTTCCTATGTCGTATGGGGCAGGGCCAAGGAAAAGGAAATGCAATACTGCATATTATTATAAATTCCTTCATGGCAGGGTTACTGTTTTCATTTTTTTTTTAATAAAGTACCTAGTAGTGGAGGAGGGAGGGGAATAAGTATTTATATAGTGCCTACTATGTACCAGGCTCTGTTAAGTGCTTTTTTTTTGACAAATATTATTTCATTTGATATTCAGTGAGAGATAAGTGCCATTATGATCTCCATTTTATAGTTGAGGAAACTGAAGCAAACAGGTTAAGAGACTTCCATAGGGTCACACAACTAGTAAGTATCTGAGGCCAGATTTGAATTCGAGTCTTCCTAACTCTGGGTCTAGTAATCTTTTCACTGCACCACTAGCTGACTCTAGTAGAGTGCTAGATAGATAATACGTGGAGTGGGATAACTGATTGATATGAGTTCAAAAATAGAGACATCACACATCCACGCTGGGGCTGCAAGAGCAATTGCTTTCTAGGCCCCAATAAAAATTGAGATCCCCAGGAAATTGTAGGAATGATGCTCAGATGTGATGCTGCTGAGTAAAAAGTTAATATATCCCAGGCTCTCCTGAGATAGGATCAAATTCTCCATCCCCTGGCAGACCTTCATTAAGTATAGAACAAACAGGAAGAGGTTCTGTGACAAGTACATTGAAAAGATGGCTCATTGTAAATATCTCCCATAGATTTCAGAGAAATATATCTTTTTCTGAATGTTCTTCTCCACCACCACCCCATCTGTAAAGTAGAAGAAATAAACATACCAGCCCTACTTGCTTCACATGGTTTTGGGGAGAACCAACTGAAATAATGTATGTCAATGTGAATATATTCAAAGGATCTATGATTGCCTCATGAGTGAACTATGGTTGTCCAAAGTTCCTCTACCCATGGAATTACAACATGAAATAGTAGAGAGTCCTAGGAGGTTGTCTGAGGCTCAGAGAGATGTGTCTTAGTCAGGGTCACCTAGTAAGTTCCAGAGTTAAGATTTGGATTTTACAGGTCTTTCTGACTACAAGCCCATGGCTCTAACCACTAAACATCATTATCATATGAAAGGATTATTTCATGAGCTACTATCATTGTCTTAACACAAAAATTATTGCAACCAATACTTGCATTGGCATTTAATCTGTATCTTGTAAGTATTATTTACATGTTTTTGTTTCTCCCGGTGAAAACCAAAGAGCTAACATTGTGATGTGGATAGATCAGGTAGTTAAAGCTAGATTAGTTGACTTCTAAAAATAGCTGTCAAGCATTTCAAACAGCACGTGGTACCATGTGGCTTAACAGGTGGCTTACTCAGGAGCTCTCTTGCCTTTTTATACTCAGGTTAAGCACTGGCCTCAAGCCTAATAGTAAACTCACCTCACTTAACAAGGGGATTTGGAGAGAGAATTTGGGGGGGAGGGTCTGTCAAAGCTAGGAGTCTCTGTTCGCTGCCCAGGTGAACCTTGGAACTGACAGCAGCAGATTGAAGTGGAGCTGACCAGAAGCTTAACAGGGATCTTTGTTAAAGGTCAAGGGGAAAAGAATGTCAGGTCTTAGTTGGAGCGCCGAGTGAAGGAGAGTGGACCAAGGGGATCAGAGGGTAAGCAGTGACAGCTGACATCTGTAGATAGATGCCAACTCAACTATGCCCAAAGGGCAATCAAACTGTGAATACCTTTTGATCCAGCAATATCACTACTAGATCTACATCCCGAAGAAATGTTTTAAAAAAGGGAAGGGACCTGTTTGTACAAAAATATTTATAGCAGCTCTTTTTTTGTGGTGTCAAAGAATTAGAAATTGAGGGGATGCCCAACCATTGGGGAATGGCTAAACAAGTTGTGGTACATGATTATAATGGAATATTACTGTGCTATAAGAACTGATAAGCAGGCTGATTTCAGAAAAACCTGGAAAGACTTACACAAACTGATGCAAAGTGAAATGAGCAGAACCAAGGGAACATTGTACAAAGCAACAGCAACATTATATGATGATCAACTGTGAATAACTTAGTTATTCTCAGCAATACAATGATCCAAGACAATTCCAAAGGAATCATGATGAAAAATGCTATCCACATCCAGAGAAAGAACTGATGGAGTCTAAATGCAAACTGAAGCATATTATTTTTCACCTTTTTTTTTTCATTTTTTTCCTTTTAGTCTGTGTCTTCTTCAACAACATGAACCGATATGGAAATATGTTTAGCATGATTGCATATATATAACCTATATGAATTGGTTGCTGTCTCAGGGAGGGGGAAAGTGAGGGAAGGAAGGAGAAAATTTGGAACTTAAAAAAATTTTAAATGAATGTTAAAAATTGTCTTTACATGTAATTGGGGGGAAACAAAATATTATTTAAAATAAAATATTTTTTAAAAGATAGACGCCAACTTCATCCTGACTAGGAGAAGCAAATACACATTTAGTGGAAAGCCAGGACACGGGTTTGAGTTCCCAGTGTGGACTCTCTATCTCACCTCTTTCATTCTCAGCTTCCTCTTCTGTAAAATCAAAGCAATATTGCTTTTACTGCTTATCTCATAAAGTTGTTATGTAGAAAGGGCTTTGTAAACCTTAAAGCCCAATCTAAAAGCAAGCTAGCATTTCCCTTTCCGGATCTCAATATTTGCCCAGCTCATCTGCCCTTCCCTTTCAACTTGAAGCGTATTTGTAATTGTTGAATTACATTGTACCTAAAGCAGCTGTCCCTGAAATAAGGTGGTAACAACTTGACACAAGTCTAGACAATTATCCGAATGAGGGAAGGCTTAGTTAAACATTCTGTTGATAAAACATAAGGAAGTTGGCCACTCTCTGGCATAACAGAAAGCTAATTTGTCCCTTTCTTCTAAAACCTGGACAGAGCTGGTGCCATCACTGCCCTCATGACTAGACAGTAACTAATTATTCGCACTCATTACCAAGTCCTGTGTCAGGTCATTGAACTAGCGTGAATCAAAGACACTCACTAAGGTTGTGGTGAATCCAATAGCTGGGGAACTGGAGCAGAACAAGATTCGAAGAACATGCCGCCAGGCAAAATTTAGGGGTCATACAGCTTTTCAGTTGTTTTCCAACATATTTCTAGATGCTTGCTAAATACAGATGCAAATCATGTCTCCAATCAGCAAAGTAGCTTCCTCGTCTTCTCCTTCTCTTCCAAGGACAGCTGCTCAGACTGGTTTATGTTTCTGGGTTTATCTCTTGCCCAGAAGACTGCAACCATAAAAACCTTTTTAAAATAACAATAACAGCCACTCTCTCTTACTCTTGATTTATTTTCCTGGTAATTCGTGTTTATTACTAGATCCTGCTAGGAAATATCTTCTTCCTTCAGAGGGAATCTTTGAAATGCTAACAATAAAGAGTGAAAAAGGCATTTGCTGACTTCATTAATCCAAATTACAGTCCCAGTGACTATTGCCTTTAAAATAATTAATTGCATATTTGGTTTTTTCCCCTCCCCCTTCCCCCATGCTTAACCTGCATCTACACAGGTAAAGCTTGTTTCACTGCTAAAACAGTTTTCAAGTGAGTTGAGTCAACGTCTGCATCTCTCTGCTGCCAAAGCAAACAGCTGTAAAGTGTGGAAAAGCAGATGTTTTATCTCTGTGACACCCAGCAGTGAATCTGACTGTTTGGGGACTGAAGTGGTACTGTTTGGGTGGCTTCAGATTGATGCAGACATAGTTGGTAGCTTTTCCCTAAAGGCAAATTATCTCCTAAATTCCTTCCACTCATTTCACTGTGTTAGGGTAAATGCAACCTGAAATTCTTTGCCTTTTTATGTTGAAGATAAATTATAGTGCATGGCAAATGAGCAACTATTATACACTAAGTTACAGAACAGAAAAATGCTTGATTTATTGTTCAGCCATTTCAGTTGTATCCAGCAATTTGTGACCCATTTGGTGTTTTCTTGGCAAAAATACTGGACTGTTTTGCCATTTCCTTCTCCAGCTCATTTTACAGATGAGGAACTGAGGCAAACGAATTAAGTGACTTTCCCAGGGTCACACAGCTAGTAAGTGTCTGAAGCTGGATTTGAACTCAGGTCCTCCTGACTCCAGGGCTGGCACTTTATCCACTGGGCCACCTAGCTGCTCAGAAAATGCTTGGTGGGGGCCTTTTAAAAATGTGTACAACCTAGGGGCAGCTAGGCAGTGCAGTGGATAGAGCAGTGGCCTTGGAGTCAGAAGGACCTGAGTTCAAATCCAGTCTCAGACACATGACACTAGCTGAGTGACCTAGGCAAGTCACTTAACCCCAATTGTCTTACCAAAAAACAAAACAAAACCATGTACAACCTCATGATCTATGTCTCTGATAATAGGCTTTGCTTTTGAACATCCTTCTTTCCTAATTTTCCCCTGCCAATTTAATCTTCCACTTTGGCAATGCATCTGGTATCCTGTCTCTAGAAAACTTCTCATTTCCCTGGTGACCCTGGACCTCTTGGGTGCTTAGCCTCCCAGGGGCCTCAGTTTCTTCACTATAAAATAAAAGGGTTAAACTAGATAACCTCTAAGGTCCACATCTGGAACTAAATCTATGGTGCTCAGAACTCCAGCACCATATTTTTTTTCAGATACTAGGATCCTAGGACCATTGGTTTAGAGCTGAAAGGTACCTTAGAGATCATCTCACCCAACACTCTCACTTTACAGATGAGGAAACTGAGACTTAGGTAAAGTGATTTGTGTGACTTAAGGTCATATAAGTTTTAAGTAGCAGAGCCAAGATTTGAACACAGATCTTCTGATTCCAGATTCGGTATTCTCTCTTCTATACTGTAAGATCTTAGCATTTCTTGAAGCTGCCCTAGCTCCAGGATACTAAACTCTTAAATTTCCCACTCCAACCCCAATCTCCTGTCTTCTCTCCTCTCCTGCTCCTACCTTCTGTACCTATACCTGTATTTGACCTTCATTTTGACCTTCTTATTCCTCCCTATTCTTCCAATCTATTGAGCTTACTCTGGCCTCACTTCCCTCCCTAACCAGTCTTGACCTTGAGGTTTCCCTATTTCAATCACGCCCCTTGTTTTCTACTTTTAAATGCCTTGTCCCTCCGAGAGAGACAGTGTCATGAAGAGCAGCAGAAAGACTTCAGGCTTTGGGCTTAGAGGATTTGGGTTCGGACCCTGCCTCTTACTTACTAATCATGGGACTTGAGGCAAATCAGTCTCCTGAACCTCAGTTTCTTCATCTGTAAAATTAAGGACTTAGATTAGCTGACCTCTCCAGCTCTAGAACCATGACCCTGTTTTCTTCTTTCCATTCCACAGGGACAACCCTAACTCTGGCTGGTTCCTGTCATTGTTCAGGCGTGATTTGTTTGTTTGGTTTTATTTTTTCAGTCATAGCCCATTCTTCATGATCCCATTTGGGGTTTTCTTGGCAAAGATACTGGAGTGGTTTGCCATTTCCTTCTTCAGCTCATTTTACAGATGAGGAAACTGAGTCAAACAGGGTTAAGTTACTTGCTCAGGGTCACATAGCTAGTAAGGATCTGAGGCTGGATTTGAACTCATGAAGATAGTCTTCCTGACTCCAAGCCCAGTGCTCTATCCACTGTACCATCTAGCTGCTCCAACTCCTGTCATCTACCTCCTTCTACTCCATTTCTATTCTCTAGCAGCCACATATTGCCGAAGAAAATCATTAAATCGCCCTGACTAGTCCACTACAGATGTGTAAAATCTAATTTCAACTGAGCACTCATTGTTACAATAATCCTTTGATTCATCTCTCATTGACTTTTGTTTTTCTTTCATTTAATATTTTATTTTCCCCAATTACACGTGAAAAACAAGTTTACAAACTTTTTTTCAAATTTTAAGTCCCAAATTCTCTTCCTCCCTCAACTCCCTCCCTCATTGAGGAGGTAAGCAATTTGACATCGATTACACGTGTGCAATCATCTCATTTCTAGCACATTTTCCAAATGCTATTCTAGACCTTTACTTTTTTCTTCAAACACCTAACTCTACTCCTGAACTTCTGGCCATCATCCAGATCCAAGTACAGGTAGTTGATACAAGACAAGCTAAAAAGCAGGAAGATGGGAGCCATAGTACTGAACAGAGCAGGGTTGGAGTCTTCTGGAAGCAGAGCTGGATCCAGGACTGCCATGGAGCCTAAATGAGTTGGAGGCTTCAATGAGCCCGGTTGCCATGACAAGCAAGCTAAAGTGAATCCCAGATGCTGCAGATTCTATGTCTTTTTCAGTAAGGGATCTACCCACATTCCGACTTTTACTCTTTTGGTCTGTATTTGAAGGGCAGAATGATGTGGTTTGTATTCAGAAATTAAAGCTTGTGATTGTGTGGCTAAGCATTGATGCTGACCCTGAGTCTTTTGCTTTTTTGCTATGCTTTTATGAATTCAATTAACAACCTTCACAGAAACTAGAGTAATTAGAAAACAATAGAGATTGGGATGAAGGAGAGAGTAGGATAGAGGTAGCAAGCTATCTGATTAATAGGAACATGAACCTCTAGACTAGGAGTGGGGAATCTGTGGCCCTCTAGGTCCTCAAACGTGGCCTCGAGGATTGTTTAGATTCAGTCAAAGGGCCACACTTGAGAACCTAGAGGGCCACATGTGGCCACAGGTTCCCCTCTGCTCTAGGAGTAAAAAGAGATGCCATTCACAAAGGGAAGGAGCTAAGAAGAAGAGGCAGTCAGCTTTATGAGAGCCTAAAAGAGCTGCACTGTTACCTCTAATGCTGAGTGATGCACAGGACAGTTAAGGCTGAGCATTGGAGAGACAGCAACTGTTCTGGTCTAGGTGCTCACTAGTTACAGAACCCTCTATCTGTTCTACATACGAGGAAACTGAGGCTTAAATGATTAAGTGGTTTTCCCAAATTCCCACAGGTAATAAGCAGAAGAGCTGAGAGTTGCTCCCAGATCTGCTGGGGCTCTTGCCATTACGTTTAAGCCATCTCCTCCATGACACCTTCCCTGATACCATCCTCGGGTTAAAAGAGATCTCTCCTACCTCAAATTCCTCATGGCATTTTGCCTGAATTTCTCCCTTGTAATTAATCACTCTTTCCCCTGTGTCTCAGTTCTTTGTGCATGTATTGTTTCCCCCTCAGAAACTCCTTGATTACAGGTACTTTGTCTTATTATCTTAATTGTAGACTCAGTACTTAACGTGTCTCTCTGTGCATAGTAGGTGCTTTCAAAAACTTAGTAACAATCTCAACAAATACAAGCAAATAAGCAAATAGGCAGGCATGGGATCCCTATTACCAGAGAGGCTGAGGTTAGTGGATCTCTTGGACTGGAGGTTCTGAACTATCGTGGATGGAGGCGATTGGGTGTACACATGAAGTCCTGCATTGATATGATGAGCCCCAGGGAGCTGGAGGCCACCAGGTTGCCTAAGGAGAAACAAATTGGCCCAAGTCAGAAACAGATTAGGGCAAGGCTACTGTGACAATAGGTGATGAGATCTGCCCATGGGCAGCCTGGCCCTTTTGACCTAGTCTTAGAAAGAAGATAAAGAGATAGAGACAGAGACACACAGAGAAAGACAGAGACAAAGATAAGCAAACAAAATGAGGACAATAGTAACATAGATTTATACTTAGATGAGACCTCAGAGGCAATCTGGTCCAATCTGTTCATTTTACAGATAAGGAAACTGAGGCCCAGGAAAGGTAAGTGACTTGCTATATACATGTTGCCATAAAATCCCAACCAACACCATAAACTTCAAGCTATTTGCCTATTGATAACTCACATTTTGAGATATGATGAAACGCAGCTGCTAGAAAGGTAGCCACAAAATCAGAAAGATTGGGGGTCAAAGCCCATTTCTGACACATACTGACCATCTGACCGTGGGTAAGTGTTTAACCACTCTGTGCCCCATGCATCTCTCCAAGGCAGTAAGTTATAGCTTGGTTGTCAGTCTATGGTTGTTAGGAGTTTCCTCACCAGGAGGTCCTTACAATGATGAAAGCCAGACACCGCGTTCTCTGGCCACCACCAAAAGCCACTTACTTAGCTTTAAGCTTCACAAAGCATTTTCCTCAAAAGAACTCTGTGAGGTGGTTGGTATAAGGATTATTGCTCCCATTTCACAGATGAGGAGATTGAGGCTCTGAAAAGTTAAATACTTTGTTCGCAATCACGCGCTTTGGTAATTAAATGTCTGAGGCAGGATCCGAACCCAGGTTTCCAGTCTCTATGCCTAATGTTATGTTTTTCATTATGCCATGCTGCCTTCCAGAGAGGCCGGTAAAATTTAACAGAATAATAATCTAACAATAACAACTTAATGGCTCTGTTTCTTCCCCCAATTACCCCCCACCAGCTTTTCCACCTGCGTCCTTATAATATTCCTTCGTCATTGTTATTTTATATCTAATCATAGAAGCAAAAACAAGCATGCGTATCGTTCTAATTCTGCTCACTTTCTTATCCATCCCCAATGCATCTCCAAACATCAACAATTCCTCACAAAGAGAAATGAGCTGAAATGAACAGTTCCTGAGGCTTAGGTAGGGAGCTGGGGTGGGGGGCAAGGAGCCCTGGCTGCCGCACTGAGGCTGGAGGATTGTTAGGTCATTCATTATCACCAAAGCAGAAACTTCCAATTCTGCCAACATAGTCACACTCCAACTGATAGACAGTTTTGCATTCATTTGTAATGTTAAGTACTTAACCAACAAGTTAAATATCCTCCAATTTCACAAGTCTGATGACAGCTTCTGAAGAGCTTTCTGGGACTTAAGTGAGCTTAAATCTAAACCTATCAGGGTTTGTCTGATTAGGGCTGACAAATGTAGACAAGGAGTCTGCTAAGTAGATAATATATGTACACACATATGCATACATGCATACACACATATGTGCATGCATAGACACACACAGAGATACTTTTTCCTGGAAGAAATGCAAATGTTAAGGTGTTTACATTTTGATGTCCACTGAATTATCTAAATACTTCTGCTCTGAAGCCACAGAGATAAATAGTATTCCATTAATCCCACCTGAATCTGTTTATTAGAAACACTTGTCAGAGTACCCATGAGCTTGGGTGGGCTTTATGCTGGCCAGAGTCCCATATGGGGAAAAAGTTGCTGAACTCCACTTCCTCAGGCATTAGGTCAATATTTCATCAGCCTCCGTAAGTATTGCTCAGTTCTACCATCTTCATAAAGGACCAGCCTCACGTCATTTGTATGGCTTTCTTTAAGAGGCACCAAAACTCCAGCCCATCTAAAATCTTCCCTTATACAAACCCTTCCCCCTCCCTTTACACCCTTCCTAAGTCATAGAATGTCAGAGCTGGGAAAAATCTGAGACATCAAATCATTCACCTGTAGAATTTTATAGTTGATTAGACTAAAGTCCAGAATGTGAAATGATTTGCCCAAACTCTCATAGCAGAGCCTTTAAATCAAGACTTCGGACTCCAAGTCCGATATGCTTCCAAATGCACCGTGACTTCCCCTGACCCTCTTTCACTTTCTTGTTTGGCTTAAGTGGGTGGGGCACAGAACGCCTTAGCATGAAGAAGAGAATCAGGTTCCCCTTAGTTGGCTACCATTGCCCTGAGAACATGAGACTTCAGGGTTTTGATGGATGGGGATGATTTGGAAAGGGAAAGGGAAACCCAATTGGGGGGTGCAGCTTAAGTAACCACAAGGAAACTGGGGATCTGGGAAGGAGTTGGGCGTGAGGGAGAGTAGGGATTGGCCAAATGAGCATAGGTGGAAGCCAAAAATGAACTTTATCTACTATCTTGGAAGACCTCGCTCTGGGACCCAAATGCCTCTTATAGTTGCTTGGCTCTGGACAAGCCACTTAACCCTTTGAGTCTCAGTTTCCTCCTTTGGAAGGTGAAGAGGTTAGACTAGATAACCTCTAAGGTGCTTTGCAGATCTAAATCATACCCTATGAAATGAGATGATCTATGGAAAGTCCTTTATAACCATAAAGTGCTATATAAATATGACTTGTTATAATTACCTAGGGCCAGCTCTGGTTTTATATTTCAATCCTCAAAATTGCCTTTCAAAACTGCTTACTTTCCTCTCCTGGAATATGAGGACACACTTGGCCTTCCCCTCCCACTCCCATCCCCTCTAAAACCACAGGATTTTCCATAATGCTGCTTTCCATTACAGCTCAGAGTGACTCAACCATAGGGACCAAAGCTTAGCTATAGAGGATGGGAACTTAACATGCACACATACATACATACATACATACATACATACATACATACATACATACACAAGCAGTCTTGCAGAGGTCATTGCTAGAATAATGTGCTAAGTGCTAGGAGCATTGCTAGAGGCATAGGAATAGCCTGGGGAAAGAAGGCTTTTAAAATCTGAGTTCTAATCCTGCCTTGGTGCCACTAATCAGCTGTTTGACCTTGGGCAAGTCAATTAATTTCTCTGGCTTTCAGTTAAACCCATCTATAAAATAAAGGAGTTGTATGGGTCCCTTCTAGATCTAAACTTCTATGATATTGTGAAGTTATGCATAAGGTTTTAATTACCAAACCCTCAATTGAAGAGAGTATAAAATATTCTCAGTCTCTAGCAGGGAACACAAAGTCTAAATACATCACATGAAAAATTAAATAACAAGAAAAGCCAACATTTTAAGAGACATCATAAGGGCTTACATAATTAATTTTCAACTACGTCATACAGGCAGTAAGTGCTATGAGTACAGAGGAGGGAGATATCCCTGTGGGAAGACTTGATGGAAGAATAAAGACTTGGTGTGGGTCTTACAGAATGGGCAAGACTTGCATTTTTAAGGGGGGAGTGGGACTGAGGGAGGAAGGACATAATCAGAAGTGGGGAGTTCTGTCTCTTTCCCAAGGCTCAGGAGAACTTTTTTTTTCAAGCCTATCCACACATTTCCAGGTTCATAATATTGTTCCAATGACCTCTATTAATTTCATTATATTCCTTGGATTCTGTTAGAATACTTCAATATGTCAGTGGTCCATTATTTAAATAGTTAGGATATATCTTTCACTTTTGCAAAATTACAGCTACTTTATGCCTTGTTAGACTATTTCATGAATTGCTATGGCCAAAAAAATTAATTATTTGGAGAAAGGCTTTCTGGCAATGAGCCTCTCCAAACTTTCAGAGTTTCTGACTCTCTGAATTCAAAAGGGTGCCAATATTCACTTAATGCAACCCATAACTAAAAAAGAATCCCTTCTAACACATTCTCAATAAATAGTCATCCAGATTCTGCTTACAGACTTCCAGTGATGAGGAGCTCACTATTTTTTTATTATTATTAATTTATTTTTAGTTTTCAACCTTCACTTGGAGCTCACTACTTTCTAAGGCAACACTTTTGGACAACTTTAATTGTTGGGATTTTTTTCCTTCATTTCAAGAAGAAATGTCTCTCTATAACTTCTACTCATTTTCCCTAGTTCCACCTTCTAGAACTGCTGTAGACGAGTGAGACAACCTAATCCTTCAAATACCAGAAGGCAGTTATATTGTCCCTAGCAAAATCTCCTGTTCAGGTTTACCATACCCAATTCCTTCAGCCAATAATCCTGCGGGATGATTTTGAATACACTCCTGTTTATAAAATGACTTTCCTGAAATGTGTCACCCAGATCTGAACACAGTTCTCCTGATGTAGTCTGACAGAACAGACTACATCAGAGCCACCCTCATTTCCCTCATTCTGACCACATACTTCAACAAAGACAGCCCAAGGTCCCATTTGCTTTATTTTGGTTTCCACTGTTGACTCATTGAGCATGCAGTCCATTACCACTCTTTGGGGCTTCTTCTCACACAAATTGTCACCCATCCGTTTAGGGTGCCTTAACCCCATCCCACCCCCCAAACCCAGGTCTGTCTGTCTACCTGGTACAAATGCAATTAGTTTTCTATTTAACCCAAGTGTTGGATTTGACATTTAACCCTATTATATCTCATTTTATCAGATCTGTTTTTCACCCTGATATTGTCATTCAGCGATTGAGCTATAGTACAAATGGAGTTAGGCAGGATAATTTAGTAAACATTTCCTTAACTAAGATAGTCCTCCAACAACATATAGTCTGTCACCAGACCCAAACCTTTCAACTTAGTGGAACTTAGAGTCAAAAGGATCAGAGTTGGAAGGAACCTTAGAGATCATCCAGTCCAACCCTCTTCATTTACAAGTAAGGAAACTGAGGCACAGAGTAGTGAAGCAACTTTCCCAAGATTACACAGAGGATGCTGAGAAGAAACCCAGGATAATTTCCACATAGAAATGAGGAACCACAGTAAAGCTTTGGTAGAATATGGAGGAAGAGAATATTATGGTGGGGAGGGCTTTACTGGCTAGTGCCTTGTGTGACTGCAGCTGGCACCTCAAAATTCAAAACGTATGAATTTCTACCTGCAGAAACAAGACCATGTTATATAGACCGAGCCCTTGTAAGAGGTTGGATCTGTTTGTGCCTTGTTGTATACTGAAACCACCAATGTAGCCTTCATTTTAGGAAATTCCCCATTGTTGATATAAAAACACTTGTATCTAGTATGATATATAGTAACCAAAGGTGTGCCGGTAAATCTTGAACCAACAGCTTGTGGGGGGAAGGGGTGGGGAGAAGGGAGGAAATGTGCCCACAACACACTTTTAAATTTAATCTGTATTATTAACACTTTAACCATCGCTTTCTTAAAGTCTAGACAATCAGCAAACAATAAATGAAGCTGTGATTTGTAGCACTTACCAGGTTCTGAGGCATAAACTCACCCTGAAAACTTGCCAATCAGCCCTTTGTTCAAGTTGGCTCTACCATACCCCTAATTGTAACCCTTTGGGTTACTGTTAACTTACTAGTTTTGTCTGAAGAATTTACCATCACTGCTTGTAACTTCTCAGTTTGCCTCTTAACAGGTCAACAGCTTTCTCCCCCTTTGTAATTTTGGTCAGAAGACTTACTATGCAGGATATCTCAGTCCATCCAGCCCTAAGATAACAGCAGCTTCCTGGAGGTCATTCTCAGAATAATCATGGACACCTGCCCTGGAAACATTCCTCTCCACCAAATAACAGCCGACTCCCAAGGTTGTTGAAAAGCTGAGCCACCTAAAAGACACGTCATGAATTCAGAATGACCTTCGCAAGCTCAACCACTTCTGCTGTGATCTCTAGCAGATGCCCAAAACCTTCAAGGACAGATTAAAAGTGAAACTTTACTGATAAGCTACAAAAAGAAGCTAAAAATGCAGCTTCAAACTATACTGCTGCCTTGAAACATGGCCAAAAGGAGATGGACATCTCTTTCTGCGAGCTTCCCTGGAGGAGCACACACCTTCGCTGGAAGGATTGAGGAGACCTGCACATCATTCCTGCACTACTAAGATGAGGATCCTATATCTTTTGATTAAACACTGCCTCTGTATGGCCTTGGCCAAGTCACTGGGTCTCAGTTTACTTGCCTGTAAAGTGCAGATTGGATTAGATGACCTTTGGCCTCCCTTCCTTTCCCTTCCAGATCATTGTGCCTTAGGGCAGTGTGCCTGTTGTGTAAGAATTGGCCTAGCTAAGGTTGGAGAGACTAACATTTTGGAGATAGCAACTCTCACACTATCATCTAAGTCTGCCTTTGTGAGAGGAGTACTTCTTGCTGAGTTGTTTCAGTCCTGTCTGACTCTTCATGAAAACTGAGGCAAACAGGGTTAAGTGACTTGCCCAGGGTCACACAGCTTGTAAGTGTCTGAGGCTAGATTTGAACTCAGGAAGAGGAGTCTTCCTGATTCCCAGCCTAGAGCTCTATCCACTTTGCCACCTAGTACACATCCCAGCAAAAACACCAATCCTTGATGTATTGAATTTTATATAGACATAGATATAGACATAGGTGCATATTATATACACATGTGTACATGTACACATTTTCAATTGAACGAATGCTTAGAAATCCCTGTTAAGGCCAATGCAGCATAATGAAAAGAGAATGGTAGTTGGGGCCAAAGACCTGGACTTGAATCTCACCTACCTCCCAGCGTTGTTGCACCAAAAGACATAATATTTGTGAAGTATTTAACGCAATGCCTGGTACATAGTAGGAACCTAATAAATGCTTATTCCCTTCCTTTCCAACTCTATAAATATGATTCTATCATCATTCTCTGCCTTCACGGGGATTATTCTAATAGGGGAGATAAGGTACTTACTAAAATAACCAGGATAAAAAGGTAGAATGGACGTGACCTGAAAGTTAAGGGGAAGAAATGAGATTTCTCCTGAAGGAGTGAATGACATCCCAGAATTGTGGTTGAGGTAGAAAGTAAGAAAAAAAAAGTTGTTTTTAGGGTTTTTTTTTCTGCAGCAGTAATAGCACAAAATAAGACAGCTAGGTGCTGCAGTGGACAGAGAACAGAGCCTAGTGTCAGGCAAACCTGAGTTCAAACCCAGCTTCAGACACTTACTAGCTGTGTGGTTCTGGGCAAGTCACTTAACCCTGTTTGCCTCAGTTTCCTCATCTGTAAAAATGAGAAGGAAATGGCAAACCACTCCACTAAGAAAAGAAAACCTCAGATGGGGTCACGAAGAGTCAGACAAGACTGGAAAAAGACTGAATAGCGACAACATAAGGGATAATATAAAGGATGGCCTGGTGTAGCACACTTAGGGAAGCAGAGGAGCATCCCTGAGGAGGCACTAGTGGTGCAGTTGGGATGTGACCAGGACCGAGAGCAGGCAGACACCCAGCTACTGGCTCAGAGAGAGGAAGAGCCACATGCAAATGAGCTGGGGAGGGGAGGGGGAAGGAGGTGGTGGGAGAGTGCAGGCAGGGAAAGGGGAGGGGAAATTCATCCATCTCCCCACTGCAGCTCTGGCGAGGGGAGAAAAGACCGGTCACCCCAAATGAACATTTATTAATGTGGGAGTTGTTAGTTGTCATTAGCAGTAAACCAGGTGTTGACTATGTGAATATTTTAAGTCTAATTTAATTTAGCACTTAGATTAGCCGTCTGCTATTTATAAGCCAGTGACACCAGCCTAAGCTTAAGGTCTCAGAGCAGGTGGGAGCCAATTTAGTGTATAGACAGAGTGCTCTACATAATTCTGCCCAGGGCTGGGCTTGGCTGGGCCTGGCCAGGCCCTGGGTTTGCAAAGGGGCAGCTTCTCCCAGGCCTGAGGCCTGCATGTCAGACAATGGCAGATGCTCACACAGCAATCAGCCCACAAAGAAGAGCTCTGAACCGAAATAATTGAATCCAGCCTCCTTTACAGGCCTCGCCAGCGAGACGTACACTCTTGGTTGTAACGTGCACAACTTACTGCATGGGAAGAAAGAACTTTTGTGCCTGAGAGCCCATCAGGGTGGGAGGAAGGTTTTTCCGGGGGAAAATGGTTTGCCCCATCTGGATGGCTCTCCCTCTCCAAGGGGGGACTTTGGTATCTTCCGCTGGACACAAAGAAACTGCTTCCAAATGCCCTCACTCTAGCTGGAGGCCCTGAGCGCTTGCAGCCATGTGACCGCCAGGCATTCTCTGGGAGCCCAACTCCTTGCCCCCGAGGGCAGCCAGAATGACTTTTCCCAGGGCAGATTCTATGTGGGAACCCTTGCCCTGTCCTGGAGGAGGCGGGCCCCCTTGCACAGAGGGCTGCTGCCCAGGGCGACGCAGGCCGAGGCCAAGAGGGGTGACCTGCTGGAATCCAAGCAGCTGCCCTAAGCTTGTCAAGGAGAGCCAGCAGGAGGCTGGGCCAGCTGTAGCCTCAGCCCAGAGCTATTTCTTTAAACAAAACTACGCAGCCTACTTCATTCAGGGCGGAGGGAGAAAAATCAAAGGGCCCTAGTGGAATGGCTTTCTTGTGGGGAAGGGGAGGCTCGGGTCTCCAGAGAGGCTTGGTGCGCTATGTAGATCATGGTCAAGCTAATGGTATTAAGTTTGAAGGCCTCTCAATATTCCCCTTATTGCAGCAATAAATCCAGGGCATTAGTTTAGAGAATGTGTCCCAGAGATTGACTCCCTGCAATTAGAGACCTCTGACTCTAATCTAATAGAGACCAGGCCCCTCCAGAGAGCTCCTCTGAACCAAATACAATATTCGGGCTGTAAATAATGGCCCACACAACAGGTCTCAGAGAAATGCTGAGCAACGCCTCGTACCTCACAGGCCGTATTTCATCTCCCGAGTTCTGCTGGCTCTGTGCCCCTATCCCTTCGGCCAGTCCCGTTCCACTCCAGCCCTGGGAAAGAGGAGCATGATATAGCTAACATTATGTCGGACTCATCCTTTTCCCGTTTGCAACAAGTCGGGCAGATGGCTCCTGGGGGTTCTAACTTTGGTTCTGGTTTTATAATGGGATAAGCAAAGTCTCCCTGATTTTCTTGCCCAAGAGACTACCCTTCCTGGGTGGTTAGGTATCAGGCAGTGGGCTGTTTTCAAGTCCTCTTTATCATGGCCCTAATAAGCTATAGCAATGCTAGCATCTCAGAGGAAAAAAAAAACTTTTTATGCCTGTTATCAGCCCTGCACCTTCTTTTCACCTCTCAACACCGCCCCCACACACACACACACACACACACAAAGCAAGCCTCGAGACATTTTTTTTCTTTGTCATCTTTAATTCATTGCCTGGTGAAGGCAAAAGTAGACTCATGTATTTTTTAAATGGATTTCTCTGTTTTCAGTTTGCAGGATGTGTGTGTGTGTGTGTGTGTGTGTGTGTGTGTGTGTGTGTTTTCCTTTCCTTAAGTGCCCAAATGTGCATACGTTACAGTATCTCATCTCTGTGTTCTTTTGGAAAGCTGGGCCAAACCCTTCATGTGGCATCTTGGGTTATACCAGATCCCACTTACAAAGGAAGCTGCCCTAAAGGGCCTGTAATCTCTGGAGGCGCCTTAAATATCAGCCTGGCCTTCCTGAGCTTTCTTATTGTCCAGATACTTTTTGCTGGAGGATCCCTGGAGGAAGTTTTCTAGGCTGTAGCAACTGCCTATTTGTTTATGAATTTTCCCTTAGTGATGGGGGTGGGGAAGGAGGAATAAACGGAGGGAGAGGAAGAGACAGGCTATTTCTCAATCAACCTCTAAGACCTGACCACCAGAGAGAAAGGGAACTCTCCTTGGAGTGAGGGGCAAGTGGGGGTGGGGCAGAAGAACAGACCTCAGTTATCCAAATACCTGCTTTTCCCATCCTCTTCAAAGTCTGGGAATATTCTCTTCTCTCAACCAGCTTTTACCTCCAGGGGGTAAATGCCTGTTCCATGCATCATTTCCCATTTGCTTACATGCCTTTCCATCATATCACGTGGTGCAATATATTCTAATGTGGTGAGACAGAGCTGATGCATACACCTTACTGCTGGGAAGATTTACGGAGAATGACAGCTTTTTATCCCGACTGGTAGAAATGACTGGCACCAGAGCCCCTGGTATTTTTTATTACAAACCTGTCAGGGCTTTTACTGAACAGTGATCATATGTATTTGCTGGTCCCATTCCTCTTTTTCTGTCTCTTTTCTCCTCCCCTCAGAAAGAGTGCCTTCTTTCTTCCCTTTTGGTTTGTTCTCAGACCTAAGACAGTAACTGAGAGTCTCAGGGGCTAGAGACTTAGATCAAAAGTGAGTGAGTGTGTGTGTGTGTGTGTGTGTGTGTGTGTGTGTGTGTGTGTGTCTCTGTGTGTGTGGGGGTGTCTGTGTGGGTGTCTTTGTGTCTGTGTCTGTGTAGAGAACAGTTTCCTAGTAATACTAATACTCTCATCACCATCACCAACCCTGGTAAGCCCTGCCTGGAAGCTTAGAGAATTGCAGCTGGAAGAACTCAGAAGCCATGTAGTTCAACCCCTTCATTTTGCAGGTTGAAGAAATCCATAAAGGTTAGGCACATTACCTCACATCATACATCTAGTACGTGACAAAGAACAGATTGAAATCCAGGTCCTCTGACTAAACCCAGTATGTTTTCCATCATATCATGCCTCGTAACCCCTGGTACCAACAGAACTGCAACATTAAGAATCTTTTTTTATGCAGGTTTGAACTAGGTACTAGGGGAGACCAGAAATTTATATAAGAGAGTATAATTAAGAATAATCAATAGGACCTGAGGAAGAATTCTGGGAAAGAGGAGCTACATTCTGAGTTTCACAGAGAAACTCAGCATTGGAAAACAGTTCAGAGGTCTAGTCATCCTATACCTAAGCAAAACTTATCTATAATAAATCCAACAAGTGGGTTGTCCAACCTTTGCTTTAGAAGCTTAAATTAGAGAGAATCAGCTCTCTACTCAAGCATGGAGAAGTTAAGTGATTTGCCCAAATATTAAGTTGGAAGAGCTAGGATTTGAACCCAAACTTGAACTCCAAACCCAGTACTCTTTTCATTCTAGTGTGCTGCCTTTCAATGAAGCCATGAACTATGTGATGGTACAATTAGATGTACTGTCCATATGTACACATGAACATATAGAATACATATATACATACATATATACACGTGTGTGTGTGTGTGTGTGTGTGTGTGTGCTGGTAAATGTTGAACAACTAGCTCTCCAAGAAACAATGGAAGAGGTATGCATGACACACTTTTAAGTTTAATCTGCATTAATAACATTTTCTCCATCATTTTCTTAAGTCTATACAATCAGCAAAACAATAAATTGAGCCCTGATTTGCAGCATTTGCTGGATCACAAGGTATAAATTCTCACTGAAAATTTAACAATCAGCTCTGGGAACAGGTTAGAGCTGGCTCTAGTACACCCCTGACTATATGTTATAGCAGACTGGACACCTCTATTTATATTTAAATACATTTGATTTAGGGGGAGGGTATATAACATTACCCCAGGCTCTTGGGATAGCTGAGGGACTGTTATTAACTTGTATTTTGTGAATATATATCCTAAAATTTCAGAGTAGGAAGCAGAGAAATCATCTAGTCCTATACTCCCTTCCACCGTCCCCCCACCCCACCTCATTCTATGGATGAGGTAACTGAAACCTAGAAAGAGGAAGTCATTTCCCAAGGTGAAATAATGGTAGATCACAGACTAGGAACCAAATTCCTTTACTTCTAGTTCAGTATAATTTGTACTAAACCAAACTGCTTCCTTCTTGCTTTTCATTATCATAATTAAGCATGTTCTATCTTTTTTTCTCCCCCCTGGAGGCAATCAGAGTTAAGTTACTTGCCCAGGATCACACAGCTAGTAAGTGTCTGAGGCTAGATTTGAACTTGGATCCATTCTGACTCTAGGGTCAGGGATCTACCCACTGCACCACCTAGTTGCCCCTTCTGCCTTCTTGCTAAAGTACACACACACACACACACACACACACACACACACACACACACACACACACTTTTTGTTGTCATTCATTGCACACACACTTACTCTCACCTCCTGCTGTGGCAAATTGAGAAACTGACAAATGATGTAAGAGTGGAAGTGTTAGAAAGCCTTGCCCTAAAACAATCTGGACCAATGATAATTCCATACCACTGCAGAGGGCAGTCCTAGGACCAATTGGTACAAGAAAGAGGATTTGAATGTGATATAAGCAAGAACTTTCCAACGACTAGCACTGTTCAATAATAAAGTAGACTGCCTCATGAGGTAGTAAGTTTTCCATCAGTGGAAGTATTCAAGCAGACATCAGGGATGTTATAGAGGTGATTTTTGCATTAGGTATGAGGTTGGATCAGATGATTTCTAACATTCTCTCAAATAAGAAATTCTATAAGTATATGAGACCTAGGATTATAATCAGGCTGTTACCCTCAGACCTCATCCCTCCAGGATGGACAGTGCCTCGATGTCATTCTGAAACAGGGTGTTGGGCACCTTGGGAAATCAGCAAATTCACCATCTAAAACTGTCCTTCCCCACCCCCTCCTTCACCCCAAGCTACCCCTTCTTAATTTCTAAATTGCTTTCTGCTCAGATCCTGAGGAAGTACAGCCAGATTAGCGTGCATAGGAGGCTTGTGATGTCTGCAGGAAACACAGCCAGCCACTTAGGACAGAGCATGTTTCTCTGCCCCAAAGGTCTCTGAGGAGGAGGTAAGTTAAGCAGGAGCACTGGAATCTAAAAAAAAAGGCCCTGAATTCCAGTGAGGAGGACTAGGCCTTCCTTTCATTGTTCCTAAAGTTTTCAGTCTTGCACCAGTTATTTGTTGTATATGCCCAAGACTATAAAGAAGGTTATTCATCCCTTACCTCAACCAAAAGGCAGACCCCTTCCAGCCACAACCATCACCTCTACCACCTCCATCCAACTCCCAAGAGAAAGAGAGAGGAGGGAATGAAGGCTAGGCCATTGCTAAGGAAGAAAAGAAAGAAATCTGGGCTCCTTTCCAGCACTGACTCCAGAGATCAGTTAGGGTCAGACCATCCCAGAGGGAAACTGGGAGAAAATACTGGTGACCCTGCAATCTGAGCAAGACCCAAGTGATTTTTAACACCCTTAGGGGGCACATAATTAATTCCTTGCCCTCCATACTCTCATCCTAAGTTTTCTTTTCAGCCTAGAAAAGTAACAGCCAAATGTATAAATGAAGGAAGAAGTGAGTTGTTTTCTCCCTGATTCTTCTTGCTGTGGCCCTGCAGAGAAAATGTTTGTGGGACCCTTTAAGATTCTGCTCATTTCCAAAGACAGAGATGTAATGCAGTTTGTCCCTTTGTAACACCTAGAAGGAGATCTTCAATCTGGCCTCTGCTAGTGTCCATTTCCTATGCCTCTGTGGGGTGGAGGAATGCCAGTATAACATGACCTACAGCACTTTGACAAGCAGCTTGGTGTAGCATCTAGAGAGCCAGCTTTAAAATCTGGGAGGTCTGCGTTCAAATCCTGTCTCTGACATATACTAACAATGAGCAAGTCTCTTAACCTCTCATTGCCTCAAGTAACTCTAAGACCTTAAGTTTTAGAGGAATTGAAGATCTTCACCAGCGGAGGAAGTTTCCGTACTAGAACATCTTATGTCCCCATCCCCCGAAAAATAGCACTTAAAAATTTTGCAAAGCATTTTGCTTGCAACAGTCCTGTGAGGCAGGTAATACAAATGCTCTTGGTTCAGAGGCCTTTGGACTAGATGACCACTGAGATCCCTACTACCTCTAGCCATATGGTCTATGATTCAATATATGCATGTGAATGTGAATATGTGCATGTGAAGAGAGGAAGGGAGAGAGAGAGAGAGAGATCTACATATAATGTTCAAGTATGTACATCAGAGGGAGAATGCATGGTAGAAAAAACCAGGAGGCCTGAGGTCCTACTAGGCTCTTACTAGGGAAAGGGAAGAGGGATAAGCATTATGTGGTACCTTCTATGTACCAGACACTATGCTGAGTGCTTTTTACAAATATATAATTTTACAACAACTCTGCAAGGTAGGTGCCATTATTATTCCCATTTGGGAAACTGAGACAGTTTTTTAAGTGACTCACCTAGGGTCACACCACCACTAAGTGTCTGAGGCTGGATTTGAACTCAGGTCTTCCTGACTCCTGACCCAGCATTCTGTCCACTGGGCCACGAGTTGCTACATGACCATATGCAAACTTCTTTGTGTCTTAGTTTCCTCATCCATAAAATGGGAATATGCCTACCTCACAATGTTGCTATAAAAAAAAAAAACGCGTCCCATCTACCATCCAGTGCTGTATAAAAATAAGGCATTATTTTGGGGGCAGCTAGGTGGTACAGTGGATAGAGCACTGGCCCTGGATTCAGGAGGATCTGAGTTCAAATCTGACCTCAGACACATAACACTTACTAGCTGTGTGACCCTGGGCAAGTCATTTAACCCCATTGCCTAACCAGACAAACAAACAAACAAACAAAAAACTATCTAAAAAAATAAATAAATAAGGCATTATTTTAAATCAGCTTCCTCTATAGGCATACATTGAGCTGAGCAAAGTTGACCTCAGCTTTCCCTGCCTGGGAGGTAGCAAAATGAATGAAATCAGCATTCTTTTTATACACTAATGAAGGGAGAGGGTAAGTGCCCATTTCCAAGTCTGCAACTGTCCTATTAAAGTAATCTATAGTACACATGTGTCGTTGGGGTCCCTTGTGGTGGCTGAACGTGCGGAGCCAAGAAGGGAAGGGAAGTCTGTAAATTCCCCATGGCTCCACCCTTGGCATCTTGCTGAAAACGGGACCCAGTCTTTTATGCCATGAGTTGTATGTTTGTGACTCTGGAGAACTTTGACAAGGAGTAAAGGGTCCCTGGGTTTTCATCAGGCCCTGCCGTGGTCTTTTTCACTTGACATATTAATTTCTGCCTCTTCCTGTAAAGATAACTCACGCTCTGTGGCAGCATTGGGGAATATACAGAGCCACGTGCCAAGAAGCCTCTGAGTTGGGAGATGGGGTAGGAGGTAAGGGTGAGGTGAGATCTTGTACTAAGAGATTCATCCAACCCTCTAAAAGGCATTTTAGGGAAACTAAAGGTCTTCTCATGAATAACCTGGTGAGTCTCTGGCCTTCATTGTAATTTCCCTCTAATGGAGTTTGGAGAAATGAAATAGGAGTTATTAGTCAGATTTGTAAGACTGTCTCCAGGAAAACAGGAATGTGGAGGCTCGGCCTAGGAGGAAAAGAATATTCTGCAACTCCCAGACCAAAGAAAGATACAGTTCACGGTCTGTAAATACAAAGAACACTCTCACCCAGTGTCAAACTTGCATGATCTTTCGTTGACTCCCGATGAAAGCTGGTACTTTCTGCATCCCATTTGCTTCGGGCTCCAGGGGTTCTGTATCAGTGGTGATTCTGCCTTCGTGACTATCTCCCAGGCATCTTTTCAATATTTGGCCTTGAGTAAAATATATCCAACCCCAGGTCTCTTAGCAAGTCCTCAAACTCTCCTCTCCTTCATAAATAATAACAGCTCACATCAATATTGAACTTTAAAAGGTACAAAGAACTTTTCTCACAATAATAAATGAGGAAACTGAGCTCAGGGATGTAAAGGAACTTGTCCTCGGATATATATCTAATAAGTGATAAATTGGGGTTTTGAAACTGTGTCTTCTGATTCCCAAGTCCAGGATTCTCTGTCATAAACCAAATTAGACAAACACAAAAATGTTCTCCGAAGTTGGACAGTTATCCACTCCAAAATGGCACTTGAGGGTTAGATGGCCACTTCAGCTATGTTCAAATGTTTGAATGAAGCTTTAAAAAATGTTTGCTTTTAAGAGACCAGCATTTGCTTGTGTAGGGGAGAATAAGGTCACAGTCCCCAATAACTTTCATGGCTCCCACAGAGCCCTGGGCCCTACAGAACTGGAATGAACTTGGGGGGAAAGTCATATTCTAGGCTATTCCTGAGGAGTGAGAAGTGGTGAAGATCAGAGCCAGAAGAGATGAACCTTGGACAAGCTGGGCACCATGAGGTCATTGAGCATATTGAGAAGGGAACAAGGAGGTTCCAAAACAGGACTGAGAGCCCCAGGGAAGGGTCACCAAAGAAAGCTTTCTTTACAGTTTTGTTCCAGGCCCACCCCATAAAGGATTTTACATTTCCAAACATCCCTTGCAAGTTCATGAATATCAGAGTCCATCACCTCCCCAACTATCAATAGTTGACTCATAGTTACAAAGTGTTTTTCATCCATTCTCTCATTTGACGCTTATAACACCCCATATGATATAGAGATAGGATCACAGATTTTCAACTGAAAAAGACCTTGAGGTCCTCTCATCTAACCACTTCATTTTATAAATTAGGAAACTAAAGCCATCCATCCAGTATTTGAGCTCAGAATTTGGAGTCAGAAGAAGGATGCAAATCCAAGCTCTGCCCTTTCTATTTGGGCTAGTTATCATGGGACCTCAGTTTCCTCATCTGTAAAATGACGTAACTGTACCAAAAGATCTCTAGGTTTCCTTCAAGCTCTGAAATGCTACGATCCCATGATCCCAGGTCTTCTGATGCCCAGTTCTCTTTCCACCACATGTCCAGTGCCTGAGGAATTTACTTTGTCTAGTATCTAATAGGATGTCCTTCAAAGATTAATCCATGAATAAGTGATGCTGAATTTTTTGGCCTAGGGATTTTGATACTATTGTTAGGAGGATTGAAAGGAAGAAGAGCAGAAGCTCCATGAATCTCTATGCACAAAGCCAGGGGCCCAGATCATTGACATCATTCAGAAAGATCACCCCCAAGTACCCAAGCCCTTTAAAATCTGCAAGGAAACCTTTTGCAAAAAGCGTCCTGAGTAAGATACATTCTTGATGCAGTCCAGAGAGATTATTCAAATAATAAAAACAATAAAGATTTTGAAAAGACAATAAAGGCTCTCACCTGGAGTGCATTCTGAATAAGGAGAAATAATAGAAGTTAGAGTCACTTTGCTCCTCGATTTGCTCAAGGGAACCCCTAGCAGTCACTTGGGTAGAGATTCTGGGAAAACAGATGGCTTTTGGATCCATCCTTGAAGACAGAAAGACTTAGGTCCTGTCAGTTCCCTGTGGGGAGAGAATTCCATTCACATAACTGCACCAAGCACAGAAATATCTTGTCAGGATTCCTGAGCAGCAGTTTGGTGGAGAGAGGATGGAAGAGGTCAATGACGGTTTCTTTGAGGGACCAGAGTTTCCCCAGGACAGGAAACAAAGGGACTAGTGAAACATCCCCAGGGCCTTCATCTGGCAAAGATCAGTTGTCTACAACTAAGGCCAGCTGCTTCCTGCTAGGGGTCGCCCCAAGGGGTAGCTAACAGTTCGGACACAATGGGCAGAAAGCATGTCAGATTTTTAGAAAAATCTCCCTGGTGGACAGAGAGCTCTGGACAGGATATATATTTCAGGTTAAAAAAAAAAAAAAGGCCAGTCTGCCAGCCCTCTATCCTCCCCCCCACTTCATGCCAAGAAACATTACATGGCATGCCTTCTTCCCAGATTAAATGTGTGCAACTTATTACCACTGCCCCACCCTCCTTATTCCAACACTGTGGTTAATCGCTGAGTTAGGAGTCCCAGCTGAACTCATGCTGTCACAGAATCGTAGAAAGTTAGAGCCCAAAGGAACCACAGAGATCATCGAAGATGATAAGAAGCTCTGAGAGGACTAGATTCAAGGTCACAAAGAGAGTTAGTGGCATAGTAATAATAATAATAACAGCTAACATTTATATAACACACACTATGTGTCAGGCACCATGCTAAGTGCTCTATGATTATGATCTCATTTGATCCTCACAACAACTCTGAGAGGTTGTTTTTACAATGAGGAAACTGAGGCAAACAGATTAAGTGACTTGCCTAGGGTCACATAGCTAGTAATATCTGAGGGGGAATTTGAACTCAGCTCTCCCTAGCTCCAGACCCAGTGCTCTATCCACTGCACCAACCCAGCTGCCTCCTAACTCAGATTCAGACAATGAGATGAGAATGGTTCTGTGAACTGATAATAAAGGATAGCCCAGACCTAGACAGAGGGAGAAGTCATAGAATGAGTGAACAGACCCTGTGCCTGCCTCTTTTCCTCTTCCATCCCCCTTGAGAACTTTCTACTTTAAAATTCATTTGGATTTCAAAGAAATCATTCCCCCACATAATAAGGAATATTACAGTATCTCAGATCTGGTGCTGATTTCCACCTAGATAACTACGTGTTTGGTGGGCACAGAGCAAAGGGGATACAGGATTCGCCCTCTGACAGGGTCAGGCAGAAAGGATTTAATACTGTTTAAAGAATGAAATAACCTGGATTTAACAGTAAAACAACTCCATGTGGGGTACAGGCATGAAGAAATCAGGAAGCAATCCTTCTGTTGTATTTGGCTTTGGTGAGACCCTTAGAATAACAAGCCCAAAGTTTGGTCTTCAAGTTGTAAGATGAATATACAAAAATGGAAGGTGGTCCAGTGCAGAGCAATAAAAGATATTAAAAAGAGTACTAAGGTAGAAAGAGCACTGAGCTGCCCAATGAGGAGATCTGGGCTCTAGTGATAATAATAATATTTATAGAGGGTTTTAAAGCTTGCAAAGTAAGATCTCTCTCTCTCTCTCCCTCCCTCCCTCCTTCTCTCTTTCTGTCTCTGTCTCTGTCTCTGTGTGTGTGTGTGTGTGTGTGTGTGTGTGTGTGTGTGTCTCCTGATTCCCAGAACAACCTAGGGAGGTAAGTGCTATTATTATCCCCATTTTAAAGGTAAAAAAACTGAGGCTAAGAAAGGTTGCTTGTCCAGGGTTAGACAGCTAGTAAGTGTCCGAAGCTGAATTCAAAATCAGGTCTTCCTGACTCCAAGTCAGCTAGGTGGCCCAGTGGAAACAGCATTTAGTCTGATATCGGGAAGACCGAGTTCAAATGTGTGGTGTGATCATGGACAAGTCACCTAACCTCTGTTTCCTCGATTATAAAATAGGGATAATAACAGCACCTACCCAGAAGGATTGTTGTGAGAATCAAATGAGATCTTACTTGCATACTTCCTGGCCCATAATAAGCATTTAATAAATGCTTATTCTCTTCTCTTCCCTTCCACTCTAGTATATCATTTAGCTGTCATACGACCTTGGTCAAGACTTTTAATTTCCCTGAGCCTCACATCACTTGGGAGGCAGTATGATATAATGAATAAGAGACTTAGCTTCAAATTCTGACTCTGTCTCCATCTTGGTGACCTTAGGAGAGTTACTTAATGTCACCTGACTTCATTTTCCTCATTTGGTAAAATGGAGCTAAATTAACCCTAATTTTATGGTCTTACTTATCTGTAAAATGGGACAGTAATACCTGCCCAGCCTCCCTCATAGGAGCAAATGGAATAATGTATATATTTTGGAAATTGTAATATATTATCTAAGTGTCAGGTGCAACAATTGAAAGAATTTTTTTAAATTGAACCTTTCTGGGAAATAGGGTCAACCAAGAAAGGTTAGAGTTGAGTCTATTTAGCCTGCAGTAGAGAAGGCTTAGGGCTTACTTAACTTTTCACAAACATACAAGCACTTATGAGAAGACTGACCAGCTGTTCTTCCTTTCCACAGAAAACTAAACAGGACACAGGTTTAGGTTAGATTTAGGAAAAAACCTTGTTGACAGAAAAAGTAATTAAATATGGCAAGGAAGTTGTTGAATCCCAAAATGTATCCCATGGGTGATTACCGAAGCTCTGGGTCCACAAGGATTGGGTTCAGTTTTGAAATATCTTCTGTCATAATACTCTTTAGCTCATGTCCCAGCCAGGGAAACCCAGTAAACACCTGAATTTGACAATTTCTAGCTCTTTCCTACCGAGCGATGGTTTGGTTTTGTCTCTGTCAGCGACAAACTAACGAGGCATAGAACAAAGGACAGGCTTTATGAAAATGCAAGTCCTGCGTAGAATAAAGAAAGGACTAGTTTCCTGCGCCCGTTAGGGAAGCAGTGGTTATATCCCACCCTGAAGGAAGTTTGCCATTCTTTCCTCCCTCTCCCCAGAAAGTAAGCCACAGCATGTGGCCCTCCCCTGAAAGCAAACAAACGAAAAACCCTTATAACATATTCTGGGTGGCCTTTTTTTTCAGTATCTTATATTGATTGCTATAACTTACCCACAGTTTGAGGCGCCACTAATGTACAAATCTCTGCCTGTAGAAGGGAAGCTAAGTGATGGACCAAGCTTGTATTACTGTTGTTGAGATTGCTACTACTTATTATGTAATAAAACAAAGCACAATCTTGGAGAACCTTGGGGAGATCCCTTCCTAAGTAGAAGAAACTTTTCTATCAAGAATGGATATTATTGTAATCCTTTTTGCTGAGGATTTTCTTTGAAGTATAACCACCTGCAGCCTCATAAATCTACATGCTAAAAGTAGAACAAGTGGGGTTTTTTCCCTTTTCTTTTAACTACTGCAAAAAGTTTAACCCCTCTCTCCACTCCCCTCCTTCATTCTAACTTCTGTCAAGGTCATGCCCAGGATATTTATTAGTATTCAAGTGGAAAAAACTTCCCATTCTGAGAAAAACGCCATCTCCCAGTGCTATTGACTGTAAATGTTACTGGATTGTGGACATGTTGTATAGCATCTCTAAGTCAGTTAGGACAACTGTCCCATCACAGGTTTTCTCCCCAGAAAGGAGCCATTCACATTTATGGCTGCTGAGGATCTTGAATATGTGCAAAGGGTAAGTTGCCTCAAAGACTAATCATGAGTTGTGGAAAAGATCATCCGTGAGCTAGACTTGTATGCCATGGCCAATGGACACTCAGAAAACCCTGGCCAGAGGTTCAGGCAAGTTATCATTTACCAGTTACCTTGCCAGTTATTGCTCAAATCTTCAATAACTTCTAAATAGCTGGCAGAGGGAGAAGGTGTCATTCTGACAAGGAATAATGTTTGAAGTGCAGTTTTCTCATTATTTAAGCCAGAGCAATCCGGTCTCTAATAGCATTGCTGCTGAAGACATCTTACAACCCTTACATGGATACCGATATTTATATCAGCCTGAAGAAGTCTTATAGAGTATCAGAAGAAACTCTGCCAGTCCAGGGGAGGGTGCTTTTCATTTGAAAGTACTCAAAGGATTGTTAGATGCTTTCACACTGCCTGTATTGGTATCCCTCTGACCTGGCTGGCTGTAAGCCATCTATAAGGACTTATATCCCTCAATAAATCCCACCAAAATAAATGTGAGTTGTGTACTGAGTTTTGTATTCACCTTTTAGTAGTGTGGAGGTAATGTTTATAATTAACTATTCATTTAAAGAACATTTGCTGCAAAATGTGGTTTGGGCAAGAAAGACAGACTACCTCTCCAATTCCTGCAAACAGACACCGAGAGATCAAGTCCCAAGTGTATGAGTGGAGCTGAAGACTTTGTAGAGAATAGCATCGACATCTGTCCACTTGCCTACTTCCACTGGGGTCTTGAATCATTCCCCGACTCTGAACTCACCATCCTTGCCTGTACTACTGCCAAAGCCTCTAATGGGGCTCTCTAGGCCTGGATTCTTCCCTTCTTTAATCTGTTCCCCACTCAGTTGCCAATATGACATTCCAAAACACAGGTCCAGCCATGTTGCTCTTCTGCTGAAGGACCTTCAGAGGCTCCCCACTGCCTTTAGGATAATGTACAAACTTCTCTATTTGGCATCTAATGCCCTTTACAATTCAATTCCAGACTAATTATCTAGGCTGACTACACATCACTTTCCTTCAAGCACTCCATACTCTAGTCAGGCTGTTCCCCGCAAAGGACAAGGAACATTCTATCTCCTGCTTCCATGCTGTTGTATAGGATGCTTGCCCACACTCTATCTCCTCCCCTGTGACTCCTGGAAACCCCTAGCTTCCTTCAAAGGTCAGTTCAAATATCATCTCATACCTATTAGACTGGCTAACAGAACAGAAAAGGAAAGTGACAAATCCTGGAGGGGATGTGGAAAAGTAGGGACATTGATGCATTGTTAGTGGAGTTGTGAACTATTCTGGAGAACACTTTGGAAATAAAGAGCTATAAAACTGTGCATGCCCTTTGACCCAGCAATACCCGTACTAAGTCTGTATCTCAAAGAGATCAAAGAAAAGGGAAAAGGAACTGTATGTATAAAAATATGTATAGCAGCTCATATTTTTATACATACAGGTCCTTTTCCCTTTTCTTTGATCTTTGTATATATAAAAATATGTATAGCAGCTCTTTTTGTGGTGGCAAAGAATCAGAAATTGAGGGAATGCCCATCAATTGAGTATGGCTGAACAAGTTGTGGTATATGATTGTGATGGAATACTATTGTGCTATAAGAAATGATGAAGGGAGTGGCTTCAGAAGAACCTGAGAAGACTTATATGAACTGATGCAAAGTGAAGTGAGCAGAACCAGGAGAACGTTTTTGTATATGGTAACAGCGATATCGTAAGGATGATCAGCTATGAAAAACTTAGCAACTCTAATCAATTCAATGATAATTCCAAAGGACCCATGATGAAAAATGCTGTCCACCTCCAGAGAGAGAACTGATGAATTCTGAATGCAGATTTTAGCATACTTTTTTACTTTATTTTTTTTCTGTGTATATGCATATGTGTTTTCTTGTACAACATGGCTAATATGGAAATATGTTTTGTATGCCTTCACATGTATAATTAATGTCATATTATTTGCCTTCTTAAAGAGTGGGGAAGGAGCAAGAAGGAAGGAGAGAATTAGGAATTCAAAATTTTGAAAAATGAATGTTAAAGAATTTATTAAAAATGCAATTGGGGAATATTTAACAAAATAAATGAAATATATTTTAAAAAATAAGCAAAAATCAAGTCAAGTGCCACCTCCTTCAAGATACTTTTTCTGATTCCCAAAGTTGTTAGATCTGCCTTCCCATATTTGTTTTTTAGATATTCTGTATTTACTTACCTGTGAACATGTTGCATCATGCACTAGAATACAAGCTCCTTTGGTCCTCATATCTCCAGCATCTAACACGGTGCCTGGCACAAAGTTAGTGCTTAATAAATGCTTGTTAATTGACTGATTGATGTCCATTTATCCAGCCTGCATCCTTCTTTTCTCAGCTCTTGGACCTACAGCTCTGTGGCGCTCTGCATGACACTGGCAGATCGTGATACTTTTGGAAGCCCTTAGCTTGACTCTGGAACCTGTGCTATTTGCCTGGCAGGACTGCCTTTGCCTATGCTTTCTTCTTTTCCCTCTAAGGACTTTAAAAACAAGTTATGCAATCATTGATTTCAATTCAATTAATAATAATAGTAATAATAATGATAGCTAACATTTATATAGCATTTACTATGTGCCAGGAAGTGTACTAAGTGCTTCACAATTATCAACTCATTTGATCTTTTTTTTTTTTTTGGTGAGGCAATTGGGGTTAAGTGACTTGCCCAAGGTCACATAGCTAGTAAGTGTGTCAAGTGTCTAAGGTCAATTTTGAACTCAGGTCCTCCTGACTTCATGGCCAGGAGTTCTATCCACTAGGCCACCTAGCTGCCCCTAGCTCACTGATCTTGCAAACATTTATTAAGTGCTTACTGTGTGACCCTGGGCAAGTCATTTAACTTCTGTTTGCCTCAGTTTCCTCAACTGTAAAATGGGAATAATAATAGCACCTTTGTAAAAATGAAGCTAAAAGTTTTCTTGACATGTAGCTGGGAAAAGAATAAAATACTACTAAACTTTAAAATAATAATAATAATAATAATAGCACCAGCCTTCTAGGGTTGTTGTGAGGATCCAATGAATATTTGTAAAAGTTGCTTAGCACATTGCCTGGCACAAAGTAGGAATAATTAATTAATTAATTAATTAATGCTTATTCCCTCCTCCCTCCTATGTCAGGTGCTCTGTGCACTACGTGCCTAGGCTCTGGGATTACAAAGGCAACAGTGAAATAGTTGCTGTCTTCAAGAACATTTGACTGGGGTGGGAGGGAGGTGGGGGAGGGACATAACCCATACACAGATAAATGTGGAGCTGATAGAAAATAATCTCAAGGAGAGTGCACAAAAAACTGGGGGCATTAGAAAGGGACTTGTCCAAGAGGTGGCACCTGAGCTTAGCCTTGAGGTGGTATAAGAAGCAGAGGGTGGAGGGACACAAGAGGGACCACCTTGCAAAGCCAAGGAGGCAGGTTACGGTATGTTGTGCACGGAAAAACAGCAACCATGTTGTTTTCGGTTAGAATAGCTCATGTGTGAAGGAGAATAAATTAAGAATAATAATAGTTATTAGCTGTGCAGCGTTTTAAGGTTTGCAAAGTACTTTACAAATAGTATCTCATTTGATCCTTACAATATCTTTACAAGGATCCCATCCTTACAACTCTGGGACTTGGGTGCTATTATTATCCCCATTTCATAGTTGAGGAAATTGAGGCAGACAGAGGTTAAGTGACTTGCCCAGGATCACAAAGTTAGTAATAATACCAATATATCTGAACTCAGAAATAATGCTTATCCACTGTGCCAAAATTAAATCAGGATAGGCTAGAGCTAGACTGTAAATGACTTTAAATGCCAGGCTGAGCACTTTGTATTTTATCCTAGAGTGATAGGGAACCATTGAAGATTCTTCCAATGGTTTGGGGATTTGCCTACTTGGAGGCAGAGGACTTGCTTACGTGGTCTCCAGGTCTCAAATAGCACCATGATTCTGTGGTTTCCATTGCCTGAGATGCTTATAGGTCATGACACGATGTGCTCTCCAGGCACCTCCTGGTGATCTTATAGTGACCCTCTGTTGACAGGGTAAAAGGGTTTCCTATAATTATCTAGAAAATTGGAAGTAATTTTGTTCATTGTTCTGCAGATATTTTTGCTATTACCTTGTAATGGAGGACTTTACATACTACTCATACTCAAGACACATCTACCAAATACACTATAGCCATCAGATTATAAATCTCCAATAAAATCTTTTGTGGGTTTTGTCCACTCAATCACCTTTATGTCAGCAACTGAGGCTGAACTGTCTTAGTAACTAAGGGACACATGACATATTCCTAAATTATCAAAGCTCTAGTTCAATCTTTCAGTTAATTAGTTCAGAGGCATTTCTTAGTTATCTTATGAATGTTGATGAGTAGTTAACTGAATGATGGATTGTGCTTAAGACCATGGGGAAAATCAGAATAGGACAACCCAAAATCCAAGCTAAGCTCTTCATTTCATTCACCAAGTTTTTGGGGGGAGGGGTGCCTACTACATGAAAGTTACTATAATACGTGTTTGGGGGGCACTCCAAAGATGAATAAGCCCTCAAGGAGCTTATACTGTAATAGGGGAGATGTGATATTTAAACAGCTAACAATAATACAAAGAAATATGGGTTACATGCCAAAAGACCTAGAATTTACATTCTGTAGGAAGTGCTGTAGGAATTCAGATGAGGGAGAGATTTCCTTTGGCTGGAAGAACTGGATGAGGGGGCTTCACTGATGATGAAATCATCAGGGTCTTGAAGCATGGTCTGGCAAAGATGAAGGAAGAGAACATTTCATTCGGAAAGAATGGCACAAGAAAAGGGAAAACGTTCTGGAGGGCAATTTGGAACTATGCCCAAAGGGCTATAAAATTGTGCATACCCTTTGACCCAGCAATACCACCACTAGGTCTGTATCCCAAAGAGATCATACAAATGGGAAAAGGACCCACATGTACAAAAATATTGATAGCAGCTCTGTCTGTGGTGGCAAAGAATTGGAAATTGAGGGGATGCCCATCAATTGGGGAATGGCTGAGCAAGTTGTGGTATATGAATGTAATGGAAACTATCGTGCTATAAGAAATGATGAGCAGCTGACTTCAGAAAAACCTGGAAAGACTTGTATGGACTGATGCTGAGTGAAGTGAGCAGAACCAAGAGGACTTTGTACACAATAACAGCCACATTGTGTGATGACTGATTTTGATAAGGCTTAGCTCTTCTCAGCAATGCAAGGATCTAAGACAACTCCAAAAGATTCATGATGGAAAGTGCTATCCACATCCAGAGAAAGAACTTTGGAATCTGAATGCAGATGGAAGCATACTATTTTCTCTCTCTTTTTTTTTGTTATTGTTTAATTCTTCTTTACAACATGACTAATTTGAAAATTAGAAAAGAAAAAGGAAAAAAAGAAAAGGGAAACCATAAGGCATGCTCAGGAAACAGTAAGTATCCCAGTTTGGTTAGAAGGTAAAATTCACATGAGGGAATAGTGAGGGCTAAGGCTGGAAAGGTAAATTGGGACCAGATTATGGTGGTCCTTCAGCCAAGCTTGAGAACTTTGAATTTGACTCTCCAGGCAATGGAAGTTTGTCGATGGTTTTTAAATAGGCAAATCATCCAATCAGAGCATTGCTTTAGGAAGATTACTCTGATGGCAAATGGACAAGAATGATTGATGGGAGAGAGTCTGGAGGCAAGGAGAGCAATTAGAAGGCTATCACGATGGTGATGGGGTCTGAACTAGGGTGGTAGCAATGGGAATAGAAAGGAGAAGATGGACTTCAGAATCCATGTGAGGGAAGAATTGAAGAGGATTTGGCGACAACTGATTGGAAGTGGACAGCAAGGAGAATGAGAAGGCAAAGATAAGGTAGATATTTTCAAGCAGGATAACAGACCATTCACAGATAAGGAAATCAAGAGGAGTTTCTGACTTGCAGGGAAGGGTTAGCAGTAGCTAGGAGCCGAGGCAGCATGAAGATGTCAGTATAGCACAGGACTTGGAGTCAGGAAGACCTGGGTTTAAGGTATTTGCTAGCCATGTGACCCTGGGAAAGTCCTTTAATCCTCTTAACTGTAAAGTGAAGGAGATGCACCTAGTGAACTCTGAGGTTCCTTCTCAATTCAAATATATTATCTTACGGTCTTTTGAGGATGCTAAATTCAAGCTGACGTGCTGAAGGGATGAGTAGGTAATATTCCAAACAAATACTTAGGCATATAGCCCTTCCCAAGTTCTGAAAAACTTCTCCATTTGAACTTGTAGTTACATCCAAGGGGACCAAGATGAGCAAAAAAGGTTTTATTCTATTTTGTAGCTTAAAAAAAATAAAATCCTAACTTTTGGTGAAGATAGAGTTAAAGCTGGGATTGCGGATGGACTTATGAGTTCACTGGGTTAGGGAATTCCTAGATGAGGGAAGACACTCCACCAGTACAAGTTGGCACCTTCCTCAGCAACTTAAGAGTTTTAAAGAGTTCTCCAGGGCTCTGAGTTGAATGACTCACTCAATGTTAAACAAACCAGTGTGTGTTAAAAGCAGGATTTTCATCTGGGTCTTCCTGAGTGGCTGTCTTTCCACTAGTCAACAGTGCCTCTCTTGATAAGGACAATGGTAATAATACCAATATGCTTTTCAAGTATTATCATGTATATTTTCTGCTGAACAGCACTTGTCTGAGTAAAAAGTGACCAAAAAAAAATCATCATAAGAGACTTGGCCAATTATTATCCAAACAGTTGGTGAATATGAACTGTTTTTAAAACAGATTACCCAAATAGAGGGAGGACATCTGTTCAGCCGCTGTGTGTGTGTGTGTGTGTGTGTGTGTGTGTGTGTGTGTGTGTGTGCCCACACACACAAGCAGTGCATGTACGAGTGCAGATCCCCAGTTCTGCTGCTCTGGGACTGGAGAAGTCTGGGCTGGGTGAGTTCACCAGGAAGGAAACCAATAACAGATCAGCCTCTCGGTCAGGTGTAGACCTACGGGAAAGGCTGCGAAGAATGTTTGCCTGGGTGGGGGCAGGGAACAACTGGACATGGGAAGGATCTGACTCAAAAAAACAAACCCTGAGCTCAATACCCAAGTACCCCAGCTCAGAACAATGAGGCTTAGGTAATGCTACTGGACCTGCCAGAAAGGCCAGGAATAGGCAGGGGGCTCCTTCCAACCCAATCTCTCGTGTAAATCTTGAGTGGAAACATTACATGTTATTTATAGCCGTAGGCTGAGACACTTGTTATTTATTGGGATGTTTATTAAAAAAAAAAATCCATGTAGGAGGCATTTTTTCCTTCCTTCTCCAGCCCTTAAAGAGATTTTAAGTACATGCCACTCTTCTCTAGGTTAACTGACTTTACTTTCTTTTGTAAAGATAATTAAAATGGCATTGGCAGGAGTTATAAAGAAAATCCGCGAACTTCTTTAGGGCTTGGATACTCAGCGCTAGGGAAACCTGAAGAAAAAGCATGGAGGAAGGAGGGTGTGGGTATGTGAGGGGTCCCTTGAGTACTTCTACCCCCCTCTTCCCCTGGCTTTGACCCAAGGGCAGGCAACAGCTTTCAAAACAAAATCCTTCAGACTTGCCTTAAATATTGTGCATGGAGCGGGGAAGAAGAAGGGGAAAGGAAGGGAAGTTTTGGTCTGTGTATACATTTCTATTTTTCTAATTGAAGAAAGGCATTCAAGATGCAGAAAGTCTCACCTTTACTCTATAGTGTACCCTTCTTTCCCAAACAAGCCTAGCAATGCCCACCTGCCCAATATCACACGTTACAGGGAATCTTTGCAAATATGACTGGTCCAATAGGAGAGGTCTAAAGGAGGTAACAAAAGGGTTCTTTGGGAAAGCACCAGACTGATGGTGTAGAGAAGGGAGTGGCCATTGAAAAGCTGGCTCAAGGCACGTAATCTTAAACTCAACAAAGGGGGGGAGGCATGGGGGATCCCAAGCCAAGGCCCCCACTGATCTTTTCATTCATCTCCTTCCTGCTCTCTGCCCTCCTCCTCCCCTGGTTCTGCAATAGCCCAGCAAGGAGCCCAGGCAGTCTGGGCTGCTTCTAAGGATGGGAAATGCATTATTCCAGGGTCCTCTGGGACTGGGGAGGGTGGAATTCACTTTGGCCAAAGCTAAGGTGAGGGAACTGAGAGAAAGGCCAGTTCTGCCAGAATCCTCAGGGACTGGAAGGCATGACAAGCAAACACAGATTTCCTCTCTGTTGAGTCTCTCTTGGTAGGGATCTTGCCAAGTACTATGGAAAATCTTAATACTTTGGCTTTGCAGACTTTCTACTTTCTACATCGGTCCTGAAAAGAAATTGGGTGTCTGGCACCTTAAGGAGAAGGGTTTTTTGCGGGGAGAGGGGTGGACCTTGGAGAGTCTTTGTAGAATTCATTCAGGGGAAACTACTGAGTAGGGAATGGTAGATTTAGAGATGGAAGAGACCTCAGAGGTCATCAAATCCAACAGTTTCATTTTACAGATGAGAAAGCTGAGGCACAGGTCATTAAACGTCTGGCAGGATTTGAACCCAGGTCTTCCTTATTCCTAAGGAAGTAATTACATATTCAGTTTCTTATTTTCTCCCCTAAGCCAAGCAACTTCTCAGAAAGGCCAGAAATTGAAGTCGAAGGGGAATGGAAAATAGAGAGGCCCTTCCAAAGAGCAGAGAGAAGGGAAGAGCTGTCATTTTGGGAAGGGAAGGGGAAAGAGCTGGGTCTTGGATCTACTGTGAGACAGAGGTTACCATGGCTTGGAAGCCTGTAAGGAAAAGGGGAACCCTAAACATAGACATGGAAAGAAGATTCCTGTGATAGAGGCTTTCAAGAATGAGGCCCAAAAAGGCTTGAGATGCTAGAATTTACACTGAGCAGGGACCACAGAGATCATCGACCTCATTTTACAAAAGAGGAAACTGAGGCCAGAAGAAGGGAGGCAACTCAGGCCTCTTTGGCAGATGATAATACAGCTTTTAAAACCGAGTAGCAGCAAACCCAGGCATGAGAGCTCTAGACGGCTTCCAGGTATCCTGAAGAGCTCTGGGTTTCTTGAGGGGGAAGAAAAACTGCTAAGGGGATAACTTTCCATGTCTCAGGCTACTGAGCAACGACCCGTGTCCTAGCGGGAGACAGCATGAGGAAGACCTTCAATAGGAGAAGGCATGACATCAGAAAGCAATGACAAAACCTGTGTTGGGTTTTTTTTTCTTTTCTCCTTTTTGCCTTTTTTAGCCTCTGGAATGAGTGCACATGTTTTCCTACAGGACTGAGGGAAAAAAAAGGACTGAGTATGAAACAAGCTGGTTGATATAAGATGCAAGAAGCTTGCATCCCTGTATCACTGAAGTGTACGTACTCCCTTCGATACCAAGCCTTCTTCCTTTCCCTCTTTCTCTCCCAGGGACCTCAACTTTCATCCGCTTCCAGCCTTACGCTTCTAATCTCACCCCTTTTCAGTGTCTGTCACCTCTTTCAAATCTCTGGTTTTATATCCTACCTCTCAAACCCTGTTCTCCTTCCCAGGACCTCAAAGAAGGATTATTGGGCTATAGTCTTCTCTGTGGGATGGTTATCATAAAAGGATGATGAAACATGACCCCAGCACTCCCAGACAGAAAGCTTATTAGCATGCCACCACTGGTCATTTTTTTCGTACCGCCTCCCAAAGATGGAAGGAGTTATTCTACAAAGTCATCCTACAGTGATATTCTACAAAACACATGCTGAAGTCAACCATTTTGATGGGGAACACAATATAAGAAAATAGTGTAGTACATGCGATGTGCAGAGAAATAATTGAAGAGATAGTGAGCAATAATGCATAGAGAGCTACTGAGGGAATCAAGCACTGCCTGGGACACATATTAGCTGTGTGACCTTGGATAAGTCACTTAACTTCAGTATTCCAGGGAACTCTCTGAGTATGAGTTGTAAAGCAGGTTCAAAGATACCGATAAAATCTTTATCTGATAAAATCTTTACTGATAAAATCACAGGTCTTGTTCCAGGCACACATGATTTGCTAAATGCAGTGAGATTCGAGTTAACCAGGTTTTCACAGGTTTTTCATTTTCATTTTTCAGTTTTCAGTTTCAGTTTCATTACATATCTCTACCTTTGACTGTGCCTCTCTTTTCAATCTCCTGGTCATCAAGAAAGCCAAATCATTCTGCACAATTTCCCTGGGCTGGTGATTTTTAGCCATTTTGGTATAATGAACACTTTGCCAGTCTGGTGAAGCCTTTGGATAGACCCCTTCTTAAAATGACATTTTTAAATGCATAAAATACAATTAATAGGATTACAAAGGAGACCAATTATATTAAAATATAGTTATCAAAAGGTTTTTTAAACGAACAAGTTAGCAAAACCCCAGTTAAGAACCCTGCCTATATTCAAAGTCAGGTGGGACCCCCTGACCTCCCAAAGGGTAATCCTTCCCTGTCCCCTACACAGAACAATCTCCTTGAAAAGGAACCCCTGATCAACTTTCACAATCTGCTCCCTTACTTTTCTTTAAAAAAAAAAAAGTCAAAATTTAATTTTTTTCAATTAGTAAGTATTTTTCCCCCTTTCCCTCAAGTTGTTTTGCTGGACTCTATATACATCACAAGGGTTTTGTTTTCCTTCTGTTCCCTCACTTTTCAAGCTTTTTATAACTTCTTTGGGCCCACTTAGCTGATGTCCTTTCTACCTGTCCTGCAGCTCCTTCAACTGGGACCAAAAGGCATTCTCACCTCATATTTTTCCTAAAGTGCTTCCTTTTTCTGCATCTTGGTCCTTCATCCCCAGTCACTAATCATCTATGGTTCTTCTGCCCTCCATCAAACTTCCTGCCCTGAAAGGCCTTTGGGCCCCAAGTGTCTGTCACTGTTGTCCAAACCTTTTGATATCAGCACTCTCAGAAACCATATTGACAATTACAATTGTTCCTGTTTATTTATACAGTAACAACATTATAAAAATCGATAATTTTGAAAGACTTAAGAACTCTAACCAGCTCAAAGACTAATAATGGTACTAGAAACACAGTGACAATCCATGTTGCTCACCTCCCAACAGAGAGGCAATGGATTAAAAATGCAGAATGAGACATATATTTTTGGACATAGCCAATATGGGAATTTGTTGCCAGGGTTTTGTTTTTCTTTTCTTTTCTTTTTTCTCAGTAGCAGAGGAGAGAGCAGGAAGAGAAAATAAATGCTTGATGACTGAAAAAAAAATTATAAAATACTGTTCCTGTTTCAGCCATCCAGGAGCATACTTAGGTGCACATTCATAGTACTACTAGGGTGGGAAGATGCTCTTTACAACAGATCTCTCACACAACACCGTCTTCTAATAACTTCCATTCTTTTTAAATGAACAATTTTTTTCAACAAACAAATACTTATTTTTCACTTTCTCCCACATTCCCCCAGGGGAGGGGAACCTTTGTTAGAAATATGTATAACCAAGTAAAACAAATTCCCACATTAGTCATGTCAAAAACACGTCACATTCTGCATGTTTAATCCACCATCTTCCTGTCAAGAGGTGGGTAGTATTCATTATCACTGGTTTCCAGGAATCGTAGTTGGGCACCATGTTGATCAGAGTTCTTAAATCTTTCAAAATTGTTCATTTTTAAAATGTTATTACATATATTGTTCTCCTGGTTCCACTCACTTCACTCTGTATCAGTTCATAAAAACCTCCCCACGTTTCTCTGAAATCATCCCCTTCATCATTTTTTATAGCAGAGTTGCTACATTCATTATATTCATATAATTTAGCCATTCCTCAATTGCTGAGCACCCATTTAGTTTCCAGTTCTTTGCCACCAAAAAAGAGCTGCCATAAATATTTTTATATATAGTCCTTTTCCTCTTTCTTCTGTCTCTTTGGGATACAGGCCTAGTATTAGAATCACTGGGTCACATCATAGTTTAGTGATTTTGGTGGGGATAGTTACAAACTGCTTTCCAGAAAGGCTGGAACAATTCACAACTCCACAAATAGTGCATTAATATATCTGTTTTCCAGAAATTCTTCTAACAGGAGCTTAATAAATGTGTTTTGATTGATTGAACAAATCATTTTTCTTTTTCATCAACCTTGCTGATCTGACATTATATATATAGATATAGATATAGAAATATATATATATAGATATATATATAATCTTAGAGTTGTTTTAACTTGTTTTTCTCTAATTATTAACATTTTTATGTTGTTAAAAGCTTAGATTTCTACCCTTTGAACTGCCTTTGACCATTTACCAGTTGCGAAATGACTTTTTTTCTCATAAATTTGAATATAGCCCTTATATATCTTGGAAAGGAAATTTTAATCAGAGAACCTTGCTGAAATGATTTTTCCTCATTTAACTGTTTCCCTTCTAATCATAGCTTTGTTGGTTTTGTTTGTGCAAAAACTTAAAATTTTATATAATCAAAATTTTCCATCTTATCTTCTGTGATCTTGTCTATCTCTTATTTGGTTATGAACTCTTCCTCCTCTCCATACATACAAAAGATAATTTCTTCCTTCTTCCTCTAATTTGTTAATAATGTGACCTTTTATGTCTAAGTCATGTATCCATTTGAAGTCTATGTTAGTATAAGGGCTGAGATGTTGGCCCAGACTTTATTTCTGCAAGACAGCTTTCTAGTTTTCCCAGAAGTTTTTGTCTGTTAATGATACTTTATCCCCATGCAGCTGGGGTCTTTGAGTTTAACTAACACTAGGCTACTAAGCTTGTAGCACAATATGTACCTATGTACTGTTCAACTTATTGACCTCTCTATTTTTTAACCAGTAATAGTCAGTCGATAAATATTTATTAAATGACTTCTATGTGCCTGGCACTGTGCTAAATGCTGGGGAGACAAAAAAAAAAGCAAAAGACAGTTCTTGTCTTTGAGGGGCTCACAGTCTAGTGGGAGAGACAATACACAAAGAACTACATATAAACAATTATATACAGAATAAATAGTAACTAACTCACAGAGGGAAAGTACTGAAATTTAAGAGATATTGGGAAAGGCTTCCCAGAAAAGGTGATATTTTAGCTGGGACTTGAAGGAAGGCAAGAAAGCCAAGAAGCAGACGTGAGAAAGGAGAACATTCTGTGCATGAGGGGCAGCTGGGGAAAATTCCTGAATTTCAGAGATGGACTATTTTACAGGTTTACATTATAGTTTGAGATCTGATGGTACTAGACACCCCCCCCACACACACTTTTTTCAATTACTGGCACATTAGGTAGAGCCAGGCCTGGAGTCAGGAAGACCAGAGTTCAAATCCAGCCTCAGACACTTACTAGCTGTGTGACCTTGTGCATCTCACTTAACCTTTTTTTGTTTCACTTTCCTCATCTCTAAAATGGGGATAATAACAGCACCTGACTTCCTGGGTTTGCTGAGGATAAAATGAGATGACATTTGAAAAGTGCTTAGCACTGTGTGTGTGTGTGTGTGTGTGTGTATACATATATATGTGTACATATACATGTATATACACATATGTATATATACACACATGCATGTATGCATGTATGTATGTATGTATAGGTTTGTTTATGTATTTATGTTGTTATTTCCTTTGAGATTCTTGACTTCTTAATCCTCAGAGAGTCCCTAGAGAAGTCTTATTCAGCTTTCCTATTCTCCCATAATTTGTCTAGCACTCACTGAAATGGGACTGGGAAGAAAATATTTGATCTTTCGTTTGTGATCCCTAGGAAGAGTCCCAGTTCATACTCCTGGAGTCCTTGCTCAGCTTCTGTGGGGAGAGAGTGGTGGTTCTCAGGACCAGAAAGTCCTGATTTCTTCCCAGTGGATGCCATCAGTTTGCAAATGTTTTTTGGGGGAATAATTAGACTTACAATCACAAGACCTGGGTTCAAATCATTGCATTACTGCCTACTTCCTTTGTGACCATTAGCCTCCTTGAAAAGACAACAACAACAGCAAAACAGAACCATCTCTGAGCCTCGGGTTATCGATCTGTAAAATGAATGGGCTGAACTAGATACTTGTTAAGATTCCTTCACTTTTCCAGACCCTGCGATTCTGTGAGCTCTTTCTTTAGCATATAAAAGATGCCACATCAAGGCACAATCCCATAGCCATCTTCCCCAGGAAGCATTGCCCTGGGCTGCCACGTGCCCTTATTGAAAGCATTTGCTATGACCCACCTGGGCAGAAGAAATACAAATGATTTCTAAATGAGGAATAGCCTGCCCGCTGTTTTCATACCAGCATCTCCCTGGGCATTAGCAGTTTTTTCCAGCCTCCATATTCAACAAGTGTTGTGTTTCTTTTTGCACTGTCAGAGGTCTTAGTCTCCCCAGCAAAGTCCCCCAGTTCTGATGCTGACCCCTGAAAGAGCTCTGGCAACGGGTGGCTTATGAGGGGTAATACCTTTGGTGAACTTTGCGGCCTTTAAAAACAGCAGAAAATCCCAGTATGTATAACAGCTGTTCAGGTACCTGCAGATGAATGCATTATGAAAACACAACTGTCATCACACCTCTCTCTGTCACATTTTTCACCCGTTCCTTGGGTTGCCTACCTGTGGCTTGTTTTGACAATGCATTTGTTAGCACAGTGGAAAATTCCCAGGTTCAGAGCCAAGTATGTGGCCTCTGCCTCCCTGGGTGAGGCTCTGTGTGACTTCCCCACCCAGAAGTTTTCCATGACTGTCGTGCTTCTTAAAAACTCCTTACCAACCATACTTTTTAATGGCTAAGTAAAAACAGAGACAGGGACATAAATACATAGGATAGGGCCAAGTTCTATGGGGCTCTATTCAGTGGGAAGCACAGAACTTGTTTCTTCTTCTGCTGCCTCTTTAGGGACAACCAAATGGGGCGTTAGAACGATTTAATGCTGAACTTTCCCATAAGGACTAAATTTATGGGGGAGAAATGAAGGCAAGAGACAGAAAGGGAGATAAGCAGGGTATGAGAAAACAGAGGCAGAAGGGGAAAAGGAGGGAAGAAAATATAAAGAAAAAAGCAGAAGAAAGGAGAGAGAAAAGAGGAAGGCTGGGAAAGAGGTAGGAGAGATAAGGAATAAGATAAGAAAGGTAAGAGAGAAAGTAGAGGGGGAAAGAAACTGACAAAAAAGAGGAAAGGGAAAAGGAAGGAGAGAGAGATAGAGAGAGATAGAGACAGAGACAGACAGAGAGTAGAGTTGTAACTAGTACAGGGTAAACAGTGTTTTGTCCCAGGGTGCTTTAATTTATAAGGCTGACAATGCTTGTATTCCTTTTAGAATTAAGAAACAACTGAGCTTAGAACTGAATTCAGCAAGAATAATTCATTAGGCAGAGTCTGAATGCAGATTGATTGATGCATACTCTTTTAATTCCTTTTTCTTGGTTTGGGGTTTTTTTTGTCTGTGTTTTCTTTTGTAACATGGCTCATATGGAAATATGTTTTGCATGACAGCTCATGTATAATTTATATCAAAGTACTTCCTTTCTCAGGAAGGGAGAGAGTTTGGAACTCAGAATTCCAAAAAAAAAAAAGAATGTTAAAATTTGTTCTTACCTGTAAATGGGAAAAAAATAAATATTAATAAATAAATACAATGCAGGGGGGAAAAAGAATTCATTAAAATAAGGCACTACAAGATGGTGGATTTGCCAAAGCTATGCCCCAGATCATCTTCTCCTCATTTTTCGCCAGCCAAGGTGATGGCATTCCCCAAAGTGTCCTCCTCTGCCATCCTAAGATCACAGCCCACAGGAATTAGTGCCCTGAACACTCTTTCTCTCTCTCTCTCTTTGTCTTGATCAGCTGAGTTGCACTGGGAGGCAAAAATTGATGGTCTCAGTTAGACTCTGAAAGAAAAAGATTTGTGCTGACAGGAAAATGGTAAGAGGTGACTTGATCCCAAAAAATTCTCCCTACTCTTAATTGTGGAGAAAGAAGAGTTCTAGCCTCAAACCAAAAATTTTAGGGAAAAGATAAAATTGGCCACTAACAAATAAACTGCTTACAGATTTTGCCCCTCCCACTGTGGGGCACTGCTTCCACAGGTAGCCTGGGGCCACCACAAATCTTTCCCTAGGATGGGGACTTTTCCCATTGGAATCAATCAATGTCAACAAGATTGGTTTCAGGCTGGATAGGAGAAAAAGCATAGGAGGCCATGCAAATTTCTACTTCAGGCAGATCTGTGACTTGGAGGTTCCCATTGTTTTTGAGGCTCAGGGTTCTCATCACCCCAAATGGGTGTTCTAATATTCCAAGGGACAGAGCATAGAGGAAATCAGAGGTAGGGTTTTGAGATCCCCTACTTAACTGCAAATAAATGTGTGAACTTGGGCAAGTCTTCCACAGTATGGGCCTCATTTGATCCAGTTCCAGGGTCTTAATGGACTAAAAGGTCAAAAACATAACAAGGCAAATGCTAATGGGACCTAATGCAACAGGTGATTTTCCCACCTTAGACTGTCTTTATTGTATTCAAATTCTTGGTGCCACATTTCAAGAAGGACATTAATGACCTGCAGAACTTTTAAAGGAAAGTGATCAAAATGAGTTCTATTTTAGATATATTGAGTTAAGATATCTATTTGATATCCAATTTGAGATGTCTGAAAGGCAGTTGAAGATGCAAGACTGGAAATCAGCAGAGAGACTGGGGCAGGAAAGGTAGATTTGAGAATCAACATAGAGATGGCAATTAAATCCATGGGAGCTGATGAGATCACCAAGTGAAGTAGTATAGATGGAGAAGAGAAGAGATCCCAGAACAAAATCTTGAGGGACACCTGTGGTTGAAGGGCATGATCCTTCATCAAAGGAGAAAGAAAAGGAGCCATCAGATAGGTAGGGGGAGAACCAGAAGAGAGTGATGTTCTGAAAAGCCAGAGAGAAGAGTGATAAATAGCACCAAAGGCTGCAGAGAGTTCAAAGACAATGAGAGGTGAGAAAAGGCCATTGGATTTGGCAAGTAAGAGATCATTAGTAACTTTGGAAAGAGCAGTTTTGGTAGAATGATAACACTGTAAAGTCAGATTTAAGAGGTTAAGAAGAGAGTAGGAGAAGAATATAAAAATTTAAAAACACCAAAGTGATCAAGAGGATGAAGCCCCCCCACCACCACCACCATTATACCACAGGAGAAGAGATTGAAGGAACTAGTAATGTTTAGCCCAGAGAAGATTTAGGGGTGACATGGTAGCTGCCTTCAAGTATCTGAGGAACTGTCACATGGAGATGGGACTAAACTTTTTTCTGCTTGGCCCTCAAGGGCAGAACTCAGAGCAATGGGTAGAAGTTACAGAAGTTGCAAGGAAACCGATTTCATATTGATGAAAAGAAAAAGTTCTTAGCACCTAGTACAGGGGTAGGGAACCTGCAGCCTCAAGGCCACATGTGGCCCTCTAGGTCCTCAAGTGCGGCCCTCTGACCAAATCCACATCTAACAATTCCACTAAATGGGATTGGATCAAAGGGCTGCACTTGAGGACGAAGCAGGCCAATTGTGAAGGGCTATCCTTGAGGACCTAGAGGGCCACAGGTGGCCTTGAGACCACATTAAATTAAAAAAATTCAAAATTTAAAAAAAGAAAATGGAAAAATAAAGTGCTTAAAAAACCACAAAGTGTTATAGAAATGGGAGTTATTATTGTTAGTGGCATTAGTTGTAGTAATAAAAGTAAGAGGAAAGATAGCAAAGTGGTCAGAGAACTGGCTTCAGCGTCAGGAAGATGTGGGTCCCGGGCCTGCTTTTGCCACGTCCCAACAATCTGGGGAATATCTGGGGAGGTGACTTAGTTTTGGGCAGATAGGTTGGCAATCCACAGTGGTAAAAGGAGGTTCCTCGCAGTTCCCTATACCAGTGAAATCTCAGGTCTGGTCCAAAAGCAATATAGGCAGGAAGGCTCAGGACCAAAGTAGGTGTCTCAAAACTGCTGTAAACCAATGGGAGACCCCTAAGCCCCACCCTCTGCAAATCTACCCAGGGCAGAGCAGGAACCCTGTCTCACTGTGGCTACTGGCCATGTGCAGCCCAGGAATTATATGGCTGGTCTGCCAGAAAAAGCAGGAAGTTAGTGAAGCTTTCACAGACGCTATCAAGGTATACCAACTCAATCACTATGTTGTTCTAAAAAATGTTTCTTCTTCTAGAGTACTCTGAGGCCCTTTTGTTGGGCAAGAAAGACCCCTAGACAACAACACCTCACTGGAGATGTTCCCAATGGGAGCTCCCGTCCAGGCTGCTCTTTCTACAACAAAATGTTACTTGGACTGCCACCGTCCATTTGTACCTAGCCATCCTTTCCTGAAAGAAGACACACTGAGCTTGGGTTGGGCCAAGCAAGTCAAACTCTGAGTTTTGGCACAGGGACTTGCCTGGGAACACAGAAAGTGTCTTCAAGGCATCCTCCCTGCTCCAGGGTGGGAAGAGTAAAGGGCTAGTTTCCTCCAAATTGACCTGGAGGTCATCAGGCTCCTTCTCATCCTTCCTGGAGCAGAGCTAATGCTTGACTATGTAAATACTTTTGCAAGAAATTAACATGCAGCTAAAGTCCTGGTTCTTAATATTTCCATGCAAGATGGGGCTAGGGCTTGGTGGCAGGGGTGGGAGGTGGGAGGGGGAGGGAAGGGGAGGGTTTTGCTTTTCCGAGTTTAATACACCAAGTATTTAGAACCTCAGCTTACAGATCCTCACTACTAACACCAAATTAAAACCATCTGTACAGATAAAACAGTTAGGAGCCTTTGTACTCCAGAGGGACAGAGATGTGTAGTTCATTCAGTTTCAGAGGAGCCACTTTATTTGGGTGGGTGTGTTTTTTTTCTCCTGATACAGAAGAAGCTTCAGTCAGCTCATAGGAAACAGGAAGGAACCTGTTGTTTTAAATAGCAGAGGGCAGGAGAATTGACTCATTATAGTCTGCCCATTCAGTGAGTGACAGAGCGGCTCAGCGAGCCAGGCAGACCCGGTCTGAGGCCTAGGGCTCCCCCACCTCTGTCCCACCCCTGCCTCTCCCCTTGTCCCTCCCCCATCCACCAAGCAATCTCCAAGCTGCTGGTCAAGGTCAAGGGCTGGGGTGAGGGGTGGGGGGTGCATTTTCACCCCTCAAGATGGGAGAATCCCTCTCAGGCCCTTTTAGCAGCAATTAGTAAAGCAAGATGTCTGTGGACCCTAGAAGCAGCTTTGTGACCCTAGCTCTGAAGAAGAAAAAAAAAGGGGGGGAGGTAAAAATCCTATAAGAATACCTGGAAATTAGACAACATCCTGTACTCCCCCCGTCCTTCTCCACCCCCCCCATACCTTGTTTTACTATGAGGGCTGGATTTTCCTTGACAACTGGGTGTTTTCACTCTGAAGGAAAGCAGGGAGAGGGACTGTCCAGGGAAAAGCAGCAGGGAGGTTGGGGAGGGGGTGTGTGTAGAGGAATCTTCATTTGGATTCACTTCATCCCCAGGGGAAAGAAAAATCAAAGGACCCCAGAGGGATCCCCAAGGGCTGCTGAACGACTATTTTGCATTGATTCTGTCATTGTAATCATCAGGCCTCCCTACCAGACCTGCCCGACCCCCAAAAAAAGCTAGCCGTCCTATTTAGGCAGCCTGGTTTTTATAAAGAGGAGGTTTTAAATGGAGATACAGGTTTTCTCCTAAAATGCAAAAGGCGGAACATGATTTGAAACTTTACTTGGCCTCTTCTCCTTTAGAGAGAAAAACTACTTATCCTGGGGCCTCATTTGTGAAGCAGCCCTTGGGACCAAGGTCGTGCACTCTTAAAAAAAAAATTAAGGGACTGAGCCAGGGAACCTTGAGACTGACAGATGTGAATTCTGTTTCCAAGGAACTCCAGCTGTGATCACCAACAGGACTCATGGCTCACAGATCTGTCCTCACACAGGCCACTCATTCTGGCTTACAGATGAATTCTGGCCCCTCTGAACTCCGGCCTCCCAGATACCTTGTTTAGTAATTACGGAAGGCTTAAGCTCATACCCTTGGGGGCCTTCTTCCTTAAGTCATGGAGCCACTTCCGAGTACAGTTTGACCTAGAAAATTTGCCTGCTCTGGGGAGAAGGGGGGGTAATTTGATCGGATGATTCCAAATGGGTTCAAATCTTTGGCTCTGCCACTTGCTTCCTGTGCGATCTCAGAGGAGTCGCTTAGACACTCCCTGGACCTCAGTTTCCTCATCTGTTAGACTGAGATCGAGCTAGATAGCTAAGGGTCCTTCCCAGTCTAAATAGTATGATCTTGTGACTTGTGTCAACAGTGATGAATAATTAATCCTGTAATAGCTCACATGGATATGTTTTACAAAGTACTTTTCTCATCGCTGTGCTGTTAGGTAAATAATGCAATTGTTATTATCTCCATTTTATAGATGAGAAAATTTAGGGATGAAGTCGCTTCCAAGCTCATAGTGGGAGTAGATGAGGCTCAGACAGGCTTGAGTGACTTGTCCGAGGGTGAATGGCTAGCAAGTGCAAAGCCAAAGGTCAAAGCCTCCTTCCCAGTCCATGTATAGGCATCTTTCTTGCTATACCCAGGGATATGCTAGAAGCAGCTGGAGAGCAGATTGTTAATTTTCAGTGTGAGTTTTTATACCTTGGAAACAGGCAAATGTTACAAATCAAGGTTTGATTTGTTGCTTTGTTAATTGTCAAGAATTAAGAAAGTAGGGGCAGCTAGGTGGCACAGTGGATAGAGCACTGGCCCTGTATTCAGGAGAACCTGAGTTCAAATCCAGCCTCAGACACATAACACTCACTAGCTGTGTGACTCTGGGAAAGTCATTTAACCCCAATTGCCTAACCAAAAAAAAAAAAAGAATTAAGAAAGTGATGCAGAAAATGGCAATACAGAGATACTGGAGTGGTTTGCCATTCCTTCTCCAGCTCATTTTGTAGATGAGGAAACTGAGGCAAATAGGGGAAGGTGACTTGCCCAGGGTCCCACAGCTAGTAAGTATTTGAGTTCACATTTGAATTCAGGTCTTCTTGACTCTGGGCCCAGTGCTATCCATTTCACCCCCTATACCTTACCAATTTCCAAAAATTCCCTCTTTGTAGCTTCATTGTATTACTGTCTCCCAACCAAGGCAACCAGATGTTGTCATAGAGACATGAAACAGCCACTTGTAGAACAGTAGTCGCTCCCCATGGCGCTGGAGATGGGCCGAGTTCTCTTAAAAGACAAAAACAAAAACAGAACAAAGTTTCCATTTTCCACAAACGCATTCCCTGTACCTTGAGATGTTAGTACAGCCCATAGAATAGGGAGGCTGAATAGGGTTTCAAATTAGCTCCAGTTGGACTATCAGGCTTCCAGGCCTGGCTCTTCAATTTGGGTTGTGACCTCAAGGGTCCCCGTCTGGGCTGTAGGGTTGGAGCGGGCAGGAAGAGTGAGTCAAGAAGAAGGAAAAGGAGGGCAGCACTGTCTACAGCTATGCCCACCAGCGGAGGAGCTGGACTAGTTAGTGTTCCCTGTGAGCTGGGGGTGGGGGTGGGGGTGGACAGCTGCTTTTGGGGCAGCGTGGGAAAGATCTGGGTTGCTTTTCCAGCCCAAGCTGCCTGCCTTGCTCAGTGGAGGAGCTGAGCTTCCTTTGACTTCCTCTCCAGCTGCAAGAGCCCACATACATCCAAAGAATCTTGAAGTCAGTATAGCCGCTTCATTCTCTTCCCACTGGTCTTCTCTGATAGACAAACACAAAAACCCAGGAAGTTTCTCAGACCCATTCCCCCTCTCACCCCTGAACAAAAACTGCAGCAGGAGGCTGGGCTCCCCTCTTTGTTCCTTCTTTCAGTCCCAAGGAACTGGTTTTCTAGGTGCCTGGGCAGCCCCATGGCAAGACCCTTGACAAGGCAGATGGAGGAGTGATGATGCAGAAAGGAAGATTTCAGTGCCAAAAAGGATAAATACCCCAAATCTGAGGAAGCTCGCTCCCTGAAGGCCAGCCTGTGACACAGCTCAGAGATGTGATGCACAATTAGCTGAGGACATCTGAGCCAGTGACATTGTTATAAACTGTACGTAAAGGAGACAGGATTGCTGACTGGTGGAGAGACTCTGGAGAAGCAGAAAGAGACATGAAGTTTGAGAGAGATGGGGAAGAGAGATGAGGCTGGCAAGATCAGAATAGCTAACTGAAGTAGACGAAAAGACATAGGGGAGAAGGCATACCCTTAATATGGCCCTTGTGCCCAGCATCTGTGCCCCCAGAGACTGTTAAGAATGGACTTCCCCTGTGAGATTGTATCCTGTCTGGATGAGCTGAGATTTATCTCACTTCTTTAGTATTTTCTTCTGCTTACTCAAATCTGTGTAGCTTCCCTGATTTCTGTTTATTGTTTGGTTAGGTAAATGGGTTTGCTCCCTATCTGAGACAATTTTTTGTGTAACAAGCATTTGATGGGAGGGAACTCAGCTGGAAAGAGCTGTGACCCTCTCCTGAGTGACCAGGGAAAGTGGTTTTTATTCTGAACTCCTATAAGAACACCATAGCCCTAGACTACAAATATTTGAAGTACAATAGATATAATTCTAGCCCAATACCCCTCTTGGAAATAGGAGAGTGAAGAAAGGATAGTGAAGAAGTGATTGCCCAATCAGATCCTGCCAACTAGGCCACCAATGATGCAGGAAAGCTCCTCGGCTTCCTCTCTGCAAAGTAGAAAATTAAAATCTCCTTTATGGGGTAATTCAGATAATATCTATCTTTCTAGCCATGGCACATATGGGCCAAGCCAAATCAAGTCAACAAACATTTGCTAAATACCTACTACTGTGCTAAGTACAAAGAAAGAAAAAAACCATATATATTTTTCTTCTTCCATATACATACATATATATATATATATACACACACACACACACACACACACACACAAATATAAATAAATATTTATGTGTGTATATATGTATATGTATGTGTGCATACATGTGTATATGTATGTGTATACGTATATGGAAGTGTTTCCTAACAGAGCCATCCAAGAATGGAATGGCCTGCCTGACAAGGCAGTGAGCTCTCATCATTGGAGGTCTTTAAAGGCCAGATGGCCATTCTTTTGGAGAGGTTGTAGAGGGGACTTCTATTCAGATTGGGTTGCTCTGCATGGCCCCTGCGTTCCCTTCTGATTCTGTTTTCTATGAATTTTCTTCTCTCCTTATCAGAGTTATAAGAGCAATTCTACCCTCTCATGTCACTTCACTGCTCAGATGCTTCTTAGGCTCCAGAGTGCTTAAAAAAATGGTCCAATATCCTTAGTCTGGTTTTCAAGACTTTGTAATCTGGCTCCAATCTAGTTTTCCAATATTTTATCCCATTAATCTCCCTCATGCACCTGATGCTCCAACCAAAACTAATCATTTGCCATCGTCCACACAGGTCCTCCACTTTCCTGTTTCCATGCTGTTCCCTCTACCCAGCATACCCTTGTTCCAGCTCTATTTGCCAGAATTCTGCTATCCTTCAAGGCCCTGTTACCTCACACGTCTCCTCCTCCATGACTTCCCCAATCATCCCAGATGGAAGACAGCTCAGCTTCCTGTGCCCCACGTAGCACTCATGTCTAACACCGATGTCATTTACCACATTCTGCCCTACTGATTTATGTACAGGTCTTCTTTCTCTTAAGACAAGAAACTACATCCAATTCCTCTTTGTATTCCCTGAGCCCTTTGAGCCTCACCTGTGGCTAGCCAATAAATATTTCTTGCATTGAATTGATCTGAATTTATCCCAGCCCAACACTATTTTAGTGGGGAGGAAAAAAGACTTTATCTTCAGAAACAGAAATAAACAGGGTTAATCCTTCTCTCTCCCTGATCCCAAAGAGCTTATCTGTTTGTAGTCGGAGTGGGGTGGGGTGCAAGCTGCTTTATTTCTGTCCTACATCAAATGCTTTGTGGAGAAGAACCTTGTTCGTTTTCCCCCCTTTCCCTTCAACCTTTATTCCAAAGCTTTCTAGGGAGACCAGAAACAAGAGAAAGGTCTAATGAAAAGCAAAAAAAATTCTTGAAGAGGCAGAGTGCTCCCTAGCCTAGGAGACTGACAGAATTTAAGACAGCTCAAAGATAGGACTATTGAACTATTGATGCAGTAAGAAGGTTAGCGTGCTGCATGTGGAGTCAGAAGAGAAACTAGGTTCAAATCCCAGCCCTGGCATTCACTACCTGTGTGATTCTGAGTAAGTCATTTAATCTCTCCTGGCCTCCTTTTCCTTCATCTATAAAATGAGGGGATTAAATGAGATGGCTCCTTACAACTCGAGCCTATGATCCCAAGATGACTTCAGTGGTTCAGGGATTCAACAATCCCCTCTCTTCCCTAAGTATTCTCTCCTTTCCTACTGGAGAGGAAGTAGGGGAAGGAAAATGGTAACAGACCCTAAAAATCCAAGAAGCTAGAACAGCTAAAGCATGGAATTTCTAGAGAGGTAGAAGATAAGGGAGATAATGGTTCTAGCAGCTGTGGCTTTCATGGGATTTCCTCTTCCATCTCTTCTTTCAGGCCCACAAACAAAGCCTGTTTCACTTGCATTTCCACCACGTGTCCAAAATAGTAGGATGATTACTCAAGGCCAAGTACTCAAACCAGGACTCTAGAGTATGTCATCCGAGTCAGGAGGACTGTCTTGTCTTCCTAAGGCTGTGATAATAAGCAGGCCCTACTAAGCACATTCCAGTCAATTCAACAAATATTTATTAGGTGCCTACTATGGGCAAGGCACTGCCCGGCTAGTGCTGAGGATGCAAAACAAGAGTGAAATAATTCCCTGTCTTCATGGCACTTACTGCCAGCTGGGTAGGCTGTCCCTGATGAGACCACAATCTGGCACCACCAAAAAAGGTATTCTTTTGAAGCACATGTGCTTATTTTTGAGGAGAGAAAACTCTTCCCCTTGGGGTTGATTGGGAGAAAGGAAGCCTAGAAGCATTCCCTTTGTTACTCAGACAACCATCTGAAGCAGGGGTTCTTAACCTTTTTGGGGTCATAGACGCCTACAGCAGACTGAGTAAGCCTATGGACCCCTTCTCAGAATCCCATTTTAAATACATAAAATAAAATATATAGGAATGCAAAGAAAACAAATACTATTGAAATAAAGTTATCAAAAAAATTTAAAAACCTGATCTAGAGATCAAGAACCTTTGACATAGGGCAACTCTGCAAGCACCGCTTTAAAATATCCATGTCCAAAATATTTGCTTTCTTCTTCTCCACCTCTTCTGCACCTGTAGGGCATAGGTAGTCTCCAGGGTCCTGGACTGTGGTTTCTATAGGAAGCAGTAATATCCTAATATTAGAGTTAGAGTGGGCCCATGCTAGAAGACAATGACAGGACCATCAGAAGAAAGCCCTTGCTTTCCACCCCAAGGTTGTTCCACAGGCCAGCAGGCACCCTTTCATTTGGTGACTGAGTCAGAGAAGAGCAAGCTATTACCAAAAACAAAAACAAAAAATGGATTTCAAGGAGAACAGCTGTAGTGCTTGTAGCTTAAGCTCTAACCTACTCATGTGTGGAGCTGAATCCTGCAAAAAGAAAGAGGAATACGGAAGCCAAATACTATGAACTAATAGACTGGACTTCTACCCATTAGAGAACTGGAGAGGCCAGCTGATAATGAGGTTACTTTTGAAGCCAGGAGCCAATGAAGAGATATTCAAGCCTCTCTAGGTTGTCACATCAGGGATCACCTGCTATACACAACAACTGACCTGACTGCTTTTCCCAGATTGAAGTTTTTAACTGACTAGGCTACATTCATAATAGACAAATCATTCCAATGTTCAGCCAGGTAGAATTTAAGATCACAGATTTAGAGGTAGAAAGGTCCTTAGAGATCACATACTTATACATTTAGAACTGCAAGAGATCTTAGAAGTCATTAAGTCAAACCCTTCATCACAGATGAGGAAACTGAGGCCCAAAAAGATTAAGTGACTCACCTCAGGTCAAATAGATAATAAGTGGCAAAGCCAGGATTTGAACCTAAATCATCTGACCCCCAGTCCAGAGTTCTTTCGGTCATACAACAATACCATCTCTCCTAACATGACCCACTCTTTCCCAGAGTCTAGAATGGCTTAATACTTAACCGTTCTAATATTTTTCAGGTGTTTTTCAAAGTCTGGTAATGAATTCCTTTATTGATCAAAACACAGGTCACACTTTTAAAAAAATCTGGCTTACACAAACTGAAGCTCATAATTATGCTTTCATTATGCAATAGATGGTAGTAAAGATGACATATTGTGGGAAGATTGGGAAATGATGAAGACAGAGAGTAGAAATAAAAATGAGTAAGATATCCTTGTTTGCATTGAGAACAATTGTTCAAAAAAACCTCCACAGTAAATATCACTATACAATACATTTATGTAATTACTTTTGCAGTGCCTCTATCTCTTCACCATTCAAAGAGATTTTATATAATGATGTTGTCTTTGGGGGATCACCTATTATAGCCAAGGAACTCCCTCACACACAGGATTCCTGAAAAGCTACCCCAGGTTCAAGGTACATTTTGGTTTCACCTCTACTAGAAAGCATAGCTTACAACCCCTAACTAATATCATTGCACTAGACCAAGCAGAAGACACGATAGTTCAGACTAAAAGACATGGTTTCACATGTTAGTTAGTTGGTAGGTTGGAAATCTGACCTAAGGAGCCCCAGAAGCAGACATTCTCCTGTCCTGTCCTCCCCTCACTTCAATTCGTCCTTCTTGCTGTCACTTCATGTTGTCTTCCCAGTGAGACAGAACTTGCTGCAGTTAGGAACTGGGAGAGTAGGCAGTCTTATACTGGCATTATTTCTATTTTAAATTTTTTAAATTAACAAACATTTATTTTTTTCTCCCTTTTATCCTACTCCCCTGGGGGGAAAAAAAGAAAAAAGAAAAAGAAAACCCTTGTAACAAATAGGTATAGTAAAATTCCCTCACTGACCACATCCAGACCATGTCCAGCTTTTTATTATTCTGTATATTGGGTCCATCACTTCTCCAATAGGAGGTGGAGACATCTTCCATCATGGATACCCTGGATTTATGCATAGTTGGTCATTACATTAAAGACTTAATAGTAATTAAGTCTTTTAAAGGTGTATTTACCTGTGTATTGTTGTTAGAATATAAATAATTCTCTTAGTTCTGTTTATTTCGCTTTGCAACAATTCACACAAGTCTTCTCAGATTTCTGTGAAATTAACCCTTTCATGATATCTTACGGCACAACAGTATTCCATTACATTCATATATCAAAATTGGTTCACCCATTTCCCAGTTGATGGACACTGGCATGATTTCAAAAGCAGGGAAAAGGCCTCCCAGGCCTCAGAACTAGCTCTATGAGAACCACTGGGCACCAACTTTGAAAGACTTGACTTGCAGATGGCTGGGCAACCAGAGAGGTTGAGAGAAGAGATAGGGCTGTTATCAGCCTATAAACTAGCAGAAACAGCTAGATGGCACAGTAGATAAAGTGCTGGGCTTGGAATAAATTTAAATCTGTCCACAGAAGCTTACTAGTTGTGTGACCCAGCACAAGTCACTTAAGCACTGTCTGCCTCAGTTTCTTCATCTGTAAAATGAAGATAATAATAGCACTTGATTCCCAGATTTGTTTTAAGGATAAAATGATGTAATAGTTGTAAAGTTCTTTGCAAACCTTAAGGCTCAATATAAATGACTTATTATTTTTATTATTGTTATTATTAATTCCTTAAGAATATCACCAAAGTGGGATTTCTCTCTCCTTAAACAATTTCCCCTGATACTGGACTTGGAGCCAAGTATGCCTGAGTTCTAATCCCATTGCCCATTGGGCAAGTAATTTAACCTCTCAACCTCAGTTTCTTCATCTATAAAATGAGGGTAATAATAGTACCTACCTGAGATGATGCAAGCAAGAAGCAGTTTTTATACTTTAAAATGCTAAAAACATTATCATACTAGTACTTAGAGTAAAAGCTGAGTTGAGTTGAATAGAATTGGAGAAGAGGTCATCAAGGAGTGACTTGATTAGCCTTCAAATAGCTGGAAAGTTTTAGGAGGGGAGGAAGGGCTAACTTACTGTTCCTCATGAATGACCAGACAAAAGGAAACTAAGTTAAATCAAAACAGAAGTGATTTTAATAGGACCATCTGGGTGATAAAGTGTGGGAATGGGCAACCAGAGGTGGCTGTACCCTGGAGATCTTCAAGAGGAGAATTCACCCTGGTTGCTTTGGTCATTTGGTCATTGGCCAGAAAGCCAAGAGCTGCACCCAATGGTTTCTTGAGTTCCCTTCCAGCATAATAATGTCTTAATTCTATGAAGAGCCAGTTTGCCTTTATTAAAGACATGATTAAAGGCATTATTTTATTATGTACCACATGATATATAAATATTATGGGAGATTATTAATAATCTTATCATACAATTCCATCTGTATAGTTCTTTATGCTGGTAAGGAAAAGTCTTCCCGCACTGTCCGTAACCTCCAGAGGTACTTTTCCACAAATAGGCTTGGCTCTGTTCAATTCAATTCAATATTTCTTAAATGTTTCCTACATGTGAGGCACTGTACCAGGTGCTGGGTACATTCAATAAAGTGATAGATCTTCGATCTCATCCATGTGAGTGTCTCCTCCAAAATGAGACTTGCAGTCCATGGTTCTGCCATGAATCCTCCATAGGTTTCTAGCCCAACACTGGAGGAGTATGGGGCTTACCCTAGATCTCTTGATGTTGTGCAGACATCCATGGAGCATGAAAGCTACCCATTGGTTATTCATTTTTCTCTAGGAATAGTGCATCTTATTTTTTCTATAGACTTTAGGAACAGACTATATGGTTGAGGTCTTTTCTAGTATGTCTATACTCATACATGTGTGCATGTATACATATGTATATATGTGAGTGTATGTATAGCTTACATCTTCGTCCAAGACTATAACAATCCATTGACTTCTAAATCATCTGTCAGATCTCTCCAGTTCCAAATTCATTGAGTATCCATCTATACTCCTTTTTTTTTCAATCTAACGGCTCTTATTTCTTCCCACCCTGTTTCCCTCTCCCTCACCCCCATTACTTCCTGCCTCATTCTTAGTTGGAGCCTCTCAAATCCAAGCTGCAGAGGGTGAGAGCTCGACACCTGGCAAGTAGAAGGCAAGGACCAAGGTCAAGTGGGGAGCAGGGTCCCAACAGCTGGCAAGCAATCTCTCTGCTAGGGTTGGTCTGGGACACTGCCTACCCAGTGAGTATTACCTCCTGCAGACTTCAAGGGGGAAAGGAAGGAGGCCAAGGGGAGGGGCACAGTCATGGTGGGGAGCCTCTCAGGCAAGGCATCTGCTTCCCCGGCCACCTGGGCTGAGTGGGAAGATGTAAGGGGGGAGGAATGGGGGTCTTTGTTGGTCAATGCAGCCTCAGCTTGGGAATCCTGCCAAGCATTGGCTCTCCTTGGTGGTGGAAGCAGCCTGTTCCTTTCAGTGATCTCCCTCCCCCACCCCCACCCCCACCTTCAGCTGCTGTCTCCAGGGAGGAGGAGGAGGAGAAGGAGGAAAAAGAGGAGGAGGAGGAAAAGCAGGAGGAAGAGGAAAGGTATTTTGAGTAAACTGCCCTAAGAAATAGAACTGGTTACTGACAGGCATCTGGCCTTCTGTCCCTCCCTGGACTCCCCACTGCCACCCTAATTCCAGCCTGGGGTGTCCCTTCCCTAAAAGTCCCCATGTGTACACACATGCACAGTCACTTTCTTGGGTCAGCTCCAGCAGGGTGTCCTAATAAGTCATCAGTAGGAACCTGCTCTCCCATCTCCTCTCCTCTGCCAAGTCTGCCACCACCTGCAGATGGCAGGGGTAGGAAGGGGTGGGGAGGGTTGATTAGTTGATGAGATATTTATCAAGTGCCCAAAATTCACTCGAACTAGCACCTAGCCAGGGGAGGAAATGGCAGATGGGGAGGGGGATATCCCACACTTGCTCTAAATCAAAGGTCTGGAAACTTCCCCAGAGATCCCAGACCTGGCTTCCTCAGTCCCTGGGTATAGCCCAACAGCTCCCCAGCCCCTGCCTGGGTAAAGATTTTGCCCTCTCTCCTGGCCAGTGGGTAGAAGTTGAAACTAGATGACTTCAAATTTCCCTTCCATCATTGAGATTCTGTGATTCAGTGCCGTGGGCTCTGAGGATCTTCTTTTCCTCTGTGGGCTGAGGGATTGGCCACTTCTTTGAAGTTGCTTGGCAGTAAAAAATAAATAAACAAATAAAGTTTGGCACCTCCTTCTGATAGATACAGTTTGGTGTTGGTGGGGAAGGAAGGGGACAGGGAATCTAATAGTTTGTGGTCCTTAGCTCTGCCAGAAAGAACTTAATTTGACTGACTTGTCTGGCCAGGACTTACCTTCCTACCCCAGTCTTGGGAGGAAGCAGAGCACTTGTCCCTGCCCCTCCCCAATCCCTAGACCTCACTGGGGAAGGTGCTAAAAGCAAGGATTTGCTGTTTGTCCTGGTCATAATTTGTGGCATTTGTCATGGATGCAAAATGCCCTACTTCAGCCTCTGGTGACAAGTCACCCTGTGTCCGGCTCTTGCAGAATCTTCCCCTGCGTCCCTTACCTCCAAGCTCCCAGAATGCTCATGGAAAGATGCTGGAATTCTAGGAAAGTATAATGGGGTTACCAGGGAGGGTGACCATCTCTCTGTGCCAGGTACTCTGTAGAAATCTCTTTCCCCTCATGACTAAGAATAGGTGACAGCTTTTCTCTTAACCAATTGAGTCCCATGGCCCAGTCTTATCAGTCACTGCCACACCAGGCCAAGTGGCAATAGACTGTTTGCCCTGGATAACCACGGTACCCAAGCACACATCCGCTGAACCAAAATCTAAAACCCCCGCAGGGGCGGGACCCAGCCCTCCTTAAGCCCCTGCTAAACGACACATTGATAAGATGGCCATTGCCTCCCATGCCCGCTGCCTGGATGTTTTCATCTCTGCCCTTCGTAATTATTCCTACCCACTTTCTTCCAAGTCTAGCTTGATTCTGTAATTCAGGCAGCCGCCTACCCTCCCTTCCCCCCACTTCATCAGCTCCGCTGATTCAGAAACGTATCAGATGCTGTCTGAGAAATTCCCAGACAGTCAAACCTTACGGGCTGCTGCCCCTCCTGGTCTATCTCCACAGCAGCGTTCTTCCCCTCCAGGTCTGGGCAGGGAGGGACCCCTCCAGAGCTGGGAAACCGTGGGACCGCTTGTACTTTCTCTTTGCCTCAGCTCATTTGCATTTCCTCTTATTGGCTATCCGTTTGGCCCTCCGATAACCAAGAGGTTTGAGGAAATCTTCCCTCTTTCCCCCCCACTCCCCCCACCCCCCCAGCAGAGTCATAAATATATGATCATTTCGTGAGCTCAGCGAGGGATGGGGAAGGGACTCCGGTGAGCATTACACAGCAGCCAGATAAAGGGGGTGTTGTCATCAGAGCCACAACTAGGACATTTTACATCTAAGGCAAGTACCCTGAACTCAGACCAGGGCGAGCCAGGCTAAACCGACCCACAGCTGATGGAGGTGGGAGTGGGGCGGGGGAGGGGAAGGAAACACTCAATCAATAAGCAAGTGTTAACACTCCTAAGACTCTGTGCAAACCTTCCAGTGCTACATAAATGCTAGCTATTACTATTACTATTCACCAGGCGCTATCCTAGGACTTGGGAGGCCGACCCTGGCTGGAGCTGCGGGAGAGATCATGGGGGCGGAGACAGAGCAAAGACGGGGTGGGGCAGGAGCTCACCCGCCCCCCCACGACATCGGGTAGCTTCCTAAATTACCTGGGTTTTTTATGCTGTTCAATGCTCTCTGTTCCCTCTGCCTTACTGAAGCAGCAGTGTTGACAGCACCTTCTAAATTCATCTCCTTGAGGCAAAGCCTGAGTCCCATCACCCTAGTTACAGGTTTGAACATCCCCTCCCCACCGCATCTCTATTTTCTGCCCTCTCCCTGTGGCACTGTCTCCATGCCTCTGTCTCTAATCTAAACTCAACTGAACAGCTTTCCACCATAAATCCCTCTTCTTACTCTCAAAATGATCATGCCTCCATTATTTCTCCTCAAGCCCTAATGGCAGCCAAGGCCACATTGCCTGCCAGGAACAGTGCCTAGAGGCCCCACCCTGACACGGATTTCTGGGGTTTCAAAGCCGGGTTCCCCTAGTTGTGGGCTGTGCCAAAGTACATGGAGCATATATTTTTAATATACCAAGTATAAAGCTTTTAATAGAAAGAAAAAATTTAAAAAAAAACACTTAGCTGTACCCATGGCATCCTTTTTCAATATTCCAGAAGGAGCCCATTAGAGAATAGAATGTTAGAAGTGATCAATGTAGAAAAAAGAGAAAGGATTCTTTCTTCTTCCTATATCCTTTGCCCGAACTTGCTTGGCTCCCTCAGCCCTCCCGATGCTACCCTACTCACATCACTGAAAGCCAAGGAAGGGGGACATGTCACAGGCAAAGCAAGTGTCCAGAAACACATGCAGGGCCAACATTGGCTAAAGCACGCTGCAGCCCTCTGAATTTGGGGCCCAGGTAGTTATAATTTTGATTTGGTCACCCTCTTTTCTCTGGAGGATGCTCAGCCTCCTCAACTTTCCCCCAGAGTTCACAGCTACGGTGTCCCACCCACACTTGCCTTAGCTCTAGACCTCTCTCTCCCATCACTCCTTCTGTCAAAGCTTATCTATTTCCTAACTCATTCCCCTAGAGGCAGTCTTCCACTCAGATTTTGATAAGCTAATTCATTAAAAGTGTTAATAGCTGGTGATTGTTTGGATTCTGATGGCTCAGAGTGAGTGTAAATAGCAACTGTTTCTGTTCTGGCCAGAAATTCTGAGGGTCTTCCCCTCCAAGGCTGGTTCTTTTGTGAAGTCAAACTAGACCATCTTTTGCCTCGATTCTTACCTAGCCTTTAATTATCTAATGGGCATTGCCTCAGACCAGCTGAAACCTGGGAAAGACCTGGCTCGAAAAGATCAAAGTCTCCCCTTGCATCTGGGCCATTGCCAGTCCTCTTGACCTATGTCTTGCCACTGGACTCAGATGACTAGAATGGAGAACATGAAGCTGGTGACTTTGCACATTTTTGCCTCACTTAAATCCAATTTGATTTTTTTAAAAAAAAATTTTTTTGCTTTTTTGGCAAGGCAATCAGGGTTAAGTAACTTGCCCAGGGTCACACAGCTAGTAAGTGTAAAATGTCTGAAACCACGTTTGAACTCAGGTCCTCCTGACTCCAAGGCTGGAGCTCTATCCAGTGCACCACCTAGCTGCCCCTCCAATTCACTTTCAAGTCAAGACATCCCCCTCCTGATATTGAGCAAACAACAATAACATCTGGTATAACCTGACTCCCATTCAAGTAGGCATGGGCGAAAAGGCAGCCTTGTGCTGCATCCACAGAAGCTTTGATTTCTGATTCTCGGAGGAAATGATGAGCTGGTTCCAGAGAACATTTGGGAAGACATATGGACAGGGGACATTCCATGGAGGTAGTGAGAGAAAGAGCCTCGGAAATATCAAGCATGCTTAGGCCCCAGGACGTCCCCGGACTTTCTTGAAATTCTTGAGACTGCTGAGGATGGATTTTCTCTGGGTGAGATTGTTCTCTCAACCTCTCCTGGTTTGAGTTCAGATCTTACCATGCTACCAGCTGAAGAGCTCATTCATGCTTACATATTCTTTGGCATATTATAATTTATACATAATCTATGCACATATAATATATTATTATATTATATATGTATTGTAAATTATTTAATAATGTATTTTATTATTATATAATCATATATTATATATTAATATATAATATATAATTGTGTGTTTTATATTATATATTAATATAATATATAATAATATATTTTATGCTAGATATATAATTTATATAATTATAAGGTACATAGCTTCTTCAACTTCTGTTTACTGTTTTGCTTGGATAAATGGGTTTACTTGATATTCACTCTTTGTGATGGTCTTTTGTGCAACCAGTATTTGGTGGGAAGGAGCTAAGCTGGAAAACAGAAGCTGAGGGCTACCCTCCCCATTAAGAAGCAACTAAGGGAGAGGCTTTTGTTCTGAACCTATCATTTGTCAGTCTACCAATGTTTGAGGAGGGCACATTGATATAATTCTGGCCCTATATCTCTCTCAAAGTATGAAGGGCAGAGCACCAGACCTCCATAGTGCCCATGACACATCCCTGTCCCTCCTGGCACAGCCTGCCAGACTATCCTTCGCTCCCCTCTCTACAGAGCTAGGCCAAACTTCAGACCAAAACCTTCCAAGCCACCATGCCTATATCTTTCAACAGCCCTCGTGCATACATATTATACACTCGTAATGTTTATATGAATTTTTTTAAAAGCTAGAAAGGACCTTTGAGGTCATCTAGTCTGACTCTTTTTTACCTTGCATTTTAACAATTGACTTATTCCAAAGGAATCTATTTTTAATGTTAGAATTCTAGGCATCCTTGCCTGGCTGGCAGGTAAGACTTTTAGGGCTGGAAGTGGGAAAAGAATCTTCAAGGCCCTTTCAGGCAGTCACTCCTCTGGGGAGCCAGGGTACACAGTCCTGTAGCCTGAGCACGGCAAGGAAAAGAGAGGAGGGATGAGTAAGGGGAAGTACCCAATGGGGAAAGATGAAGCTATGCAAATAAAGTGTTTTTACCATTTTCCTGGGTGCTCCTCCCACCTCAAGAAATCATCTCAGAAACAAAGGTTATCTTTCAATCTCATGTAGAGTCCAATTTGCTTTGCCTCATAGTGTGTGTGTGCGTGTGTGTGTGTGTGTGTGTGTGTGTGTGTGTTGTTGGGGGGCACAACTTGTAATCTTCACTTTTAGATAGAGATAGAGGAAACAGTGATAACCTGATGCCCCTAAATACTCCAAATGAGAATTTTCCCAGCCTTCTTTGCAGTTGCAATCCAACCAGGGTGATAATTCATCAAAAACAAGTACATGATAGGGGAGACATGGTTTAACAATTTATGTAAAAACAAACCAAAAAAATAGGAGTTTTAGTTGACTGCAAATTTATACAAGTCAATAAAGTTATGTGGCTGCAAAAAAGTTAATGCCATTTAGATCCCATTAATAGAAATATAGGGCAGACTTCAGTTCCCACTGTACTTTATGTCAGTCAGCCCAGATTTGGAGTATTGTCTTCAATTCTAGGTGTTAGTACTAACAGTCCACATGATACATCATCTGTGGAATCAGTGGTGTCTGATGCTTCCTGACCCCATTTGGGGTTTTCTTGGCACTGATACTAGAATGGTTTGCCATTTCCTTCTCCAGCTCATTTTACAAATGAGAAAACCAAGGCAACTAAGGTACAGTGACTTGCCCAGGGTCCCACAGCTAGGAAATGTCTAAGGTCACCTTTGAACTCAGGTCTTCCTGACTTCAGTCATGGTGTTCTATCCATTGGACCTAGTTTCAAATCCTACCTCTGATGTTTATACTACCTGTGTGACCCAACACAAGTTACTTACCTTCTTTGGGTCTTATTTTCCTCATCTATAAAACCAGAGGGTTGAATTTGATGGCTCTATTGCTGAGGCACTATCACCTTTAAGTCACAGAGGAAAGGGAACCATGATGGTGAAGGGTCCAGAAATCATGTCATTAAAGGTTGAAAAAAATGAGGATGGAAGGACTAGAAAAGCCTTAGGAAAGTAGAGCATCATAGCTATCTTCAGATATCTGAATAGCTGTCCTAAGGAAGAAAGTGTAAATGCAGCCTAGAGGGGCCCAATGGATCAATGATACAGAAAGACATATTTGGGCTCAATACAAGCAATAACTTTTAATAGAGTAGGAAGACGTTTTATTGGATAGATTCATCTACACCAGGGGTAGAGAACCTTCGGCCTGCACTTGAGGACCTGGAGGGCCACAGGTGGCCAAAGGTCTACACAAAGAAACTCTGAGTAGGTTCATAACATCCCAGAAGCTCAGAGTTGACAGGGACCTTAGAGATGTTTAGTCCAGATTTAATGAAAAATCTTTTTAGTGATTAAAACTGTCCCATAATGTAATAGGGCAGTTAGGTTGTGAATTCCTCATCATCAGTAATGTTCAAACCATTAGCGATGTGGTGGAGGGGGAATTCTTCTTTGGGGAAAGTCCCTAAGAGTTCATCATTCCCTCCTGCCACACCCAAGTTTGGTCCCTCCCTCTGGGGAACTCTTGATCTTGCATACTGGACTGGACCCATGAAATCCAATTCTGCCTATAACAGAATAATTACACAGGGACCTTCCTATCTGTTTTCAATTCAAACCAGGATCAGGCCACTGTCAGAAAGGGATAATATGGAGCAGTACCCCAGCCTGGGCAGACATGTCTGTCTTGAATAGTGGTAACTGAGAAGACTGAGTGAGTCTCTTGCTTGAAATGCTCCCCCGGATTTATTTTTCTGGCAGTTTTTGTGATACCTGTGAAGTTTCTGTTTTCCCAGAGAACCTTGCAACCTGCCTTTGCAGTTTCAGACCTGACACCACAGTGTTTCTGTCTTTGGGAGAGAGCCGAACCTTCCAGAAACTGTCATTTTTCCTCTTTCTCTATTTATAGTCCCATTAGGGCAGCCAGACATCAGTGTGCTGGCCATTCTTCTGGTGTTCACAATGATTATTGTTTATAAGGACTAAGGTGGAGTTAAAAGGTAGGCAGCCTTCTCCCATCCTCAGGTCATCCATCCTGCTCTTGCCAGTTCCACTCACCTCCTTTATGTTTGCCTTTCCCATCACACAACCTGTATCCTCCCTCCCTACACCACCCGCTTCCCAACCCCACATCCTCCTCACCAATTTCCTGCCCTAGCACCAGGGGCTGATTCCTTCCCTTGACCCTAGGAGGAGGCTGAAGGCAAACTGTGAAGTAGGCAGTTTCTTTTCATTTACACCCTTCTCCTTTCCGCATCCCCACCCTTCATGGAGCCTCTCCCAACCATCTTCCTCTCTCACCCCTGCCCTCACACCGACCACCTGAGCCTGCTTCCATTTTCGGTATCTCCTCTGATTCCTATTCCCCCCTCTCCCCAATAAATCTGACCCATTGCTTCTCAAGTGTGTCTCTGTAGCTGTACTCTGTGTATAACTATCTCTGCATCCATGCATAGGTGTGCCTAAGTGTTTCTTAATGTGGATGCCATTAAACTGTTTTTTGGTAATTTGATAACTGCATTTCTGCATAATTGGCTTTTTTGCTAACCTTATGTATTTTATGCATTTAAAAACATTCTGAGAAGAGGTCCATGACATTAAAATGGTTCAAAACCCTTGCTCTGTAACCACGCGCATCTCCAGACCACGTGCATACCTCGTAACTAGCCGCACTTGTGTGTCTCTGTATTCAAGTGTGTCTGTTTTTATGTGTGACTATTTGGGGTGGGGACTGGGAAGAGGAAAGTGACAGTTAAACAGAGTCTCACATTTGCTCAAGTCCGGGGGTTTGGGGAAGTTGGGCAGTCTGGGTGTAGAGAGGCTGACTTCAGGCGTGCGGTGTACCGGGCCTTCCTCAGGCCTCTGGCGGATGGGGGGCTGGTGTGCGGGTCGGCACTGTAGGAGTGTCGGCACCTCAGGCTTCCATGAAGCCTGCCAAGAGCGCGCTCCAAGCAAGGATCCAAGGCTCAGACGGTTCTCCGGTTTCAGTCACGTAAGGCGGTGTCAGCAGGGGAAAAAAATCACCTTGAGAATTTTGCCACTTGACAGCACTTCCTCAGAACTAATCAATCCTTGGGATGTCTAGCTGAAGGGTCATCTGCAAACAGGATCCCACCAAAGCCCCTCAGCGCCACTCCTGTCTTCCCTGTCTCCTTCCTACCCTAACTCGCCCAGCGCGGCACACGTTTTCATAATAGATTTTCTAGACAGGCCTAGATTCCAGCCCGCGCTCTCTGGTCTTCAACACGCCCCTGGACGCAGTTCCTCCTAGAGCTCCGCGCTCCCGCTCCGCCCCGGGGGCATCGCCAGCTCCCCGCTCTCCGTGCGCCCCGCGCCGGGTGCCCTGCGTCTCGTGGCGCACAGCCCTGCGCCCCGCCTTCGGGCTTTGTTTGGCTTCACTTTATCACACCTGCGCAGCCCCTGCCCAGCTTTCCGGAGTGAGCTTTGATGTCAGGCGGGGTTGTGCCGCCTGGGGGCTACTGTGGGGATGGACAGCACGGCCCGCGTTCGCCCTGGGAAGTTAGCCCAGGAGCCAGCATCCTTCCTCCCGGCTTCGCCTAGGCGAGCCGAGGTTCATGTCCCCGGGAGCGAAACCCACCCATCTCCAGGGCTGGGACCGCCTTATCTGCCCCAGAGCTTCCTGAGCCGCCTTCCATCCTGCCCTGGAGAGAGGTTACAGTTTCCTGGCGGGTTTGGTTTTGTTCCGGTTGCGTAGGGCTGTTTTTCTTCGCTATTTTTATCGCCGGCCTCAAGTTTCTCAAACCGCTTTTCCTTTGCCCGTGGGCTCCTCCTTCTGTCTGCCTTCAAACATTCCTCTAGCTTTGCCTGGTGCCTCCCAGCCCGCACCGCGCACTCGGGCTGCTGTTTAGCCGGGGCCTAACGGTCAGGACAGAGACTGCCTCCTGACTTCTGGGTCATCAGGGCTTCACCTTCACAATGGGATCCCTGCTGCCCGGATTCCTTGGCCCGACAAATAATAACTGGCGTTGATTTCTATAGGGCTTGAAAGAATACAAAGCACTTTACAGAGCTAGGTGGCCTGGATTGGACTTAGAGTCAGGAAGTCCTGAGTGTGAATCCTGCCGAAGACACATAGTAACTTCAAGACTCTCAATCTTCCTTAGCCTCAGTTTCTTCATCCATGAATTAGGGATAATGGCACCTACTTCATGGGTTATGGTAAGGTACAAACAAAATAGCCCGCATAAAGTTCTTTACAAACCTTAAAATACTGTGTGTTTAGCTTATTATCATTTTAGACTCACCACATTCCTCTCAGAGGAAGACTGCCGAGATTATTAGCTCCATTTTACAGATAAGGAAACTGAAGGTCAGAGACCTCAAGAACAGCTGTAGTTTCACAGCTCGTAATTGTCAGGTGGAATTTTAGCCCGTCTTCCTGACTTTAACTTCAGTGTTCTCTCTTTACAACCCCATTTCAGTTGTTTTTGTCATTCAGTCTTGCCAGACTCTTCGTGACCCCATTTGGGGTTTTCTTGGCAAAGATACTGGAGTGGTTTGCTATTTCCTTCTCCAGTTCATTTAACAGATGAGGAAACTGAGGCAAACAGGGCTAAGTGACATATAGCCTGAGGCCAGATTTTAATTCAGGGAGATGAGTCTTCCTCACTCCACAGTCCAGTATTCTATCCACTTTGCCACCTAGTTGCCCCATAGACCCCTGGTACTGACCCACAGACAAGAAATAAGCCATCCCATTAATGGTAATTAACATTGAATCCAATGGAAATCCTAGTCTTTAAAGTAGTTTGGCAAGAAAAGTGCTCCCCCCCCCAAAAAAAAACAACCAAAGGGCCTGGTTTTTGAAGCTGGCCATTGGCTTAGAGCAGGGATGGGGAATCTGCCGCCTCTAGGTCCTCAAGTGGGACCCTTTGGCTGAATCCAAATTTCACAAAGCAAATCCTTTTATTAAGGGGATTTGTTCTGTGAAGTTTGGATCCATCTGAAAGCCCCACTTGAGGACCTAAAGGGCCATATGTGGCTTTGAGACTGAAGGTTCTCCACCCCTGGCTTAGCATCTTCGCTAGAAGAGTTACTGTTCATATTCCTGAAGTATTGAAACGGAAGATGGGAGAGAGGAAACTAGGGGTTCTTGGAACAACTTTGGTATTCCTTTTCCATTGTCTAGGACAGTGATAGATTTGCTATGGACTGAATCTGAAAATATTCAATTAAATTCAATAGTATTTATTATTTTATTATATAATAACATTTTATAGTGTGTTATTTACTATAATTTTATTATTCTGTATAATGGTTATATTAATAATACTAGCTAGCATTAGTGTAGGCTTTAAAATTTGCAAAACACTTTACATAAATGATTTCATTTTATTCTCACAACAGCCCTGTGATGTAGGCACTATTATCCCCATTTTACAGATGAGGAAACTGAGTCTCAGAGAGGTTAAGTGACTTGCCCAGGGTTTCACAGCTAGTAAGTATCTGTAGAAGGATTTGAACTCTGGTCTTCTTGATTCTAATACCAGCTATTTTCAGGCTATTGTGCTAGGCCCAGGATAAGGAGGCAAAAATTAAAGTCCTTGTCCTCAAGGACTTTACATTCTATTGGTGGGGTACATATGATCTCCCTATTTTCCAGAGAACTATGATAACAGGAAAACAGCAGGTATACAAAAGACATGCATAACAAAATACATACAAAGTACTATGGTGGAAGGGAAGGATCAGGAATGGTCTCGTGGAGTTTGAGCTGACCGGAAGAGTTGAAGATGAAGAGGGAATGAGTGCACTCCAGGCATAGCAGACAGCCTTGCGAGGGCAAGGAGACTGGAGAATGACAGGTAGGCCAATTTGCCCAGACCGTTTTTGTTGTGGAGTCATTTGTCAGTGGTGCCCAACTCTTTGTGACCCCATTTGGGGTTTTCTTGGCAAAGATACTGGAGGGGTTTGCCATTTCCTTCTCCAGCTCATTTTACAGATGAGGAAACTAAGGCAAACAGGCTTGAGTGACTTGCCCAGGGTCATACAGCTAGTAAGTATCTAAGGCCAGATTTGAGCTCATGAAGAGGACTCTTCCTAACTCCAGGCCTACTGCTCTATCCGCTGTACCACCTAGCTGGTGAAATGAAATAACCTGCAGTGAATTGGGAAGAGAGCTGGAAACTAGATTGTGAAGGGTTTTGAATGTCACAAAGAGAAGTTTAGATTTTACCCTAGAGGCAATAGGGTACCCCAGGAGCTTCCTGGGTAAAAGAATAACACAGTTCTTTGGGAATACTTTGGCAGCCATGACAGGATGGATGGAGGAAATAAAGATGGGATACAAGCTCGATGCGTTTCCTAAGCAAGTTTGGTTCAAGCTGTTGGGGGCACACACTGATACACCGAGTTCCTACCAGTGTGGGAGAGGCAGTGTTCTGTTTACCTTGTTGTACTCATTCTGTATAATATTTCCTTGGCTCTAGTCACTTCATTTTGCATCTGTTCACGTAGATCTTTCCTTGCTTCTCTGTATTTGTCACGTTCATCATTTCTTACTGCACAGTAATGTGCCCTTACATTCATGTACCACAATTTGTTTAGCCATTCCACAGTCAATGGGCATCTACTATTTCCAGTTCTTTGCTATTACAAAAAAAACCATGCTGCTATAAATATTTTGGTGTATTTTTGGACTTTATTTCTATCAGTGAGGTAAAGGCCTCAATGGAATCTCTGGGTCAAAGGGTATGGACATTTCAGTCACTTTATTTGCCTAATTCCAAATTGCTTCCTGAAATGGTTTTACTGATTCACAGTACATCAGCAACGCACTAGTGTGCCTGTCTTATCACAGCCCCTCCAACGTTGACTTGTCCCGTTTTGGTTATCTTTTGGTATGAAGTAAAATATCAGGGTTGCTTCGATTTGTATTTTTCTTGTTATTAGTAAAAGTAGTGTACTTTCCTGTGGCTGTTAATACTTTATCATTCTTCTTTTGAGATCTGTTTGTTCATATCTTTTAATCAGCTATCTATTGAGGAATGGCTTTTGCATATATGTGTGTGGTATATATATGTGTATGTGTATATGTGTACATACATTATGTGTATATATATCTCTCTCTATATATATTCAGTCATTATATATCAACAAATATACAAATATTTTATATTTATAAACATATATAATAAATATATATCAATATAGTTATATATTCACATATACCTATATATTGATATATAATATATATCAATATATATTCAGTCATGTCCAACTCTTCATGACCCCATTTGGGGTTTTCTTGGCAAAGATACTAGAGGGGTTTGCCATTTCTTTCTGTAGCTTATTTTACAGATGAGGAAACTGAGGCAGAGTTAAGGGACTTGACCAGAGTCATACAGCAAAATAAGTGTCTAAGGCCAGATTTGAACTCAGGAAGATGATTCTTCCTGACTCCAGGCCTGACATTCTATTCACTGGGCCACCTAGCTGTATATATACATGTATATGTATATATAATGGATGTGTGTGCGTGTATACATATATGTGTGTGATTATGTATTATGTATATATGTATGTGTGTATGTGTATATAATAGATGTGTGCATATGTGTGTATGTGTGTACATATGTGTATATACATGTGTGCATATATACATATGTGTGATTGTGTGTTTATGTACATGTGTGTATGTGCATGTGTGTATATATATGTGTATGTGTTAATTTCTCATATATCTTAGATATCAAACCCTTATCAGAGAATCTCTGACTGTTTTAAAAACATGTACTTTTAAGTTCTGTCTCCCTGTTTTAGACAAAGCCTTGTTTGCCGAGCTCAGGGTACTCCTGGAGTGTTTCCTGAAAAGTACGGCCACCAAATGATGTTGATGTCTTGTTCCTAACCACTGTGGAATCCAGGCCAGCTCAGGTCCTGACTAGGAAGCAGTCCTTCGTGATTTCCCAGAAGTCTTGCCTCAGTCTCAGCTTTCCCTGGGCTGTGGCTAATCAGAAATACATTTTTGCTCATTCTCCAGTTTTGTCTTTTACCATCCACCAAGAAGTGGGAGAAAACTCTCGGATGACCACTCCTTCTTAGTGGCAGGCAAGTGAGTGAGGAATTATCCAACTTCTTTTACCCGTGTTACCGTATCTTATTCTGCCAGCAAGCACAGTCAGTAGGTACAGCAGGAGTTATTTGACAGATAGGAAGATTGAGGCTCTAAAGGTTAAGTGACTTGCCCAACATCCAACAGCAAATTAGCACCCCGGTATCCTATATACCAGACCTGGAATGACCCAAGCTACTGTCACTTTCATGAGCAATACTGCTCATGCCCTGGGTTACATGGTATGTTCGGAGAATCCCTAATCTTGTATGTGTTCTGGACCCCTCTGGCAGTCTGGTTAAGCTTATAGACCTTTTCAGAATAATGTTTTTAAATGCACAAAATAAAAAAGACATGGGGTGACAAGGGAAACAAATTCTATTGAAATACAGTTATCACAATGTTTAAAAACAAAAACAAATACACAGCTCCCAGATTAAGAATCTTTGTAATAGGAAAGAGCCCTGGATTTGGCATCTGAAAACCTGGGTTCAGGTTGTACCTTTGCCAAATTATTAGTCATGTGACCCTTAATAGGAAACATGCCACAGTTCTGTGGTATTGGTTTCTCCTCAATAACGTGGAAACCTGATAACATTGGGGGGGCAGGAGAGGAGGGTAGATGGAGACCTGGAAGCAGTGCTATATGCAGAGATGATGTTGGATTTATATAAAGGTGGGGAGAAATTCATGCAAAAATATATGGGGAGAAAATATAGAGATATGGGTGGGTGGCTCAAGTTAATTGTTTTCATTTCTGTCACCAGAAGGGGAACAGAGCCCCAGTTTCTCTCTCTGCCATTTGCAGTGAGACTGTGGAAAAAAATAAGGTTCCTTTGTGGACTTTGGTGAGGCAATAAGATATTGAAAATAGTCTGTGAAACAATGGGACATGTGGTTTAATGATGCTCCCTTAGGTAAGATGGGGCAGAGACAGCCGTACTGCCTGAGGTAGGGATCATGTGTGGAGGCTGAGGGCGACTAAATATCATCTGATTGATTGTGCAAGAGGAAAGGCCAATTATAAACCTAGGCATGTCCAAGACCAGGGTCAGTCCTGAGAAAGGCCGTTGCCAGGAGAGGGTTGGACAAGCTGTAGGGAATGTCACGTTAGAAGGGGCTGCAGATAGGTAACATCTAAGGCCGTAAAGCCTTGGTCCTCATGTAGGAAAACAGCTGTGTCTTTATAAATTGGATGGATTTTATTAGAAAGTTCTTTCCAAATTCAATTCCATTCAAAGCATCTATGAAGCACCTACTATGTGCAAAGCCTTGGATATACAAAGACAAAATGAAAAACAGTTCCTGCCCTCAGCAAACTTGTAGTCTATTAACTTCTTTTGGTTCAGTATGTTAGACAGAACATCATAGATTGTCAAGGTGACATAAAAAGATCCCTGGAACTGGGTTAGGTTACAATTCTGACGTTTACCAGTTATGTCACTCTGGGCAAGGTCCTGTAATAGCTCTGAGCCTCAGTGTCCTTATCTATAAAATGGAGATCCTAGTTCTCGAAGTTCCCATTTCTTGCAAAAGTCTACACAGCCAGTTGTGAGGAAAGTCCTTTGTAAAACCTTGAAGTTCAAAATTAATGAGTTGATTTTTTTTTGGTTCTGTGCTGAGTCTAAATACTAGGATTCCCTTTGTTCCAACAAATCCTCATGCAATACCCCTCCCTCCCTTGAGAAAAGTTGTGCAAGTTTTGCTGATCGATACTCAGAGGAAACACAATGTTCTATCAGCATTTGCTAAAAAGGTTCTGAGAATTTCTGGCTGAGAAAGGAACCCCTTCCTGGAATAGTGTTCAGGATGGAGAAGGCGGAGTGATGAAAGTTTAGTGTACCAACTTAGAAGATTCCTTTAAATAGAAGTATTTCTCTTGTGCATTTAAAATAGAATTTGATTTACAAAAATGTTATTTTGCATAACTTTTCAGGAATGTCTGTTGTGTCAGGAAAAGTAATACTGAGCAACCATATCTTCATGTCATCAACTGGACCTGGGGCTTGGGAGAAATTTCTCTATCAGATTGTTGTTCCTTTAGAGAAGAAATGGTTGTTGTTCTGTGATTTTCAGTCATGCCTTTTTCTTGGCAAAGATATTGGAGTGGCTTGCCATTTTCTTCTTCAGCTTATTTTACTGATAGAGGAAACCAAGGCAAACAGGGTACAGTGACTTGTTCAGGGTCACACAGCTAGGAAGTGTCTGAGGCTGGATGTGAACTCACGAAGATGAGTCTTCCTGACTCCAGGCCTGGCTCTTTATCTACTTTTTCTACTTTATCTATCTAGCTGCCCCAGACAAGAAATGGTGAAGATGCCAAATAGAAAAGAATCGAGGCAGAGTACGGGCTAGCGTAGTGTGTACCCATCTATGTCCAATAAACTAAAATGGAAACCCCATTCTATCACAGCTCAAGCATTGCCTGGGCCATAAAAGCCTGGGGCTATTAAGTAACTTAGACAAAGGTTAAATGGTTGCTCTAGCAGTCCCAGAAATAGCACTCAATCCTACACATTCAACACATCAGAGCCCCTCAAGGCATTTGGCATTGATCTGGTAGGCAGGCCCTCCTGATGGAAACAATCAATGGACAACTATTTACTGAGGACCGACTATGTGAATAGTACTGTACCACGCACAGTGGGAGACATTATTCTCCTACCCTCAAAAGGACCTTACAATTTAATTTGGAAGACAAAAAATAACACACGTCCAATAATTAAGTGCATAACTTTAGTGGAGGATCCTCACCAAAGGCTTCTTTCAGTGCCTCAGTATACAGAGGGGGTGACACCAGGTTCTCAAAGGCTATCATCCAGATGCTTACTAATTGTGTGACCCTGGGTAAGTCACTTAACCTCTGTCTGCTTCAGTTTCTTCATCTGTAAGATGGAGATAATAACAACACCTACCTTCCAGGGCTGATGTGAGAATAAACTGAGATAATTATACATTGCTTTGCAAACATTAAAGTGCTATATAAAGGGTAGCAGTAGTGGTGGTAGTGATGCTGATGATGATATTGTTCAAGGACCAGCCTAGATAAGTTGCAAGACACTTGTCACCAGTTTGACTAAAAGGAAATGTGTTTTGGGGCCACCTTACTACCTTGAGACCAGCTACTCAGGCTCTGATCTGTGTTTATGGAAAAACAAACCCTGCACTCAAAACTCCAGGCTCCACCTAGACTTCCAGAATTGCTAAACCAGGTGGAGCTGATTCTGATTGCTGAAGGAAAGGTTGGTGTGAGCTGGAGAAGTCTGTGGAGGCTGCCAAGAGAGCTGGGCCCTGAAAGATGGGGTAAGGATCCCTAGAGGGGAGAATGTTTTAGGTGAAGGGAAAGAGTTAGGTGAAGGTGAGAACAGACAGGATGGTTGCCATGGTTGGTAAAGAGAATGCTCTTGGGGCAGCTAGGTGACGCAGTGGATAGAGCACCGGCCCTGAAGGCAGGAGGACCTGAGTTCAAATCTGGATTCAGACCAAACACTTGACACTAACTGTGTGACCCTGGGCAAGTCACTTAACCCCAATTGCCTAAATTTAGAAGAAAAAAAAAGAGAGAATGTTCTTAATAGTCAGTCAGTTACTAGATCTTTATTAAGAGGCTGCTATATGCCAGGCACTATGCTAAGTATGGGGGATGCAAATAAGGGAAAGAAAGATATTCCTGCCCTTATTGTTTTTTGAGTCATTTCAATTGTGTCTGACTCTTCATGACCCCATCTGGAGTTTTCTTGGCAAAGATACTGGAGTAGTTTGCCATTTCCTTCTCCAGATCATTTTACAGATGAAGAGACTGAGGCAAACAGGGTTAAGTGACTTGTCCAGGGTCATACAGCTACTAAGTGTCTCAGACTGGATTTGAACTTAGGAAGTCATCCTGACTCCAGATCTGGCACTCTATGAACTATGGCGCCACCTAGTCATCCCTAGTGGAATGAGTATCCACAGAAGTCCCAGCTTGTTTAATGTCCAAGCATAGAATGGCAGTTGATATGTTTGGAACTGTTCCCATGCCTCTATCCATATATGCCACCTAGCTGCCCCTCCTGCCCTCAAGGAGCTTACAATCTAAAGCAGAAGACAATACATAAAAGGAAGCTGGGGAGGGGGCAGGGGTTACCAAAGGGTGCCAAGTTTTGGGATGTGATATTCATGGAATCAAAACCAACCAGAGCAGCTGATGGAAAAATGAGCACAGCTAACCCAAGAAGAGATATGGGGATGTTGTAGAGGGCCTTGATGACCGGAATCGGGGAATTTGGATTTAGTGCGCTAGGCAAAAGTGATCCATTGTCAGTTTATTTAGTAGCAGAGTGATCGGCCTGCAGAATTTTGAGTCGGAGGACTTTAGTCCAAGTACCAGCTTGTGCAATGATGGTCAAGTCCCTTTGCTCCTTGGGGGTCTCTGTTCCTGGGCTGTAAAATGAGGGGGTTCATCTGATGGCTTCTAAAGTCCCTTCCGCCTCGAAATCAACGGTCCTTTTATATATTCATAAGACGACCTTAGATGTGATCTGGTTCAACCTCTTTATTATATAAGGAGGAAAATGAAGCCCAGAAAGGCCAAGGGACCATACAGTGCTCCAGGTCAGCACCTTTCCCACCACTGTACCCCATGGAGCATCTTCTCTGTAACATCCAAAGGCAAAGTCTGTAAGAGTCAGGCCCCCTATGGTAATATTTCTGTCCTCTTCTCTCTTTGCGTCCCAGTCTTCCTCCTCCCTAGCTCCTGAGTAGAATATTTACACATTTAACATCTTATTTTCCACTTGAAATAATTCTGTGTAGGTATACTGAGCTGGAAAAGCACTTATTTTAAACAAAGTTGAGAGAAGAGGAAAGTGACCCTGAAATTTAAATTAAAAATCCCATCAGTAAACATTTACATGGGGCCTACCATATGCCAAGACTCTGCTAGGTGCTGAGAATAATCCAGTAAATATACTGAGCAGTACACGGTGCAGACGCACTTCCTTCCTCCAGGCATCCTGTGGTGAGACCCAAGACAGGTCTTGACAAAAAGCTATTGAAGAAAAGTTCTCTCCTTTCAAGGAGCAGATTGGTCTAAATGCTATTGTTGGAAAGAGGATCATCTACGACTCATTTCCTCCTAGGACAATGTCAGGCCGCCGAGGGTTATGGAGAAGGGAAAGGGTTAATTCTGGCTTTCAGCATCTCCTCTCAGTAACGACGGGAGGGGGTGGGGTGGGGAGAGAATGCATTTCGCCTTAGGAGCAGCTAGCAGTGCCAGGTTTTGTCGTGAGAACGAGCTAGCAAGATGCTAGGGTCTGACCTTTAGAAATGCCTGTGACTTGATTGGCTAGCTAGGCGCCCCTCTCTGCGGAGGTCAGAAGGGCTGTAAATACAGAAGAGAGAGAACAGCCAGGTAATCAAACCGGCCCATTTCCCTGCAATATGTAATGCAATCAGCAAGAAGAAACTGCATGGGAAGCAAAGGACACCTCAGCGCTTAGCCCAAACATTCGATTTCTTTCTGTGCGTTTTCCCTGAATAGGAGAGGAACCTGCATTAATTACCTTACTCCCCAAACAGAATGAAAGCTCGTTAACACTAACGCTAGTGGTGGAGGTGGGAGGGTGTGTCCGTGCGCAGAGGCGGGGGTTTTGGTGTGTACCTGTGGGTGGGCATCTGAGCTTACCTGTGGGTGTCGGGGCATCTGGGGCACCTGCGGGGCGGAGGGACTGTGTGGTGTGGGTTCTGAGTTGGTGGGGCAGGGATTGAAGCAGGGCTCTCTGTGCGTGTGGGTGAGGGGCTGTATGGGCGTAGGAGGTCGAGGCTTCAGTGTCTGCCAGGAAGGGTGTGTCCGCCTAGGTGGCTTTACGGCAGAATGTCGGGAATGACCTATGCTCAGCAGAAGCCACCCCCCGCACCCCACCCCCAGCATCCTCTGCCCTGCGTCTCCCTCCCGTGAATAGTTGGGTTTCCAGCAAGAGAGGGGCCGGCGTGCCTCTGTGCCGAGGTCCAATTAGGCGAGGTCTAGGTGACATCGCGCAGGAAAAAATGGTTTTCTCTTCCTCTCCAGCCGCAGGGGTTGGCTCCTTAGCCACTTTAGCAGGAAGATCTGTTAGGTTTAGAAAAGAAAACCGCAACAACATTCCGACCTGGTTGCTGCAGCTACTAACTAAGAGCTCGAAAACAAGAATGCACCTTCCATGGTGGGGATTTTCTTTTTTTCCATCTAGATAAGGGACTAGAGTAGTATTAAGTTCCGAACCCGCCACCTCAGCAGCGCGGTGTCAGGACATAATTAATGTTTACTTATAATCAGCAGCTTTCTGTGCCAGCAATCAGGGCAGGCTGCGGGCGAGGAGGGGGAGCGGAGCCCCGCGGCTTTCAGCTGTCTGCAACAATAATTACCGAGTGCCGCCGCAGCTCTGAGAGGAAGGACCCCATTTATCCTCCCGGCCGCTCCCCATTGGCCGCCTGGCCCGGGGTAATCCCCGAAGTCACCAATCCCCGCCGTGATTTCCTTACAAAAGCGGGAGAAAAGGAGCAAGGCAAAAAGGGGGGATGGGGACTGGGACGGGGACTGGGACGGGTGGGGAAGAGAAAGCATCCTTGCTCTGCTTTGCGAAAGCCCGGCTGATGGCTTAATTGAGGTTAGAATAAGCCCCAATCAGAGACGTAAAAATCTAACAGGACTACTTAATCTTATATAAATACAGGAGCGATACAAGTGCCTGAGCGCAGAATAATAACTGACTCCAGTCGGGTTTCTATGGAGAATAATCATTAGCCGGGCACAGAACAGATTGGACTCTGAGCAGACGCTGTTTAGCATGCAGGCCCTGGCGGCCGCAGCACCAAAGGGGAGGCTGATTTGAATTTTTTTTCTTTGCTGCTGTCTGCAGAGAAAGCGGCCGTGGTGGCGGCGGCGGCAGGCTTATTCTCTCTCCAGACTGCCCAGGATAAAAATCAATAAGTGTTCAATTTGCAAGGGAGTAGGATTTCTCTCCTTCGCTGTCCCCCACCCCAGAGGTGGAGGTTAGGGGGAGAATTAATAGAAACAAGGAATTCTAAAGCTAGGCTCTTGTAATCAAACTCCATTCTTCAGATGAGGCTAACTGAGGGCCAAAGAGCTTAAATTGATCGTCTAAGTCACACGGCTAGGAAATGGAAGAGCCACAGTCCAACTCCAAAGTCTACTTTCTGTTTTTCCCACTACACCAGACGGTCTTTTCACCAATTACCTGGGAACGCGCAAATCCGGAATTTGGGTGTTTTTACATGAATGCCTCAGTAACCCAATTCACTGACTTTCTTCTGCTCCCCAAAAAAGGCGGGTTCCTTGAAGAAACTAGGCAGAAACTTTCTTTAATCTGGCAGGGAAAGCCTGCCCACGGAAGGAGTCTTAAGACTGCAGCCGGCAGCCCTCTCTAACCTTGGATAGAGGTTTAACCTTCTGGAGATCTGGGGCAACTGATTTTACTGACATTTCAAAGGGTTTAAAGACCTTTGGAATTAACATGACAAAGGCCCCAGGGTGGCCGTGAAGTGTCTGATTTCAGGATTTGTCTGAGCTCTAAGCACTTCCCTTCCAAATGACCTAAAGCTGTGCTTCATTCAGAGCCAGCCCCTTTCTCTTTCCAAAAATGAACTTAAAAAGAAGAGCTGGATCTTGCACTACCGGTTCCTGGCAATGACAGCCAGGGGAAGATTTTCTGGACCAAAAATTAATTCATTTGTGAACAAATGCAAAATCCTTTCGCAAAATCTTAGCCTCCCCTGGATTCTCCCCACGGTTCATCCATGCCAGGATCAACGTGTACTCTGGAATGTCTTCGTTTCTCTGGGCCCCAAACATTGCTGCCGGTGGCTGCTTGTCTGTCCTCTTCGGCACTAGACATTTATTGATCACTTATTGTTTTCAGTGGAATTTTACAGAAGCTCAGAGATAAGGGTTAGGTGGTTTTGTCTTCTCATTTCACAGAGGAGGAGACAGAATCCCACCCAGGTAATCAACTTACCCAAGGTCATAAAAGTAGGAAATGTCAGAGACTTGAAGCCAGGTGTCTGACTCCAAGTGTATACCAACTCTGCTTCTCTAGTCCAATTTCCCTCATTTTTACAAATGAGGAAACTGAGGCTCAAAGACCCCAAATTACCAAGGACAATTTTAAGCTACTGAGAGTGATGTGCAGAATAACAAAGGAATGTTACTGCCTTTGAGGAATTTATGTGGTTGACGATGCAGGACACACACAATAAAAAGATAACTAATCATACAGGGTTGCTTATACTGAATAATAAGTGAGGGGCACAGATAATAAATGTTCCAGGGGTTTAGAGGAGGGAGAAATCATGAAAGACTGGACCTAGGAAGGCCACATGGAGCAGTGAAAGAATTGAGCTGAGCCTTGAAGGTGGATAGGATTTAACAGAGTTATAACTAGGGTGGAGCAATCAGGGCTTTGTGCCAAGGTGCCAACATTTACAGGAAGCTGCAGCACTTGCACTCCTTCCTCAGCACACAATTAGCTGAGCTTAGCATCCAGTTAGCAAAATCAATTCGTTAAAATGGGAAGCTACCAGGTGGTTCAGTTACTCTAAAAGAAAGTCGATTTGAGAACATGCTTGTCCTGAGTGCCAAAATGGCTGCTTATGGATTTGGGATCTAGACAAGCGTAGAAGAATGAGAAGATCCCAGCGAGGAAGAAAAACGTGAGCAATGTCAGGAAAGTAGGAATCCCCAAGGTAGGTTTGGGGGAATAATGCTTAAATCAGTTGGGTTGGAGTTAAGCATAGAAGAGTAATAAGATAAAGTTGCAGAGGCAAGTAGAGACCAGCTTACATAAAGCCTTGAGTGCCAAAATAAGGAATTTTTAACATGATTCTGTAAGCGGTGAGGGATATACTAAAACATTTTGAGTAATCAGGTGGTATGCATAAAGAGATGCTTTTTGGGAAGATTAACCTTGCAATGACACACAAGAAAAAAACTAGAGGCAGAGAGGCTAGCTATATAACTATTGTCATCATCCAGGCACCAGGTGATAAGGGATACTGATGTGGTGGCAGTAGGAAAAGAAGGAAGAAATGAAAGAGGCTAGAAGGAAGAATCAATAGGACTCAGGGATTTTAATAGGCAGGGTGAGGGATGAATGTGCTATAGTCTGTAAAATAAGGGCATTGGACTAGATAGTCTGGAAATCCTCTTCCAGCTCTAAGTCTTATGATCCTAGGTGTCTATGAGGCAGCCTCTAACGTTTACATCACCAGAAAATGGGGGAAAGATATATCAGAGGGAGAGAGAAATCTGGAAGGCTAGATGGTAGGGAGTAACAATAATGAGTTTTATTTTAGAATTGTTGGGTGTAACTTATCCAGAAGATCCAGAAGGAAGAAAGCCATCAGGCTATTGGAAATTCTAGAAGGGACTTTTGTTTGGGAGAGAGATCAGAGCAGAAATAGAGATATAAGGGTTATCAGAGTGGAGCTGTCAATTGGAGCTCTGCAAGCAGATGAGTTTCATTAATTCGCTGTGGATGGAGCAATGTATTGGTGTAGATATTCAGAAAAGTAGTTTGGAGTTTCGCTTAAAAACGTGACTAAAATAGCACCATCCCTGGAGTCAGGAGGACCCAAGTTCAAATCCGGACTCAGATACTTACTAGCTGTGTGACCCTGGGCAAGTCACTTAACCCTCACTGCCTCAAAAAACAAGCAACTAAAAATGAAACTCAAAATTTTTAAAAATTGAATATTAAAAATTGTCTTTATACATAATTGGGAAAAACTAAAATATCATTTAAAAAAGTGACCAAAATGTTCATACCCTATGACCCAGAGATTGCAGTGGTATGTATATTCCCCCAGGATGTCAAAGACAAAAAGGAAGATGTCACATATACTAAAATGTTCATAGTAGTATTTTTTGTGGTATCAAAGTTCTAGAAACAAAGGCACTCATTGATTAGGGAATGGCAAAAACAATTGTGTTAGATAAATATCATAGAGTAGTACTGCTCCATAAGAAACAATGGATATGAAGAATTCAGAGAAGCACGGGAAGACTTACCTGAACTGATGCAGAGTGAGAGAAATGGAACCCAGAAAATAGCATATGCAATGACTCTAACACAGTAAATGAAAGCAACAACAAAAGAAATCGAAGGCTATATTATTACAAAGGCCTAGTTTAGCCCTGGAGAAAATGCAGCTTTCTTCCTCCATTTAGAGGTGGGGGACTATGAGTGTGGAAGATGGGGCATAATGGCGGACCCGGTCATTGTGCTGGTTATCCTTGCTGAACAGTTCTTTCTTTTTCTCTTTGTTACAAGAGATGGATCACTGGGTAAGGGAGAGACTCTGTATTTGGAGACGAATGTAGTACAACAATAGAAGCTACACACACACACACACACACACACACACACATATGCACGTGCACGCTCTCCAAGGGTGAGAAAAGAAAGAATGGACAACAGAAGGTGGAGAGCTGAGCTCCGGGTTCAGTGTTTTTCTTTCATTTTTTCCCAGCCAGTAAGGGGTAGGTGCCCACTAGACAAAGGATGGTACTGGCCCACTCCTCAAAAGCTGCAATGGTCCTCCTGACTCCAGGGCCAATGCTCTTTCCCCCCCCTTTTTTTAATATATCCCTTTATTACTATAAATGTAATGTTCCAACAAATATTAATAAACATAATAAAAAGCAAAAATAGAATAAATCTCCAAATAAAATTTATATTTTGATTAAAAAGAAAAATATACTTAAAAAAGATAGATACCATTATGCATGAAATATTGGAAGACCTAGAGAAAGGCCTTCAGTGTTTTGGGTAGATCCTCTGTGGAGGATTTATGGAAGCTCCTGGACAAGAATCACACAAGATAGACTTAGGTGATCATCCACATTGGTGGAAGGAACACCCACATTAAAGAGATCATAGATTCATTATCAAAGAAGCATGAATTTTAACACATTTTTAAAAAATTTGCTCCGTTTCCTATTTTGAATAATGATTCACTTCCTTTGGGTTTTTGCTGTTGTTGGAGCCAACGTGTATGCTGTTTTTTTTATTTCGATGATTTTATTTTACATCAATTCATTTAGAGCTTTCCATGTTTGCTCATCTCCTTCATATTTTATGGTTAGATGATATTCTATTACACTAATATACCACATCAGTCAATCCTCAGTGGTTGAACTCTTCCCTTTCTTTGGAAGGCAATACCAACCTTCCAGTTTCATTGGAATTCTTCTTGACTCCTTACACATAGCACCTCCAGGATATATATCTTTTAAGGCCCTTCCCAACCCAGCCTTAATCTATCTTTCCAGCCTTATTGGATAGCACTCCCCTCTCTCCCCCATCATCCAGTCAAATTGGACTTCTCTGTACTTTATGTACCACACTCAGTCTCCTGTTTCTGTGCCTTTGCATTGGCCATCTCTCATGCCTGAAATGTGTTCCCTCCTCTCCCATGCTTCATAGACTCCTCTTTCTTCAAGACACAGCAGAAGCATTTTCTACACCCCCTCCCAAAACTACCATTCTCTTTATATTGAGTCTGTGTATACATACACACACATACATATAGACGCACTTCTTGCCTCCCCTATTAGAATATAAGTTCTTTGAGAGTAGGGATAGTTTGTTTTGTTTTGTTTGTTTGTTTGTTTTGGTATTTGAATCTCTGGTACCTAGTATGATAAAAATCCTGGAGAGGTGGACTGAAGCCACGAGGTGGAGAGCTTTGAATATCATATCAGACAAAGTGTTTGTTCGGGTTTTGTTTTTGTTTTTCAGTAGGTGATAATGAATCATTAAAGGTAATACAAGGGACTAACAAGGTCTGTTAGCGCATTAGGAAGATTACTTTGGTATATGTGTGAAGAATGAATTGGGGGAGGGGAGAAATTACCATTACAATAGTCAAGTGAAAGATAATTTAGGACCCAAATTAAGGTGATGGCAGTGTGAGGAGAAAGGAGTAGACAGATTGGTCAGAGATACTGGGGAGATAGAAAGAATAGGATGTGGCTGCTGATTGGATGTGGGGGTTATGGGCAAAGGCAGGGTCAAAAATGACTGCCAACCTTTGAATATGGATGAGTAGGACAATAACGATGCCATCAACAGAAGTAGAGTGGAAAGGCAAGTTTTAGGAGGAAGGAGATGATTTCAGATTTGAATATTGGAGCTTGAAGCATCTTTGGGATATTTGGGTGGAGATGTCCAGCAGGCAGTCGTTAAAAATGTGGGGAGTGGAGTTCAGGGAAGAAGGTGTGTGTGTGTGTGTGTGTGTGTGTGTGTGTGTGTGTGTGTGTGTTTCTGCATAGAGGTGATCAATGGATCAGAGATCTAGAGATGAAAGGAGCTACAGAGACCAATTACTTCAACCCCCTCACTCTATACAGGAAGAAATGGAGTCCCAGGGAGGTTAAATCACTTCTTCCATCTCTTCTTCCTCCTTGTCCTCCTCCTCCTCCTCCTCATCAACAACAAGCATTAAGTTCTTATTAAGTGCCAAGCATGGTGCTGGGGATACAAAGGAAGGTAAAAACGTCAGGATCAAACGTCACAGACAAGATGTGAACCCATGTCAAAGGACTCCAGAGCTTCTAAGCCATGGAAATAAATGAGATTGCCCAGGGGGACTGGAGAAAGGGAGAGAAGAGCCAATGAGGGAGCACTGGAGGATGGCCACAGTTAAGGGTGACAGAAGGAAGATGTTGCTGGTCCCTTGTTATCAAAGAGGTCCCATGGTGTCAGGAGGGTGATGTCTTGACTTGCAGGGCTGTGCTAAGGTACCAGCTTCACTCTCTCCTCCAGAGTCATCAGAGTCCATAAAAGAGACAAAGAAGGACTGGTCTTCCTCTGAGAGAGAGAGAGACAGAGACAAGAGACATAGGAAGAGAGAGAGAGAAGAGAGGCAGAGAGAGACAGGGAGGGGGAGGGAGAGAGAGAGAGAGAGAGAGAGAGAGAGGAGAGAGAGAGAGAGAGAGAGAGAGAGAGAGGGGAAAGAGAAAGAGGGAGAGACAGACAGACAGAGAGATTATAGAGAAGGATTTAGAAGAAACCATCATTGGCTTTGGCAGCTAGGTCACTGGTGATCTTGAAGATGAGCCATTTCAGAAGTGTGGTGAGTAGAAGCTAAATTTCAGGGTTAAGAAGTGAGTGGTTAGTGAATAAGTGCAGACAGTCCATTCTTAATAAATGTTTATTGAATTTAATTTAACCTAATGACAAATCTGGATTGCTGGGTAGTTGATCTGATTGATTGTGAGGAAATTAGCCATTAATCTGACAAATTAAATCCATCACAACGTGTTTGATCCCAGGAGCAGATGCTGACGGGAAGAGAAGCTTCCTCCAGCCTTGGAGGAGAGCTCCACAATGGGGCGACAGAGATTGATTCCTGATTTGCTTTGGAGCTTGGAAAATGGTTTTTCCTTCCCTTTATACAATAGGGACAGCTCCTCTATGTGCACAGTCCATGACCATAGGGCAGAGGAGCTGGTCTGAGCTCGTTAAGCACATGATCTTGGAAATGCTAAACATGAAAAGGCCCCTTGGAAATTCCCATGACAAATTCTTTCCCCTTCGGCCAGCACTCCCTGCAAAGGATCCACCTGAATGTTTCTGATCAAATGATGCACAACAGCTGACTCCGAATGGGGCCTCTCCCCATGTGCCTGTAAGATGCCAGAGGGAAGAAAGAAGAAGTGCATGGAAAGCTTCGTATAAATAAGTCAGAAAGCCGCTGCTCTGCATTGATTCCATTCCCCCAGCGATGACCTTCACCCAGACAGGCTTCCCGAGCTCTGTCCTTTTCGGCTGGTGAAGCCTTCCAATAATTGCCACCTTCACAGATAGCCAGCACAGACACAACCAGGTCTGTGTTTCAGTTCAAAAGCCTTTCCTGGCTTCCAGGCAGAGAGAGATGGCCCAATTCATGACATCTATGTCTGGGAGATAGGAAGAAGAGAGGGGTGGAGCACAGCCTGGAGAGGGAGGCCCATGCAGAGTCCCTGCCCAACGGAGCAACACCTGGGCTAGGAGGGGTCCAATCCAATCCAATAATCCATTAAATATTCATTAAGCACTTACTATGTGCCAAGCACTGCTAGAAGAAAGGAAAAGGAGGAGAGATAAAGTATCTTAGAGAAATGAGCTAGTCCTGGTTTGACTAACAGCTAGTCCTTGCTTGTCTAATATGTTTCTGCCTAGCCTTGAAGTACAGCCCGCTTGGCAGAGCTAAAAAAAAAATTTTGTAATCTAATTATTTAAAAAACAGCAGAGAAAAGGCTGGTGCTGGAGTCAGGAAGCTCTGAGTTCAAGTTCTTCCTCTGACACATACTGTCGGTGTGACCATGGCCAAGTCTTTTAATCTCTTGGTGCTCCGGGTTAAGTCTTTATAGTTATAGGTGAGCGTCTGATCTGCCTTGGTGGAGGGAGTTTCCATTCAAGGAGTACCTCACACTGATAAAATCAGAGTCACAATCAATGAACACGCATTAAGCACCTACTATATGCTTGACACTGTGCTAAACCCCAGGAATATAAAGGCTCTCGAGGAACTTACAATCTAACTGGGGAGACAACATATCAAAAAAACCTCCAAAGGGGGTTAGGGAAATCATGTGAGGAGGTGAGAGTTTCAGAGTTGATTTTACCTTGCCAAAATATACCCTTATTAATCACCACATGTGAATTATACCAGTAGAGTTTAAACACGTTGGACATGTTTTGGCTGCGTCGAGGCAGCTAGATAGCAAGGTAGATAAAGCGCTGGGTCCAGAGTCTAGAAGATTTGAGTTCAAATCTGACCTCAGACACTTACTAGCTATGTGACCCTGGGCAAGTCACTTAACCGGATTTGCCTCAGTTTCCTCAACTGTAAAATGGGGATAATATCAGCACCTATCTCCCAGAGTTGTTGTGAGTCTCAAATGAGATATTTGTAAAACACTTAGCGCAGTGCCAGGTACACAGTAGGCACTTAATGTTTCATTTCCTTCCTTCCTTCCTTCCCCCTGCTTCCACTTTTCCTCCTTTCCTTCCTTCTTTCCTTTTTTTCTTCCTTCTTTCTTTCCTATGCACCCAAACTCTGAGTGACATTTGGGTCTCCATGAAATTGAAACTGAGGGCCACTATAAATTCATCACCTTGGAGTTGGATTTGAGCGAACTCTAGATTTACTACATCCTACAACGGTTCAGTCCCTGAAAATACTAGTATTGTCATTGACTTGATAATAACGTGGCTAGTTCTAAGCCCAAAACTCTGACTTCTGGACAAATAAAGTTGACTAAAATGTTTTGAATCACTGATTTTAAGACTTCATTTCTGGATAGCTAACAGGTTTCTATTGCTATCAATAAAAAATTCATGCAGCCTACACACGTGCATTTTTCATCTTGTGGCCTACTACTGAAATGACTCAGATGGAAAGGGTTCACTGGGAAAAACACTTGCTTTAATATCAGAGGACCAGAGTTCAAATCCTGCTTCTGTCACCCAATACCTTGTGACCTTGGGTAATTTGTTTAACCTCTGTGGGCTTCAGGGTCCCTTCTATATCTCTAATCCTATGCTCTTCAAATAGGCCATCCTACTCATTTTGTATATGGAGGAAACAGAATCCCAGAGAAGTGGAATGATTTACCCAGAGCCACACAGCTATTTAGGACAGTTAAGTGGTGCAGTGGATAGAATGCTGGGCCTGTAATTAGGAAGAAGTGAGTTCAAATCCAGCCTCAGACACTTACTAGCTGTGTGACCCTGGGCAAGTCACTTCACTGTTTGCCTCAGTTTACTCATCTGTCAAATGAGCTGGAGAAGGAAATGGCAAACCACTCCAGCATCTCTGCCAAGAAAACTTCGACTGGTGTCAGAAAGAGCCGGACATGACCAGACAGTAACAATAACACAGCTAGTTAGTGGCAGATTAAGGATTAGAACTCAGGCTTCCCGACTCCTGGTTCTGTGCTCTGGGGGAACATGTTCACTGTTTCGCCATTGCTCAGACAATCCCGCTTCTCTTACAGTCTGGTGAAAAGCTCTGCTTCGCTTCGGTAGCAAAAGCTTGGTTCCTGGCCTGAGAATACTCACTGGGAAAGCAGCTTTCCTGCCCAGGCGAGGTTTCCAGCAGGAGATGAATGTGTTCCACATGGGCCTAGCGGACAATATGTCTTTCCACTCACTTTTGATCTACAGATGCAGAATCTTACCTCATGAGACAGCAGTGTGTAAATCATCACCCCACAGATTCGATGGGAGCCAGCCATCTCCGAGGGTCATGGGCCTGCGTTCAGTACTGGGCTTTTCCCAATGGAAACTTTATTGTTGTTTTAGCTTTTGTATTTTGGCTCTTGGTGAGCTCGCTGTCTTGACTCATCTAATTGTACCAATTAGGCCCAACCTCATGTGCTGATAAAAGTCACCACCCTTATAGCATGTGACTAGACTGTACGGTCCCTGAGGGCAGGAATTATGTCCTATACAACGATACAGTTTTATATCCAGCACAGTACCCAGCATGATGATTTGCACACAGTAAGTGCTCAATAAATATTTATTGAATTCATTTGGCTGGGAGGGGGATGGAGAAGGGGGGGGAGGGTCAGCAAACTGCCTTGAAATATTTCCCTGCCCTGGCACTGAGGACATAGAGAACCAGCCTTAGGGAGGTGATGGATCTAAAGCAAATTATATTGTGTCCCCTACACGCTTCCATCATTTACGCAAACAAGTGGAATCAGGCACAAGGAAATGTTACCCCCAAAGGAGTAACATGTAAGGAAGAATGTGTGAAAAGGGAAGGCTTTTAACTTCTGTGAAGTTTTAAGACCTGGTATCTAAGAGCCTCAGGTCTTCTTTAGCGGAAGCTGTCTTCTTCCCAAGTCAATCAATAAACATTTATTAAGCACCTCCTATTTTCCAGTCATGGACAGGTAAAGGGTGCAGTAATAGGATGCCAGGCCTGGAGTCAGGAACACTCATCTTCATGAGTTCAAATCTCAGATACTTCCTAGCTGGGTGACCCTGGGCAAGTCACTTAACCCTGTTTGCCTCAGTTTCCTTATCTGTAAAATGAGCTGGAAAAGGAAATGGCAAACCACTGCAGTATCTCTACTACAAAAACCCCAAATGGAGTCGCAAAAGATTGGACATGACGACTGAAAAGTGATTGAACAACAACAAAAAGTGCCAGTCACCTTCTTAAGCATTGGGTATACAAAGAATGAAACAATTCCTACCCTCAAGGAGCTTCCATTCTACCCTTCCATTGCAGCCGCCATCTTCTTCCCTTCTCATGCATCCCTGAACACTGTAAGCATCAACAGCATGGGGCAGAGTCCTTGATCCATGTGACCGTGATTGAGGAACTGACAGCTCTGTTCTCTTCATCACTGGCCTGGAATTGCCACCATAGTCAGCCAGGGTTAAGGCAAGGTCCTGGGTACACAACTCGCCCCTATCACATTCTATCTTCTAGCATTCTAACTTGGGTTCATGTCTTATTCCTCCTAATACACTAGGAACTCCTGGAAGGCAGGGTTGCTTTAAAAAAAATTGTATTCCCAGCCCCTACCAACAGTGTCTTTCATATAGTAGATGATTAATAAATATTGGTTGAATTAAATGCCAGTGTTAAAGCATACATGTTATCCTGGAGGAAAGTCAGAGATGGGAGCTAAGCACCTTTTACATATTGGCAAAAATTAGCTTATCAGGTTGGCCAAAGGTCATGGGAAGGATCATAAGAATAAGAGATGGAAAAGGCTTAGTAGGTCATTTAATCCAACCTCCTCACTTTTACAGATGAGAAAACTGAGGCCCAGAAAAATCTGCAAATTTGGGCAAAGTCAGCGGTTTGCCCAAGGTCACCAGTGGTAAGTGGAAGATGGTGGGGCTTTGACTCCAAACCCAGTGCTCTATCTCCAGGACACTGGACCTTGTAGGACAAGAGTGGCTTCTCACTGTGCTCTGGGGAACGGCATACAGGACGTGTCCATTTTGATGGGGATGGGGAGAATGAGGAGGAGGGTTCTGATCAGAGAAAGCAGGCCTAGGAATGTCCTGAGTGGTCAGCTGGAAGCAAGAGGTCCCCTCATAGAGCCCTGGAAAGATATGTGTGCATTGGGAAGAGGGGATGGGAACTGACAATCCTAGGCCAGCCCCAATGACAATTTTTGCCTAAGAAATGACATGCATTTACATAACAGCAGTCCTCCAGAAGGGATTTCATAAGCCTTAGTGCACGGAAACCCCCACTTGCCAATGAGATGGGATTAGTGTCCTCCGAATGTCAAGGATAGAAAGTTGTGCTTCCCGGACTGAAAAGAAGAGAAATAAATCTGGACATCTGGGGGAAATTAAAGAGCTGGCCCAAGCCAGCAGTTCCCAAACTTCCTTTTCTTTTTTTTAATCTCATGATTCTTTTACTCCTCCAGGTTCCTGTATTTCTTTTATCTTCCACATTTCCTCTCCACTGGGAGACAGAAGGAGGGCAGTTGTCCACATATTTGGTCTTGCCCAGGTCAACACCAGATATCCATTTGGAACAAACGTGTCACCCTTCCAGGACTTCCAAGCTGAGATGGAGGCCAAGGGAGGATTGGGAGATGAAAGGACTGATTGAGGGCACCAGCAAATGAAGCCCCCAAATGGAAAGCAGGACTTGCCTAAGGTTACACAAATTGTAAGCTTTAAGGGCAGGATTTGAACCCAAGCCTTGTGACTAAGCTCTTTCTACTGCACTACAATACTTTCCTAATTAACCTTTCCAAGTCTCTTTCCTCACCTATAAAATGAGGGAATAGATTGAATGGTTTCTCAGGTCCCTTCTGGCCTGAAGTCTATGATTCTTGAATTCTTCCTATGACAGTTGCATTTTTTAGAAAAGCCTGAGCCCAAAGGAAAGATGATCTAATCCAGGGGTGGGGAGCCTGCAGTCTCCAGGCCACAGGTTCCCTGCCCTCGGATCAGTCAGCTAGGAAGGGAGGACATGTTATCCTGGAAGATAGTCAGAGATGGGAGCTAAGCACCTTTCACATGTTGGCAAAAATTAGCTTATTAGGTTGGCCAAAGGTCATGGGAGGGATCATAAGAATAAGAGATGGAAAAGGCTTAGTAGGTCATTTAATCCAACCTCCTCACTTTTACTGAGGCCCAGAAAAATCTACAGATTTGCAATTGCTTCCTCAATGATGCATCAGCATCATTGACCAGGCCTGCAACCTCCCCTGGTGCTTGAGGAAGAATACTGATTAATTACTTTCTGTGTTTTCAGAAGGTGATTGTGGAAGAGGAGAGAAGGAGGTTTGTGAAAAGAAAAGTGAAAGGTTTTCTTCAAATAAAAAATTATTTTAAAATAATCTCCCAGGCTCCTAATTCATCATTACTTTACAGAGTTTCTTCTGCCTTTGAAATCATACCACTAGATGGTTCAGTAGATGAAGCACTGCCCTGGAGTCAGGAGGATCTGAGTTCAAATTCGACCTCAGACACTTACTGGTTGTTTGATGCTGGGCAAGTCACTTAACTCCTACTGTCTCAACAACAACAACAAAAAAACCACACCATACCATGTAAACCTGGACCTGCTGGGTCCTCACCAATGTCTGCCTCTACATGAGCAAGGGGTGCTGCTGTACCAGAGATAAAAGGCATTTCCATGGAAGAAGGCTGGGACTCAAGAGTTAACCTTCCAAACCGAACTAATTAAACTGATATTTGTTAATCTTCAATGCCTAGTGTGTAGGCCTGAGGGAGATACAATGGTAGATAAGACATAGAGTTCCCTTCCAAGAGCTTACGGTTATTATTTTAAAATAGTAATAGATATAACATGGTTCTGCCTTCTAAGAGCTTACGATCTAGATCGGACAGATGCATAAATAACTATGAGACAGAGTAGAAGGCCCTTCTCTGATGCCTAATGAATGGTATAATGATAAGGATAATGATAATAATCAAATAAACACTAGCTAGCATTTGTATGACACTTTAAGCTTTGCAAAGCTCTTTACATCTGTTAAGGGCAGCTAAGTGGTGCGGTGGATAGACTGCAGGGCCTGGAGTCAGGAAGACCTGAGTTCAAATCTGGCTTCACACACTTGCAGGCTGTGTGACCCTGGGGAAGTCATTACTCCAGTATTTTTGCCAAGAAAACCCCAAAGGGAGGTTAGACATGACGAATAAAGACTGAACATGTGTTATCTTATTTGTTCCTCACAACAGCCCTGGAGTAAGTGCTATTATTATCCCTATTTGACAGAGAAGGAAACTGAGGCTGAGAGATTTAGTGGTTTGTTCAGGGTCACACAGCCAGTAAGTGGCCAGGGCAGGGTCTGAGCTCAAGTCTTCCAGATTCCAAGTCCAGCACTTTAACAGGGCCAGTGATCCTTCTATGCTGTAAAGATTTTAGTATAATCTAGTGACGGGACGCACGAGCCTCAGCCCCAAACTAAGTCTGGAGAAACTCATCCCCAGACTGACTTCAGGGTGACCTTGAAGTCTTGAAGTCTAAGAGTTGTAAATTGTGTCGACGGAATGAGTCATCGTTTGGTCATTTTCAGTCCTGTCCGACTCTTTGTGACCTCACCTTGGGGTTTTCTTGGCAAAGATACTGGACTGGTTTGCCATTTCCTTCTCCAGCTCATTTTACAGATGAGGAAACTAAGGCAAACAGGGTGAAGTGACTTGCCCAGGGTCACATGGCTGGTAAGTGTCTGAGGCCAGATTTGAACTCATGAAGATGAGTCTTCCCAATTCCAGGCCAGGCACTCTATGCACTGTGACACCACCTAGCTGCCCCTAATAAAATGAGTATCCATAGACATGCCATATTCTTGAACTGTCCGAGCACAGAATGAAGTTGATATATTTGTGACTGTTCCTACACCAACGTTTTTCAAATGTTGTCCAGGCCAAGCTAGGCCAACTTCCCTTTAGCCCCCAGAGGTCTCAGGGGTTGGGTCCCCCACAAGACGGTAAAGGTGCTGAGCACACTTCGCTACACAAAGTCTTGACCTTCCTCAATCAGGGAAAGAATGCAGCCCCTACCTCCACCTGCCATGCCAAATAAACATGCACTCTGCACCTCTGCCAGGCTCCAGGCTCTCTCTCAAGCTCACTCTTTTATAGATGAAAAGAAGGGCTGGGAGCAAATTTAAAAGGCCGCCTGGAGAGATAGTTATGATTTTTAAGAGCTAATGCTACCACCCACGGCTCATTGTTTATTAGCTGCTTTTACTCGCCACTGCTCTAGTAAATTGTGTATGAGCAGGAAAGCAAGCTGTCTACGTGACCATCATGGGCTGCAGTTACACCAAAATGCTGAGAAGGATATGAAGGTGGGGTTTAAGGAAGATTCTGACCTCCTTGTGGGTAGTTAATGTTGGGATCTCCAGGCCAAACAAAGGCCAGAGAGGGATGGATGACGTGGGGAGTCGGTGTGTCTTGGTATGTAATGGCACCCACAGCTGCATAGAGAATTGAGCAAAGAGAGAAACTCCGGTTAGGGAGGCAAACGTAACCAAAGTTATGGATATTTCCAATGGGCCAGAATCCTCAAGGGGCAGTCTCTGAAGACCATGAGGCCCCAACAGTTCAAGAGGAAGAGAAAAGGAGAAAAGGGTACTTGGGTGTCTTTTGGCTCAGGCCTGCGATTTCATCTGCATGGGGACCACCAAGTATGGGAACTCACTTCACCAATGCAACTTTACACCTGTGGGTGATTATTATTTAAAATAGAGATAGATATGACATGGTTCTGCCTTCTAAGAGCTTATGATCTAGATCAGACAGATGCATAAATAACTATGAGACAGAATAGAAGGCCCTTCTCTGATGCCTAATGAATGGTATAATGATAAAGATAATGATAATAATCAAATAAACACTAGCTAGCATTTGTATGATACTTTAAGCTTTGCAAAGCTCTTTACATCTGTTAAGGGCAGCTAAGTGATTAAGTAACTTGTCCCCTGTCATACTACTAGGAGGTTTCAGAGGCAGAATTTCCCAACTCTAAGACTAGCCCACAGTGCACTCTACCCCATGAGCATCTGACTCTGTAATGATGAATTAGGAGCCTGGGAGATTATTTTAAAATAATTTTTATTTGAAGAAAACCTTTCACTTTTCTTTTCACAAACCTCCTTCTCTCCTCTTCCCCAATCACCTCCTGAAAACACAGAAAGTAATTAATCAGTATTCTTCCTCAAGCACCAGGGGAGGTTGCAGGCCTGGTCAATGATGCTGATGCATAATTGAGGAAGCAAACAATCCCAGGCTGTATTGACTTCCAATACTGGAGAAACAAAGGAGAGAACAATGGAGAGAGATCAAGGGGAAGAGGGAAAAAGGAGGAAAAAAGCAGAGATCCTCAGATTTCCCTGCTTAGATACTGGGGGTAGGGCAAAGGGGTTGGGGGAAAATATTATTAGATCAACTAATTCAATTCAATTTAACAAATAGTGATCAAACACTGACAATGTGCAAGGTGCCATCCCAGGTTCTGGGGACACAAAGTTTAAAAAAAAGAGGCCTACATTTTACTAGGGAAGGAAGAAAAAATCATTTATTAAGTGCTTACTATATGTCAGGCACAGTGCTAAGTGCTGGGGATACAAATATAAGCCAAAGGAAAAAAAAAGGTAAAGCTTGCCTTCAAGAAGCTTACATTTTAAAGGGAGAGGACAATGGAAAGGAACACATGAATAAATGCCAAGTGTGTACAAATTAGAGTCAGACTGCACTGTAGTGGGCCAGAGACATGTTGTCTAAGGACAAGAGAAGAGGCTGATGATGTTTCTGGCCACCATATTTCTCAAAGACCATCTGGAAGGCTTGCAGTCAGAATCAGTGAAGGGAGGACCCTCCTCAATATCATCTCAGACCTTTGAAGTATGGAGGCAAATATAATCAATCCATCACCATTTCCTGTTGTTCATTGATACAGATGTAACTTTTCTGTTCTCGTGTCCCTGTGTCTTAGAGAGGAACAGAATTTCAATAATGTTGGCATTATGACAAAGGAAGAAAGAGTTAGATCAAAGGAAAGTCCCATTAATTTTGAACCTGAAGGAGAATATACACCATCCCCCCCCCCATCCATGTATAAATGAGACTGTTTTCTGATGATTTGCAAAGATATACAGGAAAGTATCACCAATTCCATTTTGTCCTCTGTGAAAATAGGTGATTAGGACTGGTTATTTGTGTCAACTTTAATTTCCCTCCTGATAACAGTGGAATAAGAGCCTTTATTACAATCTCTTTACTGAAATCCTCTCACTAAAACAAAGGTTAAATGATTTTCCCAGGCTCCCCTGGTATCTGAGGCTGGATTTGAACTCAGGTCTTTCTGACTCCCAATCTAGCATTCTATCTGCTTTGCTACTTAGCTGCTTTTGGCTGTCAAGGGAAGAAAAGAGAACCCACAATAAGGGAGAATATGAAAGGATAAAGGCATAGGCATGGGCTTAAGGGAGCGAAGGGAAACTAAGGCAGAAGATTGTGTTCATCAAAGAACCTCAAAGCTTAAGATTCCAGAGATGGTGCATCATGTTTAGGGGACCTCCACCTCAGGGGGTTACCCCTGGAGAACACTTAGATTGCTTCATTCCTTGGCTGTCCTCCCACATCCACTCTTCACCCTCCAGATCGGTAGGCCAATCAATTCAATATAAGTCTATCAAATATCTACTACTTATAAAGGACTGTAATGGACTGTGGAGGTCATGGAGGCCCCTAGGTGGCACAGTGGAGAGGGTGCTGAAGCTGGAGTCAGGAAGACCTGAGTTCAAATGTGGCCTCAGACCCTTACTAACTGTATGACCCTGGGAAAGTCATTGAACTTCTGCCTCAGTCTCACCTTATAAAATGGGGATATTAGTAGCACCTATCTACCAAGGTAGTTGTGAGGATCAAACAAGATAACCATTTTAAAGTGCCTGGCACATAGTAAGAGCTATTATTGTTATTAGTATTAGCACCTACCTCCAAGAGTTTTTGTGAGAATAAAGAGTTAACATTTGTAATTTTGCTTTGAAAACCTTAAAGTCCTATATAAATGGTAACTATTCTGTTCGGTAACTATTCTGTTCATAGAGCTAGAACGCGGCAGGAGGAGGTCATGTATTCCAATTCCTTCAGAGAAGGAAACTGAGTCCCAAGCGGGTTAAGGTCACACTGGCAGTAAATACCACAGACAGGATTTGAACTCAGATCCTTAGGCTCCATAATCAGCTCTCTTTCTACACATACCACACTGCCTCAAAGGGCAGTTAGAGAAGGCTTCATGGAGGAGGGGACACCTGTGTAAGGCCTTGCATGATTGATGGAGGTCGGCGAGGACAATGGGAGAAAAAGCAGGATGAAATGGAAGAGGACAGAAAAAGGAGGGACAATGAGGAAGCCAATTCAGATGAAACATAGAGTGTGTGAAGCAAAGGAGTAGGAGCTGGGCTGGAAAAGGGGGTTCAAGCCAGATTGTGGGGGGCTTTAGATATCAGGATCATTCATCCTTTAGTTGGTAAATAAAAGGGAGCCAGAGATAGCTCTGAGACAAGAGGAGCGACCTGGACAGAGCTGATCATTAAGATTACTCAGGGGCAGCTAAGTGGCGCAGTGGATAGAGCACCGGCCCTGGAGTCAAGAGGACCTGAGTTCAAATCCGGCCTCAGACACATAACACTTACTAGCTGTGTGACCCTGAGCGAGTCACTTAACCCCAATTGCCTCACCCCCCAAAAAAATTTGATAATCTTTAAAAAAAAAAGACTACTCAGGCAGCAGAGAGAAGGTTGGATTGGAAGAGGAACAGACGGGAGAGGATGAGCTGAGCTCAGCAGTTAGTCCAGATGTGAAGCAATGGAGACTTGAATGAGGGTAGTGGTGGTGGGCACAGAGATAAAGGAGAGCACAAGAAATATGGTGGAGACAGAACCAGTATTAGTCAGCGTTGGATTGAGGACTAGCATTGGCTGTTAGAAATAACACTGGAAAGATCAGGGTACAATTGGTGCAAAAAATAGATAATTTTACTTTGAAATAAAGATGTTCATCCTAGTATCCTTATTTTCTTTGCCTTTTGGAATAATTAAACATGGATGTTGATTATAGGGAGTTATAATAATTAATACGGATAATTAATATGGATAGGAATACTATGAATAGGAATTAATATGGATAGGAATAATTAACACGGATAGGAATACTGTGAATAGGCATTAATAATTAATTAATTGATGCATTAATTGATCCTTGGTCCTTCCTTAAGTTTTCCAGTCCTATTTTAAGCATCCTGCTTTCAGGGCCAGGAGATCAGAAGGCCTGACATCCGAGGGCCATGGAAAGTCCCTTCTCTGCAGGTAATTCCCTTCCCTAGCACCTCATTAGACGGGCTTTGTAGCTCACCAGGGTATTGCAGTACCTGATTATATAACCAGTTTGGTAAAAAGGGACCTAACAGTTGAAGTTCATTCCAAAAGGCATGATTCATCCTTAACTCCATCTTCTAGCCGAGGATTAAAGAAAGCACACCATGCTTGATCTGTCTCAGTTCAGAAGGGGGAATGATTAATTTATTTTTGTCCTCCCTTTAGACAGCAATGAGGTCTAAGCTAGAGACCTCAAGGAGTCCTTTGCTATTAACAAAGGATGAGGGGGTTGGGGGAGGGAAGGTGGCTCTTTCTCAAATTTTGAGTGTAGGCTCAGAAACTAAAACTCAATTTCTCCTCCTGCTTCCATTGTCTCCAAATGCAACTACCCTGATGTTGTTGTTTGTCGTTCAGTTATTTCAGTCATGTCCGACTCTCCATGACCCCATTTGGGGTTTTCTTGGCAGAGATACTGGAGGGGTTTGCCATTTCCTTCTCCAGCTCATTTGACAGGTGAGGAAACTGAGGCAAACACGATTAAGCGATTTGCCCAGGGTCACACAGCCAGGAAGTGTCTGAGGCTAGATTTGAACTCAGGAAAACTCTTCTTCCAGACTCCACTGTGCCGCCTAGCTGCCCCACGTGATATAAATTTTTTACTCAGTTGGCCTCAGTGTATTATATTCATTTTTTTTTCTCTGAATACCTTGCACATGCCAGTCACAGGATTATAGGAATTTAGAGCTGAAAGGTCTCAGGGCAATTATAAAATCTTTCCCTCTTATTTTATTTTTATGGTGACTGAGACCCACAGACATGGAGTGATTTACCTCAGGTCACTCAGCTGTTTAGTGACGGAGCAGACATACAAACTCAGTCCTTCCAACTCTAAGTCTGGGGCGTTCCCCACTACATCCCATTTCCTCTCGGGCAGGGGTGGTCATTGCTGTTATTGTTTTTCAATATTTTCATAACTACATTTCAATATAATTGGTATCCTTTGTCATCTTTTCTATTTTATTTCTTGCTTTTAAAACATTTCTCTGAGGAGGGATCCATTGGCTTCACTGCACTGCCAGAGGGGTCCGTGACATCAGAAAAGACCCCCTGCTCAGTGTGTCAATACTGTCTTATATCAAAAGCTCTCTGAGAGCAGTCCCTTCCCTATTTTAATACAACACCATGTGCTTCACCCTCGAGAAATGCTTTCAAATAGTGAGGGTGAATTTCACACGTGGAGTCAGCATGGAGGGGTGAGCTATTGTGTACTGGATGGAAAAGCCAAACAGAAATAGTAGTCAAGTAATTTTATTTATAGACAACTAAAAAAAGGCTCTGAGTGAATGGCCATTTTCCTTTAAATAGCCAGCCCAAGGCTCGCCCTCTGTAGCATATAGGAATTTCAGACTCCCACGCTAAGCTCAAATAAATTAAAGAAGGAAATATATACACCAGTATTGCAGCTGGTATTCTCGCCAAAGATAATGAACAGCGCAGACAAATCAACCTGACAGGTAATTTACCATTAATGGTTTGATTTCATCAGTCTGGCCACAATGCATTATGAACTAGGAAAATTAGACAAGTTGAGAGCATGATAGCATCAGTGTTTAATGTTTATTTTCCATTACCTGGCAGCAAAATTATTCTTAATAAAATATCACTATTCTCTAAGTGAAAAACTTCAAGAGTTCAGCTATTCTCATTAGTCTATGTCTCTAAGCTGTCTCAGCTCCTTAAAGGAAAGTGTCTCTTTTGGGTGGGTGGGGGAGAGCATGGATTAACTGGTGTGATTACTAGGATGGAGTGCCTGGTAAACACTATTTAGATAAAATGTATTGAAACAAGACCCCCCCCTCTGGACAGCTTTCACATTCACCAAAGGGTCTAAGTGTTTCCCTCATATTGATAATCATTTAAAAATGGATTACTTTGTGTGGCTTACTTCAAGTACAAAGTAATGGTGTAAGGGGAAGTTGATGAAAATCTCAAGTGTCAACAGGTAATCTGTCAGGGAAGGTCGCGTGAACTCCTTTTCTAACTCTGGTCTGAAAGGTGACTGAGATTGGAGTCTGAGCAGATCCCAAGACCAATCCAAGTTTTCAGCATCTGGGCTTTCGAACAAAGGCAAGTTTGTGACTCACACATCCCTGCTGTCTCAGGGACAACTTCCTTTCCAACCATTCTGTTGGAATTGCCCTTCTTCTCTGTGAGATGTTTGGAATCTAACCGCCTGTAATCAACCCTGGCTGCTTCCACTTCAGATGGGATTTATATGTTCTGAATGATGGGGTTTCTTTCCCATGTAATGGAGGCACACAGAATACAGTCCTTGGGATCATAGATTAGAGCTGAAAGAGGCCTTAGAGACCATTTAGACCAAGCCCCTGATTTTATAGTTGAGGAAAATGAGACCTAATTGACATGATTTGCCTAAGGTCCTACAGGTGACATAGGTACTTCTGAAAGCTTCCATTTTGAGATGTACATTGTCACTAAATGAGAGATTAGTTGTTGTTGTTCAGTTGTGTCCTACCCTTTGTGACCCCATTTGGGGTTTTCTTGGCAGAGATACCATGGGAGTTTGCCATTTCCTTATTCAGCTCATTTTATAGATGAGGAAACTGAGATCAACAGGGTTAAGTGACTTACCCAGGGTCATACAGCTAGTAAGTATCTAAGGCCAGATTTGAACTCATGAAGACGAGTCATCCTGACTCCAGCCCTAGCACTCTATCCACTGTGACACCTAGTTGCCCCAAAGCCATAAAAACCTAGGTTCAAGTCTCCTCTCTGATATATATAGGCCATGTACTCTAGTCAATACTTTAAGACTCTGAGATGCAGCAATAATGTATGTGTGTGTGTGTGTGTGTGTGTGTGTGTGTGTGTAAGGAGAGAGGCCCAGCCTCCAAGGATGAGCAAGGTCAGACACCTCTCCTCCTACCACAGAGGACACTAATGATAGAGGGGCTGATAAGATCACGAAGCTGCAGAAAACTTGAGAGAAGGGCTTGCTTGGGAACTAATCATTTATTGACCTTTTTCCACCTTTTCATGCTACGTCCCCATTTTATAGATGAGGAAGCTGAAGCTCTCAGAGGGAAAGCCTGTGGTCACAAACCTAAAGCAAGTCGTGGAATCAAAGGCACTAAGCCACTAGTCCCTGGTGCTTCTTAAATTGAGATGAACGTGTTAAGAAGAGCTTGGTTGCATGTAAGAAGAGAACCAAAGATCACTTGTTCTGGGCTTCCAGAAAACACATCTATCCATTGGGATGCTTCCTGGTCCCAGAAAAATTCAAATAAAGTTTTTCTCAGGGCACAGAGGAGCCAAATACAACCCGATGTTCAGAACTCAGGTCATCCAGGAAAAAAAGAACGGTACAAGCTGGACAGGCAGAAGCTACTCAAACCCTGGTTCAATACCAACAGTTTTTGTCAACTCTTGGTTCAAAATTCTGATTTGTGAAGTACTTTGCATTCAACTCACCCAAGATGGCAAAATAACAAAGGCTTATTTTTTATGTACCAACATTCTAATGGACAGAAGACTAGATTTGGCGTCCAAAGACCTCTCTAGTAGAATGAACGCTGGCTTGGAGGGTCAGAGGACCTGGGTTCAAATCCTACCTGTGTGACCTTGGCAGTTACGTGGTACAATGAATAGAGTGCTGGTCTTGGAGTCAGGAAGTCCTGAATTCAAATCCAGCCTCAGACACTTGTGTGACCCTCGGCAAGTCACTTAATCTGTTTGTCTGTTTCTTCAACTGTAAAACGGAGAAAATAACAGCAGCATTGTTGTAAGGATCAAATCAGACGATATTTGTAAAGTGCTTAACACAGTGTATGGCACTGGCAAACAAATGCTTTACTCCTCTTCCCTTCCCTTGGGCAAGTCACTTAATCTCTCTGGAGCTCACTTTCTTCATTTGTAAATTGAGAGGGGTTGGACTAGAAGTGCCCTAAACTTCCTTCTGGCTTAGCGCCTTTGATTCCACAACTTGCTTTAGGTTTGTGACCACAGGCTTTCCCTCTGAGAGCTTCAGCTTCCTCATCTATAAAATGGGGATAATTCCTAGATCGCCTAACTCACTCTAATGGATCAAAAGAGAGAAAGAATAGAAAGTTTACGTGGTTGTAGTGGATAATCAAAGCTGGACCTGGAGTCAGAACACCCCTGACTAAATCCCAGCTGTCCCATTTCCTACCTTCACGACTGTAGGCGATTCACTCAAACCCTACACAGTCTGACTCCAGTCTCATTTCAAATGACTCACGTTTGGAAGGCTCTGCCTCTGCGTCTTTGCCTCTTGGAATTCCTAGCTCCCACCAAAGTTCATCTCAGGTGCCATCTTCCCTTCCCTAATTCCCCTGATTGTTAGTCTCTTTCCCCCGCCCCCCTCCTGTAAATACTTTGTATAAATATTGTATCTACTTCTCTGTGTACATGTTACTGCCTCTCGGCAGAATACAAAGGTCTTGGAGGCCCAGACGCATACCTGTCACCTGTAGAGCGTGTCCAATGCTAAGTGTCTCAACAACAGAGGCTACTAATGGACATGTGGGGTCCAAAATTAAACAGGAAGAAGAGAGTGGAATAGATTTCCTTAGGAAAATTATAACACTCTCTTAATGATCTTCTCCCAGGAACAAAAGCTTATCTTTTTATATGTTAATATTCTAGGGTGTTGTGATACGGTTATGGGATACGGAGCACCAGAATCACATAGGGGGCAACGGAGGAGAGCATGGTGGGTGTGGGCAGGCTGCAATGTATAACCATCGAAGGACTCCAAAGAATAGTAGAGGATGTCATTAGGAGGATGCATGATAGAGAAAAAAAAAAGATATGCTGGCCACTTAGCCAGAGCAGGGGTTAACAGGTAGACAAGTTGAATGCTCCACTGGTCAAGTGAACGCAAGGAGAGCCACCAGAATGTTGGGGGGGACCCCTTGTGGTGAATTTGTGGGAGTGCGTGGCTAAGAGCTGCACACACAAAGGGATAATTGTGTATTGAGTATCTGAGCATCCCCAGCATGTTGGCACAGTGTCTCATGCACAACAGGAGCTTAATAAACGTTGTGTTAAAATGCAAAACATACAAAAATAATCTATTAATTCGTATTAAGTTCAATGCACACATGCGAATGTATTAGTGCAACCTGGTGCCATCTTCCCCTCTCATCTACTGCTCCTGTCACCAATCTCTAAGCATTGAAATCCTGAACCAGAAAGACCTGAGCAGTTAAATGTTCACTACTCCTCCCTCCTGAAGGCAAGGAACATACTGAATCACGCTCGACTGGAAGATGCTTTTTGGTCACTTCCCTGGTAGGTTCTACTCTACAAGTCTTCTATCTAGTAGGTATGTATTTTAGAGCTTACTCACTGAAAACAAGGGGAAATGGGTTTAAAGGACAGCAGGAGGGATTTGGGTTGGATATTAGGACATATTTTCTTTTCTAAAACATTAAGCACTTGAGTTGGGTGATGAGGTAATGCAATCTTCCTACATATTAGGTAAAGACAAACAGCTGTTATGGCTTTCCTTAATTTTACACGGTGACAGGAAAGTAAACTAGGTGACTTAAGAATGTCCCCTCCAGTCCTCTTACAATGACTCCATGACATTCTTTTTGATATATAGGAAAAACAGAAATGTAAGAGAGAAATGGCTTCAAGCTATCTACCACTAAAAAAGCTAGAAGCAGCTTGGAAATTAAGATGACTTTCCTTTCAGTTTTTGGTGAGACATCATACAGTTGATCACATAACTGAAAGTTAAAAGTGCTTTCAGATGTCATCTTTCCCCAAACTTTCACGCAGTATATTATATTATAAAGAATCCACTGGAAGGGGGTCGGATAACTGGTCAGAAAGAGATTAAAGGAGACCCTTTGCTGGCACTGGGTGCAACTGGTGCTGATTGGCAATGCTATTCTCCATAAGCCGTTCTGGGTCACAGTTCTAGCACTGAGACAAGTTGGGGGGGGGGAGTCGCTCACAAGGAAGGAGGGGTCCTGCGGTCACAGTTCCAGGGTCAAGAGGAGTACTAGGGCTCACAGCTGCAAGGTAGCAAGGGCCCTTCCTGGGTAAAGATGAGAGGGAAGACCAAGAGATCTGTGACCCCATCTGTGCCCTGATCACACCACTCTGGAAGCACTGAAAGCCTGCAGACTCTCAGAACTAGCTCTAAAAACAGAAGCATGAAAAAGCCTGAAGCTTGGAACAGTGCCTTCCCCCACAAGTGAGCAGAACTCAACTTAACATAAAATTCAAAGTCAAGAAATAGGGGGGAAAAAAGCACAAACAACAACAACAACAACAACAACAACAAAAGAACTTGATCATAAAAAGCTACTATGGTAACAGGGAAGACCGAGACATAGACTCAGAAGAGGACAACAATATGAAAACAGCTACAAGTAAAGCCTCAAATAAAAATGCTACGTGGATCCAAGCCCAAGAAGAATTCCTGGAAGAGTTAAAGAAAAAGATAACAGTACTAGAGGAAAAAACGGAAAAAGAAATAAGAGTGAGGCAAGAAAATTATGACAAAAGAATTAACAGCTTGGTAAAAGAGGTTCCAAAAATTCTGAAGAAAATAACACCTTAAAAAAATAAAAAGAATTGGTCTGATGGTAGAAGAGGCACAAAAATTCACTGAAGAAAAGAATTCCTTAAAAAGCAGAACCAAACAAGTGGAAAAACAGGTACAAGAGCTCACTGAAGAACTGGGCAAGTGGAAGCTAATGATTCCATAAGACATCAAGAAAAAATAAAACAGAAGCAAAAGAATGAAAAAAAAATAGGACAAAATGTGATCTATCTCATCAGAAAAACTGACCTGAAAAATAAATTGAGGAGAAATATTGTTGGAATTATAATTATAATATTATAATTTTATATAATTACATATATGTGTAATTTAATTCATATATATAATTTATATAATTACATATATATACATATATAAATACAACCTGAAAGCCATGATCAAAAAAAGAGCCTAAACATCATATTTCAAGAACTTATCAAAGAAAACTGTCCCAATATCTTAGATCCAGAGGGTAAAACAGAATTGAAAGAATCCTCTGATCACCTCCTGAAAGAGATCCCAAAATGAAAATTCTCAGAGGTATTATAGCCAAATTCCAGAGCTCCAGGAGAAAATATTACAAACAGCCAGAAAGAAACAATTCAAATATTATGGAGCCATAATCAGGATCCCACAAGATTTAGCAACTTCCAATGTTAAAGGAGTGGAGGGCTTGGAATATAATATTCTGGAAAGCAAAGGAGTAAGCATTTCAACCAAGAAGAACCTACCCAGCAAAACTGAGTATAATCCTTCGGGGGGGGGGAAACAGACATTTAATGAAATAGTACAGTGGAGAGGAAAATGGGGGGAAGGGAAGGGATGGTGGCAGGTAATGCTTAAACCTCACTCTCACTGGAATTTGTTCAAAGAGGAAAGAATACACACACCCAGTTGAATATCGAAATCTATCTTACCCAACAGAGATATAAGAGAGGAAGGGATAAGAAATATGAGAGGGAGGGGACGATAAAAGGGAATACAGATTAAGAGAGGCAGTGGTCAGAGGCAAAACACTTTCGAGGAGGGACAGGATAAATAGAAGAAAATAGGATGGAGGGAAATACACAATTGGTAATCGTAACTCTGAATGTGAATGGGATGAACTCACTCATGAAACAAGAAGTGGAGAGCAGAATGGATTAGAAACCAGAACCTAACAATATGTTGTTTACAAGAGACATACTTGGAACAGAAAGAGGCACACAGAGTTAAAATAAAGGGCTGGAGCACAATCTATTATGGGTTTAGATGAAGTAAAAAAGACAGGAGTAGTAATCATAACTTCAGAGAAAGCAAAAGCAAAAATAGACCTAATTAAAAGAAATACTCAGAGAAACTACATTTTACTAAAAGCTACCACAGACAATGAAGTAATATCAAAAATTTTTACAGTGAAGTTTCTCTGATAAAGGCCTCATTTCTCATATATATGGAACTGAGTCAAATTTTAAAAAATAAAAGGCATTCCCCAAACTGATAAATGGTCAAAAGATGTGAACAGGCAGTTTTCAGAAAAAGAAATCAAAGTTATCTATATTCATGTAAACAAAATGCTCTAAATCATTATTGATGAGAAAGGCAAATTAAAACAACTCTGAGGTACCACCACATACCTATCAGAAATGACAAATGCTGGTAGGGATAAAGGAAAATAAGTACACTAATGCATGGCGGTTGAAGTTGTTAACTGGTCCAAACATTCTGGAGAACAATTTGGAACTATGTCCAAAGGGTCACAAAACTGTCAATACCCTTTGACTCAGCAATACCACTACTAGGTCTGTTAACACAAAGAGACCAAAGAAAATGGACCTAAATAGACCTTTTTTTTCCTTTATGGTGGCAAAAAATTAGAAATTGAGGGGATATTTATCAATCAGGGATTGGCTAAATAGTTGTGGCATATGATTGTGATGAATTACTATTGTATTATTAAGAACTAACAAGGCAGGATGGTTTTAGAAAAAACAAAACATGGCAAGACCTACATGAACTGATGCAGAATGAAGTGAGAATCAGGAGATCATTCTGCACGGTAACATCAGTACTGTATTATATCAACTGTGAAAGACTTGTTACTCTGATCAATATAATGATCCAAGACAATTCCAAAGGACTCAGGATGAAAAAAATGCTATCCGCCTCCAGAAAGAGAACTGATGAACTCTTGAGTTCAAAATGAAGTATAATTTTCTTACTTTTGTTTTTGGCCTTTTTTCTTTTTTTGGTGATATGGCCAACATAGAAATGTTGTATGTTGTTTCATATGTATAACTGATATCATTTTGCTTGCCTTTTCAGTGGGTAGAGGAAGAGTGGGAGGGAGGAAGAGAATTTGGAACTAAAAATATTAAAATAATGTTAAAAATAGTAAATTTATTTTAAAAAACTGTATAGAATTACTGGCAAATGGGTAGCCACCCTCTACCTGGATATTTCCAATGATAGGATAATTGACTACAAATTTTGAAATCTGTATTTGCAAAGTATTATCCATACCCTCTGTATGGGATTGGTGGTTTGTAGTACAGTACCAGAACTCTATAACTTCTCTTTTATTCCAAATTTAAAAAATGTTCCTCATTATAGTTAGAATATACTCAGGTTCAAGGATTTAGGAGCCAGTGAATAGCTTTTTATGCCATGCTAGTTTCCTTTACCTTCTAATGGATCTGGCTTCTTAATAAAATATTATTTCAATTTCTATATTCCAGTCATCATACTCATACTGCCAATTCCCACAGATGCCTAAAGAGTTGCTGAAGTAAACTTCGAGGGATACCTGCAGAAAACTGGGAGGCAATGGGAAATAAACAGTGGACAAATCAATCTGGCATGAAACACAAGTGATGGGGTTCTTTTGAAATAAAGGTGTCACCAAAAACAAAACCAATGGGCAAAGATGCAAGTCATGACAAGTCTTGCAATGACAGATTATATTCACCTTGTGTTAAATTTTTTTTTAGCTAGGGCAATGGGATTAAGTGACTTGCCCAGGGTCACACAACTAGTAAGTGTCCTGTGTCTGAGGCCAGATTTGAACTCAGATCCTCCTGAATCCAGGGCTGCTCTATCCACTGTGCCACCTAGCTGCTCCCTTGTATTAAATTTTCAAGTTCATTTTATTATCTACATGTTATCCCTGAGGCCAAGAATATTATTCCCAATTCAGTTTCCTGTTAGGCTTATCTGAGAATAACTGGCATTTCTCCCATTATATTGCTTTTTCCTGTGTTATACATATCATTCGCCACAATAATGGATTTGTTCGGGCTCTTCCTTTTCATTTGCTTTCAAAATTTAGCTCAGTGCTCTTTAGATCAAGTTTTGTTAGATGCCTCTTATCCCTTGCTAGAAGTCCAGGTAGTACTGCTGGCTATGGGTTTGGGACACTATATTCTCATCGCCACTACCTAAGCAACCTCTTTCTCCACATCTTCCTTTCTTCTTCTAAGCTTCAACTACGAATAGAAAGAAGACATTCAAGCCAGGAATGTAGTGGCAGTCCGAATGTTCAACACATTGGGTTTTCCTAGCCATCTGGAGGGGCAGACAGTTGCCATCACTAAAGCAGACATCATAGCAATGATGACCACCAGTTCTGAACAACACCTAGGCCTATATTCCTAACTTAAGATCACTATTGCACCCTTGATGTTTAGAGGAAGTGTGGCAAATCCTTTTGTACAGCACATGATCACTCTCTACTAAAAGGATTCTATAAATTTCTGTTGGCAAAACTCTGTAACAGGTTTGCTTTATAAAGCAAGGCACACCTGCACATAAGGGCCTTAATTTTGCCATAGAAACTGTAATTTGCAAAGCCTGTCACAAACCGCATTTCTGCCCAGCGGTCTTGCTCTTGGTTACACCTTCATTTCGTAATAACCCCAGCAATTCTTAATATGTGCCAGGTTGATTTGTCCACCATTCATTTCCCATTGCCGAGTTATCCCTCGACATTGTATTTCCCTGTCTCCTTTAAGCATTTCTTCTATATACCCTGCTTGCCCTTTCCCCACTTTGGCTCTCCATCCAGGAGATATTTAAGAATTCTGTTATTGTAATCTTGAAACAAGTACCATCTCAATACTGGTTATGTGCTGTGTGCTGAGATGTCCCTCCTGGCCCACAAGCACCAGCTAGACTATGTATTTTAACTCTCCTACTCCCCAGGCCCTCTAGGTCAGGTGGCCCTCAAAACATCAGTCTGTAGTATGAGCTTCAATCTCCATGACTACACAGCTGACCCTTCACTTGCTTTAAGTGAATGGACAGAGGAGCAGGTTTCCTCACAGTCCAGAATAGAACCACAGTTCTCTAGGGACTGCTATCATTTTCCAGCATTCACAGCTAGTCAAGGCAGAATTGTTACAGAAATTCCCTGTCACAGGCAGAAAACTAGTCATAATCCAGTACAGCGTAGGTCTGAAGATGAAGAAGGCTACTGGGTGCTCTTCCCCACACCCCACCACCCAGTACCACTACTAGGTGACTGTGAACCATCACCTTCTATTAACATGGCTGATCCAGGGACCTCTGCCTAATGCATGCTGCTGAGGGGCATACCCATCATGTCAGCACCTCAAACCTCACTATGTTTGCTGACAGGTAAAATCAATGAAATGGAAAGATTCTATTAGGGACCTAATAAGGACAAAGAGCCTCAGACAAAGAGATGGAAATTTTTCAAACACAAAGAGTAACTCTTAAGTCAACAATGCAGGATCATAGATGAAGAGCTAGGAAGAACCTTAAAGGCAGTCTAGTTCAACCTCATTATTTTACAAATGAGGAAACTGAGACCCAGAGAAATGGAGGGAAACTTGCCTAACATCATACAGGTAGAGCTAGAAGGCAAAGCAGCAGATTCCAAATCCAGAGAACTTTCCATTACAGCAAGAATTTGGCCTAGATCTTGTAAAAGAAAGAGCTGTGGGAAAAATTATTTAATAAAAATGTAAAATACCACCCACAGCATCGGCTCCATTCTTTTTTCCAACTCCTGCTGCTAATGGCCATCAGGAGCTTCACTATGACTTTTTTAAGTATTACAAGGAAAATACATACTTTGAAGCTATCATCAGTTTACCTAGGCACTTTGGTTGTCTTCTCACTTTACAAATAAACTTGGTTTTGGGTTCCGGGAAGGCAGGGAATATTTACTACCACCACACCCTGGGGTTATTCATAATAAAAAGCAAAAGTGATGAATGATACATGATTCTCTGTTTAACTGGCTGTTTAGACAAGAGGTTGACAATAAAATTCTGGGGATCTTCCTTCCCTAATCTGGCTCTCCCAGGATGTGAAGGCTCATATACCTAGCTTCCTAAATATGATGTGGCCAATTTATGAAAGTACCAAATGTGTAAGAATTCAGCATTGCTAAGTTCCCCAAAGAGAACATCATCTTTTGAGGCTTCTTCTCAGCCTTAATTCCAAACTGGCTTCCACCAAACTATTTGAATGAACTTTGGCTTCTGTGACCACTGGAAGGCCTGGAAATAGATCTTAAGCAGCCCAAAGAAACATATCCAACGAAGGCTTGCAACACTAGGCACAGATATTAACGTGATCTGAATTGTTATTTTTCTTCCAAAATGCATCCAACGCTTGACTCTTAAAATTTCACAGATTTTTTTTTTAAGAAACCAATAACAAATAAAGGGGGTCTAAAGAAGCTATGAGCTAGCAGAGTTCTAACAATTTCTGGAGGTCATGCATGTCTTTCTCAAAACCTTTTACTGGCATTTCATGTACACATTTTATGGCTTGGCCTTCACTGCAAGCCAGGTGATAGGTGAAGTCTCATACCTATCCTACACAGGAGGGGACTGACTGGCCAAGGAAATCAGCTGGGAAAACAACCCAAAATAAGCTCCTTTGAGGCCTGACGGGTTAACAGGCAATCAGTCTGCTTCTCTGTCAAAAACTTCTCAGTTAAGAACTGGGGTCATCAACCCAGACAGACCCCAGAAAGAATCTTACTTCGGCACATTTGTAATAGTATATATGGTGTAGATTGAAGGAAAAATGAGGAATGTCACAAAGTTATCAGAATAAATTCTATTTAGATACATGTCAAATGATTCAATTTTTTACGCCAACTAGTTAAGAGCATTGCTTAGAGTTTATAAGACTTTTAAAGCACAATACAGCAGTGCAAAAGCTCTTAGTCCATAGTAGGTGCTTATAAACGCAGTTAGTACTAGGGTAGCAGTAGTAGTAAATCTAGACATTTCTTCCCATGAACACTCCCTCCTTTCTCTAATCACAACTCTGTCACTACAACTATCTATGTCTATGACTTTGGGCAGTTTCCTCTGAAGATTTCAGCTTTTTCACCTGTAAAAGAACAGTGTTATTCTTTCAAGCCTCTTCCAACTCTAATACTCTATAACGTCCTCGATTTCATTTGACTTATGCTGGATTTCCTCTTCCTTTTCTCAACACTGCCCTTATTACTCCCCTAATACCAAGGAGGGGAGGATAAAGATAGGGTTCAAATGATTAATCTTCATCACTCACCTCCTATGTCCTAGGGGCTAAGGACAGATTAAAGAAATGTCTCCACCCTTAAGGAGCTTATATTCTATAGGCTGAGATAACATGTTTGTATATTTTAAAAAATACAACGCAATTTGGGCAGCATGCACTAGTTGGAAGGCATAAGAAAAGGCTTCACACAGAAAGTGGCCATTTGAGGTTTGAAAGAAACTAGGGATTAAGTGGAAATGAAGATAGCATGCTTCCAGGTATGCAAGACAAGTCAGGAAAAGGAGTGCAGGTGAAAGATGGAATGTCAACTATGAGGAATATAAGGAGGATAGTTTAGGTGGACAATAGAGTACATGAAGAAGAGTAATATATATAAGCCTATTGCAGGGTGGCTGGAGGCAGGTTTTTAAATTCCAGGAATTTCTACTTGATTCTTGAGGTAATAGGGAGACCTCTGGAGTTTCTTGAATAGGGGAGTGGCATAGATTGACCTGGGTGTTTTGTAGGTCACCTTGAAAACTGTGTGGATAGACTGGAAAGAGACCAATTAGGAGACAATAGTCCAGGGAAGAGGTGCCAGGAGCCGGACCAGTGAGGGTGGCCCTATGAGTAGAGAGAATGGTCAGAAGAGATGTTTGGCAAGTAGATATGAGATGATTTGATAACCATTTATGTGGGGCAAGGGATATTGAGGATGACTGGGATTATGTATCTGGATAACTGAAACATGGCAATGAGCCCTCAACTGGCAGCTCTAAGAAACCTACACTACTGATACCAGGGTTACTATCTTTTCCCTCTCTCCCCAAAGACCCTGCTTGTCTCCAATACTAAAGCATATGCTACTATTGATTTTGCCCAAAGAACTTCCAGTCATAGAGTTCAGGACAAACAAATCAATCTCTGCTACACCAAAGCTGTCAGAACCGTCTAAAAGCTTTGGTCATCAACATAAATAGGTTAAAATATTTCCCACCAAGAGCTGCTTCTGAAGGACTGACTGTAAGAGGAAGAGAAATAAAGAACGGGGAAGGAAGAGGGCGAAGGAGGGGCCTGACTTACCCTAAATGATTGTTGCAGTGATTTACTGAACAGTGATCTTGTTCTACAAGTACTTTGTTGATGAGAGCACCAGGAAAATGCTGGGGGGGGGGGTTCCCCCACTTAGTGAACGAGTTCATTTAAAACTTCATATTCACACGCAGCTAATTTGTAATGGCTCTATCTGGCCAAATATAGCTGCAGCCATGGCTGGCCCACAAAACTGCAGTTGTGAAGGCTAATTGAGATTCTTCAGGAGAACTCCTAAGGCTTTGCTAGTCACACAATGCCTCATTAGGCATTCTGCACCTCCCCCTTTCTCCAGAGCCCTGTGTCTGACTCTGCTTGGCTGGAGTTTACGGCTTGTTCCAATAGGCTGCTGCTAGGTTTGGGGGTGGTAGTTTCTTTTTGATTCCCAACTAAAGTTTCATGTAAAAGAACTGAATTAATTACATTAGGATAGAATAAATGTAGAAAGGGGGAAAAAAAGACTCCCCATCCCCCCTAAACTAATATATAGGCAAATTTATATACAAGCTAACTCTATCAAAAACTACTCTTGGTGGTTAAAGAGTTTTTATAAAAGCAGATTTTATTATGGTGGAACTGGGGACTAAAGTTCAGGGGACTATTGTACTCATAAAATTAATTTTCTTCTCTGTTCCAGTTCTCCATAGAAACTAGTACTTGAATCTGGACAATCTGAAGCTATATTTTTGAAGCAAGTGGGACTCTTAAAAAAAAAAACCACACACACAGCTACCTCAAACTAAAGCCTGCAGGAATCTGCAGAAACAGTCATTATTGGCAAGAAAATGCTTACTTTAAAAGCTAATTACTAACTAAATTTTCAAAATTTCAATTGCAATTTCAGAAGAACTTATTTTAAGAAACAAAAAAATGTCCCCAGGCATGTACCTTACAACTCTTGTGCTTAGCTATGTCTATGCAGATTTAAATACAGATTACCTGATTATCTTGAAAATGTTCCAGTTTTGCTTTTTTCCTAAGAATTATTATCTGAGGACTTGTGTAATTCTGAGGTATTATGCCACCAAATGATTAATACTATCAGATAAAAATAGTTAAATCCCTTTGATATATGTAATATTTTAGAAGAAAGACATTTTTCTTCCCTGGTGATACATTTAAAACCATCTTACTTTTCCAGTCTGCTTTTTTTTTGTGCCTTTAAAAAATGTGAGACCAAATTTAGATTTCTGTTGACATTTTAAGAAAGAGATTATAAATTGAAATTCTACTGATGACAGATTTTAGCTTTAGTATGTTTTCTACAATTAAGTGAAAGCCTCTTGGTCAGAATACATATTACTAGTTTGGTGGTTTACCACTGAAAGTGACACTGGTAATTTTTAATTCACAAAGGATTAAACAGAGAAGACATTCATTGTACATACAATATTACAATAAAAAAGATATTAGCTGTGGAACAATGAACACCAAGACAAAACATACATACACAAACAAGAATCACAGGACAATTGTACCTTTTGATCTCTCTATAGTATTTCTATGGCTATAGAAAGAAAAAAAAATGCTTTTAAGTCTCACATTGTTTTCCTATTCTGAAACTGCTGTGGAGTCCTAAAGCACAGTTGCGTCATTAAATACAATTTTTGCAAATAGCAAGGCTGTGATTTGTCTTCTTCCCTCTTCCTTTGAAGAATCAGTTATCTGTTAGCCAGGAAATAATTTGGCTTATGTAACCAATTCCACAAGTTCATAATGGCAAACACATTATTTTTTACCATTTAACTCTAGTGGAAGGTTTTTAGAAAGATTACACCAAAAATTATCTTCCCCCCACAGAAACCATCCTGCAAATTAATACAACGTATCTGCTTATAAATCAGACCAGTTTAAAATATAAGGACATTAAAAATGGATAAGGTATGAGATGGGGGAAACAGTGATATTTACCACAGGAAATACCAGTTTCAACTGATATAAAAACAGAAAATTGAGGTATAAAGCATGCTTGCAAGTTCAACAAATAAAGTTCATGCAAATCTGTGATGGGAAAAAAATCTCTAAGTATCTTATAGTTTTCTTTATTCAGATTAGACATCTCATATATATAGCAGTTAGTCTAGAAAAATACATTTTTAAAAAAAATCTTCAGCAGACCATGCTCCCTGTCACAAAATCTTCCAAAACCTGTTTTATTATACAAGTCAATCTACATTAGTAATGTAAAAAGAAATTCTCCAAGTTAGCAATCTCATTTTCCATTCAACAACCAGCCAATTTACACATGGGCTTCCACTACTATACTGTAGAGTTAGAATTCTGTAATACATTTTCCCAACGTATTCTGTACATATTAAATAACCTAAAAGGCTCCTCATGTAGTGCATTAACCATTTAGCAAGCCTATTCAGTATTTTTCCAGTACCATTTGCATTATAGTGATTTGCCTGCAAATGTAATTATAATCTAAAAGTGCACACAGTTAGCTTTCCCAAATAATAGCCTGTTTCTTGGAGGAAACCTAATATTCACTGGAAGGATTACCTATAGCTAATATAACCATGATTAGAAATGTATGACTAGAATGTACTTTGAGACTATACAACACAATTATATACATATGCTGAAGGTCATTAGGTCTTTAGCCTATATTTACAATCAAATAAGTTCACTACCACAGGGTCATATCAAGAACTCAGTATGGCAGTAGACAAAGTCAGCATTTAATTAGAATCATTAGCTGTAATTCAGAATATCGAACAAGGTAGGCCAAGAAATACCTTGAACAACTGACTTATGTTAGAGAAAAACTCCAGTATGTCACAGAAAATATCCTTTGATGGATATCCTTATGAGTTCAGTGTCTGAAGTACTATTAGCGTGCTGCTCTATCAAGCAGCTAAGACATCCAGTCTGGATGCTGTGCAGCAGAGTAAAAGACAGCAAGCCTTAATCAAAGGATTATATCTGGGAAATTGTAAACTACACTGGCCACTGTGAGCACTGGCATAAGACTGACAGCTGGCCACTGCATGCAGAAATCCTGGAAAGGGAATACATAGGTTTCAAAAACTGATTCATTGTGTTTTGCTCAAAATGCCCTGAAAGAGTTCTCAAAGTAACCAATAGTGGGTATTATCCTATCAAGTGATGAGCCTAGAAATGAGGAAAAACAAATCCAGACCACTCAGTCTGGGATCAACCTTAATCTTCATTTTTTCTCCAAGAAATCCAGTGTATATGCCTATGCTATAATTGCAAATTTAAATTTTGACAAATGTTTGGAGTATAAAACTCCAAAATATTCAATGAAATAAAATCAAATAATTAAAAATGTCAACTTGCAATAACAGCAACAAACATGAGGGTCTACACACCCCCCGACCCTCCTCCCAGCCGTCCTTCTTTCCCCCACCCTCCAAAGAAAGTGCAAAATCACTGAGCTGTTGCCTTGGTCCACAAACATAATACATCATGTATAAAGATCTGTAATATGATGGATTCTGACTCCCATTTCTCCCTGGTCCCATCTCCAATAAGCCTCAGCGCCCAAAGATGGAGTTCAGTTCCAGAAGAATTAATTCCACGATCTGATTTTGGTATACAGTATGAACTGCTATGTTACCAGTCTCTTTCTCTGGCTTTAACAGAGTGGGACCAAAAACAATTGCAACACTCTGATAGGTCATTCGGTTTTTTTCTCCATTTTCTACAACTCTGAGGAAAAAAAAAATTTTTTTTTCAGAACCAGCAGTATGTTAAAAAGAAAAGAAAAAAACAGGAAATGGAGGAAAATTTTCTTCCAAATGCATTGCGGTGACAGCAGTTTTCATTTGTAAAACCAACTAATAATTTTGATTTCTTTCACTGAGGAGAAAGTTACTGAGCCAAGCACAAATACTATGTATTTACTCAAGGTAGCCATTCAGCCCAGTTTCATCTGTGACTATTTTGGGTAAGCCCAACTTGAATGTATAGCTATAAACACTCTCAAAGAAATTTTTTAAAGTATAGCATTTCAGTCCCTTTTTTTTTTAAATTAGAGAATCCTTTCCTGAATTGGGCCTAACTTTAAGACGTATGGATCTTGCAAATAACATTTTGTTCATTTCATGCTGTTTTTTAAACTTAAGGGGAAAAAAAGATTATCTCTTTTTTTTTCAGGGAGTATTCCCAGTATCAGAAGTAAAAGTTAACTCTCCAAGTCAGTGGTTATGTATTCAAAAGACTCCATAACCTAAGTTTAGGGGACATCAACAGCACCTTATTTTTCTAAGATTTGTCTCCTCTTAATGGGGTGCTGCTTACCTTTTGAGGTGTCTGAAAAGAACCTGCATGGTGTCTTGATTTGGCTTTGGCAACTGTTTAATTAAATCTCTGACAGCACCAACTCGCTGTCTTGGTTCTTGTTCTGAAAAAGACAGAAACTAACTGAAGACTTTGCAGTTAATTCTTAAGGAAATAAAAACCGTCGGGGTGGGGGGGGGAGAAGGAGTGGACATTCAGTAATATACAGTGTCACCTAGTGGTCATATTTGAAATTGCTGAAATTTGAAAATTCTTTTATAAAATCTAAACGCTTAAGTTTCAAACAAGGGAAAGATGCACAGATGACAAATTAATTTCTGCAAAGAATTTGTAACTACTGCTCTTTATAATTTCTTAATGCATTTTATACTTACTAATTGCATTAACAAAGTCATTAAAATGATTAAATGTAAAGAGAGGTTCTGGTAATTCTCTAAAAAACATTTTGAGTGCTCCAGTGATGACATGAATATCTTCCCATTTACTATCATTCAAATCCAATTTCTCATCTGAAAGACAGTAAGAATATGAATTAATTTATTTGAAGAAGTTACAAAATTGTTCATACCTTCTGACTCGGTGATCTCATTATTGGGTTTATAAACAAGGTTACTGAGAATAAGAGCCCTATTTATATGAAAATATTAACAGAAACAATGTTTGTAACCTCTAAAAAGCTGGAAACAAGCTGTGTGTCCAATAATGGGAATGGCTGAAGAAATTGTTTATCAATATACCACAGAGAACAACAAATGATTCAGACATCTGAGCATACTTGTATGACATGATACAGAGGAACAAAGCTGAACTAAAACTAAAACATACACTAGTATGCAAATGAAGACAACTTTAAAAGCCAACAAAACTCAGCTCAAAACCACTGGATATTAATTACTGTATTAGCTTATAAAGCACAAATCCTTTTCTTTTTAGCAACTAGAGAACTACTCAAGTGTAAAGTTGCAAGGACTATCAGTCATAATCACATCTATGCTATTTTACTGAACTGTTTGCAGATGCTACTGGGAGTATATATGCATGATGTATTAAAACAAAATTTATCAATTAAAAAATTTAAAATTACAAATTCAATAAAAATCATTTTAATCAACTCTACCAAATTAATATTTGTCTTGGCTAGAAGGGAGACACTAAAGAAGTAAGATAAAGATGGTAATTTCCAATTATGGGAAATATCATTGCAATGCATAATGTACAACAACAGTACTTACCATGATTAACTGCAAATCTTAATTTCTGTATCACTGCAAGATTGCCACTTACTCTGTATATCCCATCAATATCCAAACCTAAGAGACAGATGGAGAATGTGTTTGAAATTCTACATAGGGTTTATGTTAAAAGGGTCATTTGTCTCTCCAGGTTGTACTGTCCTGATTTTGAAAATTAATCATTAACATTAGCCTAAATAAAACTTAAGAGGCAAATACTTTAAATAATGGGATTTTTTTTTGGCCAACTCTTCATTTAAAAACTGGCTTTAGTTTGTAAGGAAAAAAATGTACCTGTTAATAGTGTGTCTTGTTGACTAACAACTACCAAAATGTGCAACTTTATAAGAAATAATCTAAATTAATGTTAATAAAACAGTGTAATTTTAACATTTATTACTCCTGCTCAGTCACTTAGGCACTTACATGCCAGGCACGGTGTTACAGGATGAATACAAAGTATCTGGGATATAAAAAAAGGCAAAAACTGTTTTTGCCTTCAAAGAGCTTATAGTCTACTGGGGGAGACGACATGCCAACAACTATGTGTAAATAAGATATATAGAAAATGAATTGGAAACAAAGGGTCATTTGAAAATTTGAGAATGTAGCTATCACTAATAATAAATTCAAAATAAATTCCTAAAAAAACCTTGATTACAATTGACACCTACATATATAAACTTATTATATAAGATTTATGAGATTATCCTTAAAACATAAATGTACACAAATTATATGTGTGTATATGTCCTACCTCCTGTCCCTTGAAAATAGTGTCATAGAAAAGATAAGTTTTGACTTTCAAATTTAATTAAATCAGGAAACCAAATAAATATGAGAAGAGTTGAATTATTTGACAGAAGAACTTTTATGATTAGACTGAGATCATTCTTCAGATTTATACAATTAAACCAAACAAATTAAGGCATTTTAAAACTAATATGATATGTATAAATTTGCCAGGAACATTTTAGTCCACTGTTAAGCATTTCACAATTAGGATGTGTGGGGAAAACTTAGTATTACTATCCTTATAACGAGAAGAGTTCAAAGGTTGGTAAGACACTGTCAAGAATTAAAGTGGCAAGAACTGAGTACCTGACGTGTGCACATTATTTCTGGTGTTCTACTGGTATAATCAATTAAAAGAGATACCTTCAATGTACTACTACTAATACTACTAAGCCTAATCAAGACACTTACATATAAAGAAACAAAATCAACATAGAGGTATGTCAAATTTCAAAACAAGCTAAACTATGCCAAAACATTTTCCCCTCAGTAACATGACCTACACTTACCTGCCACAGTCAACACACTCCTTCACAGTCAGCCTCATCTCCACCTTCCTTATTTGAAGTGACTGCCAATTCAGACCCATTTCAAAGGGTACTACATATTCCATAAATTATTTACTGACTATTCAATATCTATCTGTACTATGCTTAGTTTAAAACAAATGCATCCATCCACAGTCAAGTTTCATCCTTTTGAGTGCCAAAATGATTGCCATCATGGAACCTAAATCTACTCTCTTTGCAACTGGAATAAAATATAAGGTGGCACCCTCCCCATGCCCACTCAACACATTCCCAAAGATGAATGATCTGCAAAGCAACAAATCCAGGGTTATCTTATTTTAAGAAGTATTTATTTTCCCTACCATGTTCCTCAACATGCTCGATGCATAACTTTACAAACTTTGGCACTGTGCTGTTCTCTTTCTGACACAGATTTGCAAGATTGGAACCAAATACCTGATCTGAAACACAAAAGAAAAGGGCAATTTCAAAAATAATGTTCTTCCAGTAACAAAATGGCAATGTGACCCAAAATCAAGTGTATGAAATTAGTACAATTATGGAAATAATAAGGCTTTCAAAGACTGATTTATTTCATTTAAAACTTCTCAAGGCTTTTCTAATTACAATCATTCATCAATAAAACAAAAATTTCTTCTAAGAGTTAAAAAGGGAAAAGGACCCACATGTACAACAATATTTATAGCAACTCTTTTTGTGATGGCAAAGAATTGGAAATTGAGGGGATGCCGGAATGGCTGAACAAGTGGCACATATAAATGCAATGGAATACTATTGTACTATAAGAAATGGTGAGCAGGAGCATTTCAGAAAAACTTACAAAGACTTATATGAACTGATGCTGAGTGAAGCGAACAGAACTAGAAAACATCGTACACAGTAACAGCAATATTGTGTGATGATCAACTATGATTTTGACTTAGCTCTTCTCAGCAGCATCATGATCTAAGATAATTTCAAAAGATTCACGATGGAAAATGCTGTCCACATCCCAGAGAAAGAACTGATGAAGTATGAATATAGATCAAAGCAAGTATTTTCACTTTCTGTTTTGCTCATGGTTTCTTCTTTTTGTTCTGTTTCTTTCACAACATGACTAACGTGGAAATATGTTTTACATAACTATATGTATAATGCACATCAGACTGCTTGCCATGGGGGGGGGAAGAGGGAGAAAAATTTGGAACTGAAAATCTTATAAAAAATGAATGCTGAAAATTGTCTTTACATGTAATTGGAAAAAACAAAATACTATTTACATTTAAGAAAAAATTAAGTTGTGAAGAGATGCAAAGCTCAAATACCAGCCATTTTGATACCGTAATTATAAGGCTGAGTGTGGATAGCAAGCTGAGATGCATCGAGCCAACTCCAGCTATCACTGCTACTGGAAGGGTGCATCAATCAGCTCTCTAAAGGCTCTACTCACCCATCCCCCAGCCACAACTCCTCTTTTCTGCCCCTATTAGAACAGAAGCTCGTTAAAGGTGGACTATCTTATTATTGTATTTATATTCCCAACACCTAACACATAGTAAGTACTTAACAATTGTTCATTCATTCAGTCACAGAAAACAGCTTCTGGGCAACAAAGGTAGCAAACTAGCACTGGAGGTCAAGATGACAGACATCTGTGTGTCAATCCATAAGAATCCTGAGAAGGGATAAATGGTGGAGAACATTTGGGTGAGGATAAAAAGGGCAGAGAAACAAAGGTGACACTGTTGGAAATATAAAACGAAGGCCAGGTCAGATGGGAAGAGGTTGATAGGTTTCTGACAAAACTTGTATGAGGGAAAATAAAGTAAATAAAGAACTTCAGTTACCTTTGCTCAGAAGTCATATTCCCATCTAAGGAAGATTGTCTCTCTATGGCCCTCTTTATAAGGAGCAGTTAATGATGAAAGGGGTAGGAAAAGCGATTTTTGTGTAAAAGAATAAATTTGTATTACTTATAAAAAGATACGAAGATATTGCTGCTGTCACAACTGAATGTTTCCATCTCTAATATAAGTAGGAAAAGAACTCTGCTTTAACATATAGTGCTAGTGCCTGTGTATGAAGAAACAGCCTTCAGATGAAATGTGAACAGTTTGGGGAAGAAAACGATCTGTGCTATGGAGGAAGAGTTTGGATCTCATGTCAACAATGCAGAATAATGCCTTGCGATGGAATACTGTAATTCTATAAAGAAAAAGATATTTTGCTTATTAAAAACTGAAACACAAATATAAACAAAACAAATATAAATTTAGGGCACCACCATTCTTAACAATACTTATAAACTTTTGTTTACCTCTGAACTTCCCAACATTCTACTACTTTAATCTCTGACAGGACCATCACTTTCCTTACAGAAAGCCTTTCCTCCCTGGTGTACTTACCTCTATCTACTGTAGACTGCTCTGCCTCCCAGGCCCTACTCCCCTCAGCTTCTTCCATACCCTCAGAAAGCTGCCAATTTTCTGCTAAATTCTCCCCTTTTCCCCTCTGAGCTTTTCACCTGATACTGCTTCCATTTTCTGGCAATAAACAACCAGCCGTACCCTACAGTTATTTTTCTAATAATATTCCCTGACTCACAGAACCAGGAGTTCAAGGCTATTCAGAGAAGGGCAACTAGGACAGTGATAGTTCAGGAAGCTATATCTTACGAGGATCAAAGTGAGTGAGTGTACTTGGCCTGGGGAAGAAAAGATATGAGAGGTGTCATCGAGCTTCACTTTAAATGGGAATTCATCACAAGTATCATTTATATACATGCACACATGTTCACATGCGTGCGCACGCACGTGTAGTGTGTGTGTGTGTGTGTGTGTGTGTGTGTGTGTGTCCTGCACTATTTTATTGGAGAGGCCTCAGACTAATAAGTAGAAATTATAGGGAGGCAGATTTTCACACCACAGAAAGAAGTACTTCCTAATGATTACAACTGTTCAAACACACGAAAGTATTTATAGCAGCACTTTTTGTGAAAGGAAAGAACAGAGAAAAAGAAAACCTACACGTCAAAAGGATATTTATCAAAGGGGTGTGTGTGTGTGTGTGTGTGTGTGCGCGTGCGCACGCGCGCGCGCTTTAAACAGTGCGCCCGAGGTAAGAGGGGGCTAGTCTGTGCCTCCAAATCTGCATCCTGATTGGGGCGATACTATGCTATGGCTGTTCCAAAGATGCCTTCTCAGCTTTCCCACACATGTTAGAGATGCTCTCTCCTCCACCTGGTTCCCAGGTTAGTGATGGGCAGGGAGCAAGGAGTTATGTGCTGTATCTCTGTTTCAAGAGCTACACTTGGGGATCTTTTGAGCACAGAAATTGGTGGATAGGGTTGAAAATATGAGAGTAGAATGCTCCCTGGATTATTAAAGCTTGGCTAACAAAAGGGATTTTGAAGGTCTCGTCTACGGTGTTTGGGCCCAGATAGATACTTTATTTATGAGGTTATTACTAAGAAAAGAGAGAGACCCTTTTGGGGGAGTGAAAGCAATTAAGGAAAGGACTTCTGGAATATATGTCAATCATCTGGCAAGTGCCAGGTGGTTTTGAATTGTTCTCTAAAGGACTTATTGATGTGCTTATGTTTTTCCCCATCTCCTTAGGATTCTTAGAGTGAAATGCTCAATAAATTTCCATAGGGAAGGGGGAATAACTTGTCCTATAGAAAGATCCTACCAATGGAGTAAAGACCTTATTAACATAGCTACATAAAAATTAATATATCCACACATACATTTTATAGCCAATAATATCTATTCATTTATATTTCTCACAGTGAAGGATTGTACTTTTAAGTTATAAAATTCTAAGAAGTAAAATCAGATCCTTATACACATAAAAAGACAGAGACAGCGAGAGGACTAGGGAGACCAGACATCATGGAAACCATTGTTAAAGTCAAATTCTGTGGGTCTGCCTCAAGTATTAAAAGCAATTTGGTTCAGCAAACATGTATTTACCGAGCACTTTTGATGCACAGCTCTTTTGTCTATAGTGAAATCTAATTTACAAGGGCGAATTTCTCAGGTGAGCTGCAGAGGAATTACTGGGCTCTTATTCCCTCTCCTCTTTTGGTGCTGCACATAACTTTATGATTTAGTCCCATGGCCACAAACACAATTCAAAAATGCCATACCCAATTCTCTTATCTCCTGATGAGATAGGACTACACTCAACTGAATAAAACAAGTATCATTTTCACAGCTAGTGTTAGTTTTACTGGAGTTAAACCAGTTTCATTTTTATTGTTATTAGGTGTTTTTTAAAAAATGGTACAGTGAAAAAATGACATCATTAATTATATGAGTTGTTTTCAAACATGCATCAAGTCTGCTTAGGAAATCTATATCCTCAAAATCCAAAATCACAACTACACGAAATACAGTGTGTTGGCAGGTATTGGCATCAAAGTATGTGTGCCAGTGTTTCGATGACCTCTTACTGAATTAAGAATAAATGTTATTTAGCTAAATGAGGTAACACCTGCTAAATGAGATAATGTAAATTTACTAATAAGGTCAAAATCTATAAAAATCAAAAATTAAAGGCAAACTTTCAATAACACAATTTATCCTTAAAGGGGGAAGATCTGATTTTCATTCACCAACATCAAAATCCTAGTCACTCTTAATAGTATAGTGGGGAAACAACACTGGACTTTGAATCAGAGATTTGGATATATGTCCTAGCTTAAAAATTTACTGCATGGGGAATGCTAGGCAAGTTAGTTAAGGTCTCATTTTCCTTACTTGTTAAATGATATAATATATCTGCACCACACATACCATTAGGGTGCTGTGAGGAAAGCATTTATAAACCTTAAAATATTTTATAAATGTGGGCTCTTATTTCCTAGTGAACCTTTTGTCCAAGTGCTTTCCAAACAAGTAAATACCTCAGAACTAAAAATTTTCATTTACTTCATTTCAAAAACAGACCCATCATTTACATTAAATTTAAAAGGTTTTGTACAAATAAAACAAATGTAGCCAAGATCAGAAGGAAAGCAGAAAATTGAGGGAAAAAATTTATAGGCAGTTTATCAGATGAAGGCCTCATATCTAAAATATATAAAGAACTTTGTGAAATCTATAAAAATATGAGTCATTCCCCAATTGATAAATGGTCAAATGATACGAAAAGGCAATTTTGCAGAGAAGAAATCAAAACAATTTACAGTCACATGAAAAAATGCTCCAAACCATTATTGATTAGAGAAATGCAAATTAAAACAACCTTTAGATATCATTTTACATCTACCAGATTGGCTAAAATGACAGAAGGGGAAAGTGACATATATTGAAGGGGATGTGGAAAAATTGGGACACTAATTCAGTATTGGTAGAATTATGAACTGATGCAACCATTTTGGAGAGCAATACAGAATTATGCCCAAAAAAGTTATTATTAAACTGCCCAGCAATACTTGGCCTATTTCTGAAGACAATTAGAGAAAAAGGAAAAGAACCTATATGTTCTAAAATGTTTACAGTAGCTCTCTTTGGGGTGACAAAGAACTGGAAATTGCAGGGATACCCATCAATTGGGGCATGGCTGAACAAGTCGTGGTATATGATTGGGCTGGAATACTATTGTGCTGGAATACTATTGTGCTGTAAGAAATGATAAGCTCAATTTTAGAAAAACACAGAAAGACTTGCACAAAAAAAATGAAGAGTAAAATGAGCAGAATCAAGAGAACATTGTATACAGTAACAACAAAACTGCTTTAAGAACGACTTTGGGTGAATAAGTTTTTTGAGTATTATAAATACCCAAATTAATTATAAAGGACACATGAAGAAAGACGCTATCTGCATCCAAAGAAAGAACTAATAAATAGAAATATGTATAGAATAATTTTACACACACACACACAGACACCCTATTTGTGTCTAATGGTAGTCATCTCTAGGCCAGGGTCAGAGTTGGTGGGGATGGAAGGGGAAAAAGAAAGAAATTTACATGATAATTTTGTTGCATATTTGAAAGGAAGAGCAAGTTGTACATAGAAGATTTACAGTTGTATATGCAATCATCTTTTTTATTGTTCCATGTTATAGAAATGCTTGTTTTATTCCATAAATTAAAAATAATTTTTTAAAAAGACCTATTATATTAGACCTAGATGCCTCATTTATTGTGTGCTAATACCTTAGTTCAATATTTATTACTGATTCACCATTTCAACTGAAAACCCATTTTTACATGACAGACAAAAAAGGTAGTTTTAATGACTCACAGCAGCTGCTAATCACAACAGTGAAAACATAAATTTGATAAACCAAGAATAAAATGAATTGTGACATTTGGAAATACCCTAAGTCACTAAACAGTATATGTACTATGATCAAATGAAATGACATATGCAAAGTATTTTACAAACCTTAAAGTGCTATATAAATGCTAGTCACTATGATCATTAACCAATGACACTACTATTAGGTATATACCTCAAGAAGTCAAAGATGGAGAGTAAGAGACACACACACACACACACACACACACACACACACACACGAGAATATTCAGACTAGCACTTTTTGTTGTAGCTTCTGAAAAACTAGAAACAAAATAGGTGCCTATAAATTAGGGAATGGCTGAACAAATTGTGGCACATAAATATAATGAATTATTGTACCACAAAAAAATGAACGACAAATTCAAGAGCTATGGAAAGACTTGTATACATCGATGCAGAATGAAATTAGCAGAATCAGCAAATTAATTTATATAATGATCATAATAATCATGTCAAGGGACATGACACTGAAACACCTCAGAATTCATGACCTCAAGAGCCTTATGAGCAAACCCACCTCTCTCCTTTTGGTATATCACATTTCAACATTTTCTGATGGCTGTGATTCTGAGCACAACTACATGGTCTTTCCTTTTTGGCGGCTTGCTTTTTTTTTTTTCCCCTTTTTTGACCTGGAAGCCTTGACATCTTGGCTAGACATTCCTGGGTACTTTCAATTTGAGGTTTCTTTCAAGAGGTGGCTGGTGGATTCTTTCTGTTTTCACTTTGCCCTCAGGTACCAACAGATGGCAGTTTTCTTTCATGACTTCTTAAAATACTGTGTCTAGGTTTTTGTTTGGTTGTGACTTTCAAGGAGGCTGATTATTCTTAAATTAGCTCCCTTGACCTGATTCCTGGGTCAGCTTTTTTTTTTTTAATAGCTGATATCTTCTGTGCTCTAGTGTCTCAGGCTTTTGGTTTTACTCCCATGCATCTTGCCTCAGTGCATCGCTTAGTCCCTAACTCTCCATTCCATTTTACCAGGAAGTCGACTACTTTCTATTTTGTCTTCCATTTTAAGCTCTTCTAATTTTCCCTTCACTTTATCTTCAAGACTTCTGGCTCCATTTTTTTCATTCATTTCATTCTCTCATTCACTCTCAGTACCTCTGTGACCAAGGCATTCTTTTCCTGAGGCTCTGTGGCTTCTTAGATGGAGTTGTTCAGAATTCACCTCTTGGGCTTCTCAAACCATGGTATTTCTTCACTGTATTCAGTCAGTCTCTTCAGCCTCTGTTTGTGGATGGAGATTCTGTCCCAGAGGCCCCCTCTCCCACTCCTTCTGAATGAAGTGGGGGTGAGCTCTGCCTGGTCCATCCCTTTTGCAGTTCTGATGCCACTGCTGCAATTCTGAATGGGATGGCTGGGTTCTGGTCCCTTTTTTCTGCTGTTCTACAGTCCTCCCTGGGATCTGGAGGTGAGACTAGGCCTTCCTTCTGCAGTCATCCTTCATTTCTGCTTACGCAGAAATGGTGACGCACGGCAGGTATAGACCTTGACTCTACCTTGTTTTCTTGCTAAATATTTAAAGGAGTTCCTCTTGCTGTACCCTTCCAAGAGCTGGGAGTCAGCTCTGTCCCCTGGATGGCCCCCTGGGGAGCTTCTCCCTCTTCCCTGTCTTCTGACTCCCCTGTGCAGTCACCAAATACCAAAGATGGAGTTCATTTAAGACCTTCTAGAGGGTCCTAGGCATGTGTGCACTGCACCCTCTTAAATCCCTTGCCCAGCTGTTTGTCAGTGGAGCTAGTATCAGTCAGGACCTTTCCTGTTGCTGTTCCTCCCACCTCTTGGCAGAGAGGCTGAGACGTGCATTCTCCTATGTGGTCAATGTGCTGATTTGTTCTGCTTCACCATACATCAGCTATAAGGGAGGGTTTCTACTTGGGGGTAAGAAAGGAGAGCATGTCGGGTATTTAATGAGTACTGACAGATATGAAAATAAGAGCACTGAAAAAACTTTTTTTTTAAAGAATGCACAAAAGAAAACAAAAGAGTGTAGATGGGATACAAACATGGACCAATTTTGTAACTATTTTATAGCAACTATTGTACTATCTTGTATATTTTTTAAAATATACAAGGCTGATGTTCACAAAAAATGATTACAAAGAAATTTTCACTGACTGACTCCTCTTTTTGACTTCAGATATACTAGCTCTGACGTCTCCTTTCTTCTACATACCTTTAATATAACCTTTTTCACGCACAGCTTGCAAAGTAGGTCGTCTAGTAAGAAACTTTTTCAGATTTTTTTTCGTTTTCTTCTGCTCCGAAGAATCTATGCTCAAAACTTTCATTGCTTAAAGGGAACAAACCGTGTTTAATATTAACTTTTTTTCTCAACAAACTAGACAATTCACCTAGCAATATGAATGATAACCTTACAGCTAATTGATAAGCCACATTAATTCACTTAATCTAACACAATTTAGTGTGATGCTAGTACTTAGAAAACAGTATCTTCTAACCTGAAATTCAAACAACTGTCAGGATTAGCCCAAAGTAAATGTATTTGTGAACATTATTTTGCGTATGGCACTTTTTATTTGTTTCTGTGTCAGCATCTGTCAGGGCAAAAATTACTTTTCTTATCCTCACCAAACTAGCAGTCTTGTTTCACTTAAGACAATTATTGGGGTTTTAATTAAACTAAGTATCTTCATGGCGAATAGGACAACTTGGGAAACTTTAAGAATCATTTCATTCATCATTGAGATTTTTAATCACATCGTATATTACTTGCATACCTGAATTTCTATGACAGTTCCAAGGAAAAAAAACTTTAAAAGAAAAATTCCTGAAGATAACTATGTATGCCATAATTGGGAAAGTTGAGAGAATATCAAGATTAATCCCTGTAGCTTAGCAACAACTTGCAAATCATAAAAACAAATCATTCTGTGTACATTATTAGATATTCATAGTTTAAGTAACAAATTCAAGGCAGAATGTGTATGGAACATGCACTAGACTACGTTTTCTAATGACTTAATGAACTTGAAAAGTTTAAAAAAAAACTTAGGTTAAAGGAGGCAGGTCAAATTCAAAATGAGCAAGGCCAGAAGTCAATATTTCATAGTCAGTGCCAATGGTCTTAAATAACCTTTATTCTATCTGTGATCTTTGGATTCTGAAAAAACAGTGGAGGAAGGTCCTAACAGATGCTATGCTAAAGTAACTGGTCATAGCAAAGGTACCTCCCATATTTGGTTTTCTGGATCCTATAAGAACCCAGGCCCATTGTGACTACTAAGTGGGAATAAATGAGTGTTGCTAAAATTATACTGAATCCCAAACATTATTCTAAAGTATTTTTAAATGATTAAAGTTTGGTCACCTAAAAGATATCAAAATATAAAAGCATCTCAATACTTCCTTCTAGAGTATCAAATCACAATTGCAAAATGATGTCCTAGATCTCCATTCTATGGACTACTTCCAATTAGGTTCTCTGGTTACAGATGGCTGAAGACTGACTCAAAGTTATAATATCATGGTAAAGTCTTGGCATAAAAGAAAAGAAAAAAAATTATTTAATTTGAAGACAAGTCAATAACAACAACAAAAAAGGTTAAGATGATTCAAATGAAGCATTTGTTTTAGAAAAAAATTATGGAAAATTAAGGAAAAAAGAGGGCTAATGTATTATGATAATTTGCTTTACAGCTTTTTATACAACTAGAGAGAAAATATGCAGCATATTTTTCATAAAGTTGGAAAAGAAAACATAGTGCATTATTAAATTTGGTCATATCAGTTGTGTTTGACTCCTAGTGACTCCATCTGGGGTTTTCTTTGCAGAGACCAGCTCATTTTATAGATGAGGAACTGAGTCAAACAGGGTGAAATGACTTGCCCAGGGCCACATAGCTATTAAGTATCTAAGGCCAGATTTGAACTCAGGAAGATGAGTCTTTCTGACTCTAGGCTGAGAACTCTACACACTGTGGTGCCACCCAACTGCCTCATACAGCAATATACATTTGATTTTAAAACTAAGTTTTTTTAGTAGTTAGGAACACAAACTTATGTGATGAGTTTAAAAGCACAAATGAAGATAAATGAGCTTACAACGTAGTTTCTTAGAATCCTTATGATCCTTTTCTTTGTCATGTTTTTCCACTCCTGGGGAATCTGGTACCTCTTCTTCAACTGCTTCATCACATTCAATGGCCTATTGATTAGAAATTTCCCATATACATGTTGATTAAATTTAGAACTAAATTATTTTGTAACTCTAAAGGACGAACAATTGGTTTTTCTGTAAACCATTAGTAAAAAACACACATGGATCTTTAAAAATTGTTTTTCCTATTTTAGATAACGTTTAGTGCTATCCTTTTGTATATACGGATAGATGTATGTCTACTAGCAGCAGGATGGATGTGGACAGGTTTGCACTGACTTATTTCTATAGGGCCGTATGTAACACTCAACAATAGTATCCCACAAATGGGGAGGATGTCACACAATGTTAGCTGGAAGGGACCTACAAATTATCTAGTTAATTCCTCTCATTTTCCACATGAGAAAATGGAGGCTCACAGGGTAAAAAAAATACAACTTTATTTGCCCAAGGTCAAAGTGCAAGTTACTAGCAGAAGCGGACTAGAACTCTCTCCACCTCTTCCTCTTGGAACCAGTGGCCCCTTTCAGGAGGTGCTGAGTGTCACAGTATCATAGTTTTCAAGACATAACATTTTATAAGGCATAATATTCAAGACTACACATTTTCATCATGGAAAAAGATTGGAAGGGCACTATCTTTTTTTAATCACTGCAAATAGTTCAAACCTTAGACTTGGTAGTTCTTTGAATGTTTGATGGAATTCACTTATAAATTCCTTTGGAAGCTCATTAATGGCTTGTTCTAGCTTTTTTTTCCCCCAATACTATTTATTTAAACAGTCTCTCTTCTTGTATTAAATATTTCTGTAACTATTTATCTATTTCCCTTAAGTTGTCAATTTTGTTAGCCTATAATCGGGCAAAACAATTTGATAATTTCCTTCATTTCCTCTTCAATTTTTGTATATTCTTTTTCATTTTTGATAAGAAATCTGGTTTTATTCTCCCTCTGTTTTCAAAAGCCAGTTAATTGTTTAACTATTTTATTAGTATAATTCAATTTTTAAAAAAACCCAGCCCCTAGTTTTGTTTATCAATTCAATGATCTCAGTGCTTTCAATTTTACTAATCTCTCTCTCTCTCTCTCTCTCTCTCTCTCTGTGTTTTAAAGTAGGCAAGGGTTTGGGAAAAGCTTGGACCTAGCTTGGACAAAGCAGAGAGTGCCATAACGGATCTGCCTAGAGCACTCCAAATTCACTTTTCTGTAGCCACAAAACTTAGGGATGGCACAAGCTTGCTGGGCCTGGCCATCTTAGAGCTCACTCAGAAAAAGAGCTCCAGGGGCAGCTGCCTATGCTTCAGCCTCTCCACATAGCTTTCAATTTGCTGCAGCAGGATCTCCACAGGACTCCCAGGTTCCCCTCCGTGGATTCCTGGGCTGAATGATGATGATTCTCTCTATGGCCTGGTAGAGTGTACTTTTCTAAGTTCTGATGAAGTGAGTGATTGTAGGGGATCATAGTACACCACCATCTATCCACGATCCCCTCTGCATATTACTTCGACACTATAGCCAACTACTTTTTTGGTTATGAGTGATCATGTAAATATATTTAGCATACTGATGAGAATGATAATGCATTCAATGGTCTTTGGGAACTCCTGAACTAAATGGCAAATGTCCTCACACCTTTCTTTAGCCAAACAGTTGCACTATAAGACACTGTCCAGGTACAGCACATATAGAACACATGCACTGAGGACTTAAGAGTGGCTAAGGATGCTGGAGAGGAGATTAGATGAATTTTGAAGTTATAATTTGCATAAATGAAACACATACCTGATTACTGATGGTACAATTAAGAACTTTAATCCAATCATTCATAAGAGTGTCATTGTCACACTGAATTAACAGTTCAGTTCCTTGACGTGTTTTCAGCTTAAGAGAGAAGGCATGTACAATTAAATTAGTATTTTTAAAATATGTAAAATAGATTTTAAAAATAACTCATGCTTTTATGTAACCACCAGTTAAGGCTATATCCATTTTCGCCTTTCTTTCCCCAGTGTTTCTCTAGCACAATAGGTGTTTAATATCTGTTGACTAATTGATGTTATCTAAGAAGATTAAGAGATAAGAACCGGGAGTTTTAAAAGGTTAGAAGAACTATATTAATTTATTTTTAAAGACTAAGGTACTCTCATACATATAAAGGTGGTTTTTTTGGTAGGAATTTATGCCCTGCTATGTTATTTTATAGTTTTTACAACTATGTTTGCCAATACGCTGACACTGTTTATTCTATAATACTTGGGGTAATGATGCAAGTCAGAGAATTAAGGATTCAATCTTCCTTTGCATTTATACCAAGATATTTATTTAGGAACATAACATTAAGATACAAATAATATCAGAATATCTTTGTTTTAAGAATGAGAAATAAAGTCATGTAAAGAAAGTATGTCTATGACATACTAATGTGTTGAAAATAGGGATTTAGAAAGCCTAAATATTTATTCTTTTCTTTTAACAAATGGATCAAGTTTTTGTAGTTATGTCTTAATAAATTCCTATTACATACAACAGAATACAGTAAAATATCAAATAACTCATGTAGAAAGGCTACTAAATTGAATGATAATTCAGATCTAAAATGAGTTACTATATTTAGTAAGAAACTGAAGAAATAAGAATCAATGCCTCATTAATAATTCAGTTCTATGTTCTTCCCTAGAATGTCTAAAGAGGAAATTTGTAGATGCTGAACTCCACATTTCTCACTGGATGCTACCTTTCTGCTACCATTTCTCCTGAAGTGGATAGGGGGTCAATATTCAGATTATTCTCTTGAATTGTCTCTTTATAGAACAGCATCAAATAATAGGTATCTGAGTCCTGGTCAACCATACTGGAACATTCCTTTTGTTACTGTTAGGTTTTTGTTGTTTATGTTGGTGATGGGATGAGTCTGCCACAAAAGAGGTCTCAATAAAGAATGAATCAACAATTTATGTAACTAAGTCCCAAGATTCTGACACCATGAATTCTTAGAAAATTGGAGTATTGCTCAAAATGAAACATTCACACAGGAAAGCAATATTAATATAAAGATTATCATTTTCCAAATAACTTCTTTAAAAAAAGACAAGTTTATAGCCAAGGATGTACACTGTACTTAGAAAACATAAATTACCTCATATACATTCTTTTTGCTGGACTTATCCTTCGAAGCCAACTCAATTGTTGCCCCTTTCAGGTCCACAGTAAACTCTGGCTTAGATTGATTACTCCCAAACTTCAAGTTAGAAAAGAAGAAACAAAACTTTCATATAGTAACTCATTTACCTTTTTCAGTCACACTTTCTTTCAAGTTCCCAATACTATTGATAAACAATGAAGCATAAGAAATATCATCTTTTAAGACTGGAAATCATTGAAAAGTACTGTTTCTAGTTATAGGTTTTACTTGTTAGTACTATAAATATCTCTAGATAAGATGGTCAAAACCAAACTTTATAAGTTTGATTTTATAAAAAACAAGACCAAATTAGTTCTAGGAAGGCTGGAAAAAGTATTAGTCTAAAAAACTTATCAATAAAAAAGACAGAATCTTCTCCTATATTAAAATTTTAAAACAACATTTCAAAATTAGGTCAATATATTTATTATTTATCTTTCAAACTGGTCATTCCAGAAAGCCTCAATTAAATTACATCCTCTTCTACTACTATTTTTTAGAAGTCTTTAAGGTTTTCTGTACAGGTAAGTGCATTTTTCCAGATAGACTGAGAGTTAGTTTTTCCTCTAAAAAAGAAATTCCCTGAGTTTTCATTAGATTAATCTATACTTTTGAATGTCACGATGATAATCCAAATAATGGTAATGGCACTGTTTCTTTTTTTTTTTTTAAAGAAATCTATAGTACTGATGCTAAATAATTTCTAATAAAATTATTAACCTACATGTAATTATTTAGACCCTGAATCCAAATTAATTCATGCGGATGGTTTGGGTTAGAGATCCATGCTTCTTTTACGACGACTTAGAAAGCATGCAATATACAAATTCATTCATAAATCTGGACTATTAGATTAGAAACAAATATTCTTGATGGCAGCTTTTGTTCATCTTCTAGTACAAGCTGACAGCCATTTATTTTACAATGTGTTAGATATATAGTAGGTTGTCATTATCCTTGTACAACTTTCCAAAAGTTTCTACATCCAAAGGACATAATGAAACTAAAATGGACTCTTATTCACGAGTTGTAAAGATCAAAGAATAGTCTTATGAAACGGAGCCACATAAATGTATCTTTAATTCTTCAATCACACATTTTCACACTAATAAATGGAGCAGGTGCATTAACAATTTCATACACAGTCTGTGGAACTAAATGATTAATTTCTAGGACCTAATGCTTTATCCTGACAGAAACTGCTGTACGTGAAAAAGTCTACTCAAAACAGACAGGCTATCTGCATTGGCATGATATGGCCAGCCCCAAACTATAATATCCACCATCAAAGTTCACTAAAATGATGACACGCATCTCAGGTTCTGGGGCTCAACTGCAGAATTTCTTGAACTATTCACCACAAATCCTTCTGCCCAAACAGGACTGCTAATTGTAGAGTTCTCTCAATCTACAAAAGTAGCTCACATATAACATTTAATGTTTTTGAAAAGATAACCAGTCTTTTCTGAACCGCTTTCTCCATAAATATCACATGTTCAAATGAACTCAACAGAACTGTGGCTGGCTTAAAAGCAAATAGACAAAATCTCATTACATCAACTACCATCACAACCATCTTTCTTATTATTTGTTGATTTGGCTACAACAAATGACCCAATGAACAACCTTCTAAAATTTTTCTTGTTCTCTCTTATTCTCCATCGTTAAAATTTAGGGCCTCACAAATTCTCTGTTCTATCAAGACTTTCAGCTCACTCTTATATACCACCAAAGTTCTGAAGCACCCTCCAGAGAAACACCTCACAGAAGCTTTCTAACCATCCACTGAAACAAAACATCTGAATACAAAATGACCCAGAAGCTGAGGAAAAAAAAAAGATGGAAGTGAGGCCCACGTGAGTCATCCCGCTTTTTCCCCTTTGGGATCACAGCACTCATCATTGGTTAGTTCACAAGCAAAAGCTTGGACATCCTCTTTGGACCTCAGATCTATCTTATGTCTAGCCTGGGAGAATGGGATGTGAAATCTAGATGTATGCTCCTTATTATAACAAAATACCACCACAACAAAAATAAGATGATTTGCAACATTCTTCCAAAATTGTACCCATATTCTACAGAAATTTGGTATGTTCTCTACGGGTCCTTTGCAGATGTTTTAGAGAGAATTCCTATTCAGAAACAAATTAGATTAAACAACTTCTCCAATCTCTGTCCCAACAAAGATTTTAATTCTGTTTGTTCAACAAACACATTATTTGGATCACAGATCTAGAGCCAGAAAAGAACAGAGGTCATTTGGTCCAACTCTTACCTTACAGACAAGGTAATCAAGACCCAGAAAGGTTAGGTGAGCTAGTATTTGCAAAGTGCTCAGCATAGTGCCTGGCACAAAGTAGGCCCTTAATAATATGTGTTCCCTTCCCTTTCCCTAAGGTCTCACAGGCAAACAGCATAATCGATAGTCAAACTCAAGTCTTCTGGTTCCAAGTCCAGCATGTCTTCTCCTGAACTACTAAGCACCTCCTTGCTATGCTATTTATATTCCTATCACAAGAGTATATATTTCAAAGTAGAACTGATAAGAGAATTAATAGATACATGACAAAAAAAACACCAGAATTATTTTTAAATTTCCCAAATCAAAACTGTTAATATATAGGTTATGATTAGAAATAACCGACATATTTAAATAGAAATATTTTAGCAACAAAACTATGAATAAAATGACATGAAATGGAATGCCAGAAAGATTCAATTTGTTTAGCAAAATTCCTTGCAATTTTTCTCATCCAGGCCCAGGGACTCCCCATCCCATTTTTTTCAGAGAATGGCAGAAAGACCAAATTTGCACCTGGAAGCAACCTTGGAGATCATCTATCTACTCATTTGGTTGATTAAACAGCAGACTTACATTAGTTAGGTGACTTGCCCACGGTCACATGGCAAGTTATTGGCAGAAGTGGGACTAAACACCCAGGTTTCTGGGTTCCCAATCTTTTCACGACATCATATTGCCTCCATTTCATTGCTGCATTTATTCCCATGAATTCATGTCAAAGAAAAGAGCATTGCTGTGCGTGGCAAGTGGCATGCAACAGAACACATACAGTGACAGCTGAAACGGGGTCAGAGTTTACAGAGGTGACAGCAGGCCGACGGCTCACAGAATCTTTCCAAGAAGAAAGCAGCGAGAGTAGGAGCTCCGGAATTGAGCCCCGTGGGCAGAATGACTTGATGGGAAAAGGGAAGAGAGGGATGATGTAATAACAATGCATAACAGCACGATGACACATGAGAGAGGAAACCCCCCTGGCCCTCGACAGGACAAAGCACAATTCTACAGCAGACACACATGACACCCACAAAACTGAACTCTGGAGCTTGTCTTTCACACCCAGGAGGCACGCCACAAGATTTTTCTTTTCTTAATTTGCCACTGTATACATTCAGAAGACAGTACTTTACAGAATGCACAACAGATACAAACAGATACAAAAAAATACATACATTCAAAGAAATGTATGATCATTAAAAATTAATACTTGTACAGAATTTAAAGTTACTTTATACACCTAGAAATTTGAGATGGAATTTTTTAAAATGGTGCTGGAATATTTAAATTTAAAATAGCTAGCATCTGACTAGGTGACAAGGCACACTTTACAGAATGATTTTATAAAATTAAAAATGAGTGTCTCAAGTGGATAAGCCCATTTTTACTGCCCAAGAACTGTTTCTCCAAAGGAGAAAATGGAAGGATTTCAATCTGCTGGAGATTAAAAGATCAAATCTTGTGACAGTATAACATCCATGCTCTATTATAATCAAACTCTACAAATCTAATCAGTGATTAGCTAAGAAGACAAAGTTATAATCTTCCAAATCTTGTTCTATAGAATATAAGGTCCTTGACATCAAGGACTATTTTTTATTCTTGTCTTCGTATCCCCGGTACCTTGAACATAATAAATGTTTATTGAATTGATTTGAATTAATCTGACCTACAAACCTAATTCTATGAACTCTCAATACCTGTGCTTTTGAAGAGAAAGAGTGAGCTGTAGAAATGATCCATAAGGGCCCACTAATACCAAAACCTGGAATACAATTTTCCCCAATTTAACTTTCTCTAAATATATACTAGATGTTTAAAATGGCAAAGGGAAACCATTCTAAGATTTTCAATTTTGCCCTAATCATGACTACAACCAACAGCTACCTATACGTTCCAGATACTATGAGATTCTACGTACTGCTTTCCACTGTAATATTTCTAATAACCTAACTTTAAGCAATGATTTCCAATGTACATTTTTAGCTATCATGATGCAATGGAAATTCATATTTAGTTTTTGAAAACATTTTAACAAATTTAAAATGTTATTTGAATCTACACATATAAAAATGCCTCTGCTCACTGATTTCTCTCATTTTCAGAAGCACATAATAGTCTTTCAATATACCAAGTAAATCAAGATAAATTGAGAGACAGTGACCTCAACACCTAGTAACGTAAACTTATCCCAGGAGTCTTTCTTAACACCTTTAAAAATTCAATCTTTAAAATTTTGTTTTCAATATTTTTCTTTAAATTTCCCTTTCTAACTATCCGCTAACATAGTAATTACTTTATTTTCTAACAATTGAACAAGAAGTAGATAGAGTTGTGTAATTCTTCTCTAGAAACACAATAACATAAGCAAAAAAAAATTTATATGTTTCAAATAAAAAATAAAAAGGCATTATGGCATATTTATTTAATTTTAACTCACCCCAACATCTATTTATCTTGAAAACCAAATCAAATCAAAATTTTAATTCTCATGCAATGGGAATTATTTCATTGTGTTGGTTGTAGATGGAGATCAGATTAGAGTATGGAACAAGAATAAAGGGACATTCAGTATGTTTGGGATTCTAATCAGGTCATAATGATATTAAGATTATGCTATCCTAGAATCCAAGGGCTAACTTGCCACATACAGAACCTGGTGCAGGGCAATGCTCATATGGGTCTATTATGAATACAGACAACTGAAATTCGTCGCAAATCCTCCAAACTACATTTGTTTCTTCACAAAGTCTAAGAATCCCTTCAATGTCGCAAATTCCCATTAACTTTAAAGAAACTTAGTCACTGAGAAATAATTATGTAACTGAGTAGGATAAAAATTGGTGAAATGTTCATGTTGGAAAGATATGCATTTCAAATGCATTTATACTAAAAAAACAAAGGCTTGAAGAATAACTCTTTAATGATTCATGAATAGTTGTTAATAATAATCTTTATAATTCATGTTATTTTAAAAGTTAATTCAATTCAACAAACACTCATTCATGTGCAAGGTAAAGGCAGCCTGACAAAGTGACAAAGAGTCAGAAGATCTGGGTTCAAATTTCACCTATAACACATATTAGCTATGTGATCCTGGTCAAGGTTCTGAAACTTTATGTTTCTAAAGCAATTTGGACATAACTACTAAGTTACACAGGGACTTATTTTGTTTTTCGTCTTTGTCTATTTAGCACATGGCACAGTGACCTGAACAGAAACCTTTTTACACGCATGCATGAATGAACGAACGAATGAATGAATGATACAGGAATGGGGCAGAAACTATGCAAAGGCCCAAAAGAGGGAGACGGATTGAAGTTTTCAGAAAATGTAGAATGAACAAAGGGCAGTAACACGAAATGAAACTGGTAAAGCAGACTGGAACCAGTCGGTAAAGGGCTTTAAATGTCAAAAGGAGAGGACTGCATTGTATCCTAGACACACCAGGGAGACACCGAAGCTTCTTGAACAGAAGCAACTCGGTTATTTTGGTACCTGTGTTGGAGAACAACTGAGGGGCTACTGCAATAATCCACGTGATAAGTGATGAGGGCCAGAATTTGCAAAAAGATGTTATAAAGGTATAACTGACAATATCTGGCAACTAAATGGATACTGCAGAGTGAGGAGTCTGAGATGATGCAAAAATTGCCAACCTATGTGCCTCTGAAGTATTTTTTTTAAATGCAATCATGAAAAAGGTTTTAGAATTCCTCAGATTACAATGAAATGTCCTTATTCTGTCACGCAAAGGGGCTTTCAAAAATGACTTTCAACATTAGAGATTCATTTAAATGCTATAATTAGACTATTGCCCTGCATTCTCTCAATGCACAGCCTTTGAAGCTTGCTGCACTACTGGCTATATGTTCTTTGTCTTTCAATTGAGACTAAATTATCTCTCCGTTTACTCTTTTCCTTCCAATATACCAATATACCTTAAGGTCTAGTCTAATGATTAAGAGTAAAATACTTGTGAAGATATCAACTGATTCCAGTGTCAGAATCCTGGTACTGAGTCAAGAATATGATTATTCTACAATGCTAAAGAGAGCCAGATTTTTCTAATTAAAGAGTAGAGCAAATATTCAGACCTCCTCCACCATACAGGAATAAATATTAAGAATTTGCAAACTACTATTGAAAAATATGTACAATATCATATACCTTTAAATCAAAGGTATAAATACCAGACATATGGCATACTTACCCAACTCGTGCTACTTCCTTGGGTTTTGGTAAAGAGTAAAGATGAACCTTGTAATACTGCCCAGGAAGATAACCAGTTCTTTCTGCAATTATAAAAATAACCGTTTATGCCAAAGGTTCTTAAAACCTGGAGATTGTGGACTTAAAATTTTTTGATAAGCATATTTTAACATAGTTGATTTGCCTCGTAATCCTATATATTTTATGCATTTAAAATATTATTCTGAGAAGGGACCCATAGGTTTCACCAGACTGCCAAAGGGGTACATGACACACAAAAGAGCTTAAGAACCCGATTTATGCCAATTAAAGCACAGTTGTTTAATTTTTTATGACTGCTTAAGTAATTTCACTATTTGATCAATATGCCTTTATATTAACATGGTCTACAATCCTAAATTACACAAATAAGTGATTACTAATAAAAGGTGCCAGATTTGGAGAAGTATACCATGTGAAAAAGGAAATGTGTACAGCAGGTCTGTGATACATGACATTGTTTTGTCATCAATAAAAAACCCAATCCTTCATATCTGAATGACACATATTAAACACACCTGATAAGAATTCTCATTCATACTCTTAAAAAAACATTGTAAACAGAAATAGTGCCTGAAATTTTCTTTTTTAATTCCCTTCTCTTCCTAGCAGAGCATTGTAGACATACTTGGTGCTCAGTAAATATGTGTTGGCCAATTAAGTTATTCTACTACTGTTCTCTTATCACTAACAAATCCCCTGCCTCCAAAAATATTAAGTAACTAATCCATAATCTTATTAGACATTTTGCTTTCAGAATTTCAGAGGTTCCTTTCAAAATAATGGCCTTTTCTTACTCCCCAAACTTTTCAGATGGGTGCTGTCCTAATTTTAAAGTTGGACATATATGAAATCTGATTACTGAAAGATGAAGCCTATACATTAAGAGTTTAGAAAAGAGAATATTTCCTTTATTTTTCTCCCAAGGATTTATAAGGTAGTGCTGATGAAATTACTTTTTCAGACTTGCTAGAACAGACACTGAAAAACATCTCATCTGAAAGATCAATGAGAAAAATCGATGGAGATCATGCCAAGATAAACAAAAATAATACTCCAACGGATCTGTGATCTCATCAATTTAAATGTTTCAGAACAGAAATAACAGCTCAGACTACAAATTCATCTGTAGCCATGTGGTTCTCCAGCAATATTCTTTTTTAGGAACCTCTTAGCTACCAAAGTCTGGGACTGGCCTGGCCCTGCAATTAAATGAGGAAAAATATCTGGAAAACAAAATAAAAAAAGGCTCCTTCACACTAGAGACAGCAAGGTGGTAAAGTAGCTAGAACGCCAGGCCTAGAGTTAGTAATATCTGAGTTCAAATACATACACAGATACTTCCTAGCTAGTGACCTTAGACAACCCACTTAACCTCTGTCCCCTTCAGTTTCTTCATCTGCAAAATGGGGATAACAAATAGCATCTACTTCCTAGGGTTGTTATAAGGATAAAATGAGATGTTTGTAAAAAGTTTTAGAAACCTGAAAGTGCTACAAATGCAATCTGGTATTAGTATTATTAAAATTTTAACTAGAACCTGAGTCTTAATAGTGATTTAGTTTGCAAGGTTCTCCCTAGTAGGCATTCCCTCTACCCTATGATTAAAAAATCTCCAATTCTTGATTCTCTATTCCTTGTGATTCATAAACACACAACCAGTCAAGTCAGAAATTTAGTTGCTGTTCAGTCATTTTTCAGTCTTTTCTGACTCTTCAAGACTCCATTTGGGGTTTTCTTGGCAAAGATTCTAGAGTGGTTTGCCATTTCCTTCTCCAGCTCATTTTACAGATGAGGAACTGAGGCAAGTAATTTGCCCAGGGTCACACAACCAGTACATGTCTGAGGCCAGACTCGAACTCAAGAAGATTAGTCTTCCTAACTCCAGGATGGGAACTCTGCACTATGGCGCCACCTAGCTGCCCACAGTCAGAAATTCCCTTTATCTTCTTGCTCCATCTACTGCTATGCTGAGACCACTCCTCTGCCAGTATCACTCAGTAACTTCTAGTCCTTTGAGATGATATCACCCTGTGCAAGTTCCTTGTTACTACATCTATAAAGCTCCATTTGTTCAATAAAGAACTCACTGTGTTCCTCCTCTCTACCTCAACCCTAGTCTTTATCCTGCGTGACTTCAAGAGTCAAGCGCCCTGGGCCTCCTAGTTCATCAACCTCAACTCTTATGACGTGTCAATTATGCCTGCACTGTCCAATAATAGTGTCTGTGGATCTAAGACATACCCTTAGATCAATAAACAAACAGATTTTTATTAAGCACTTACTGCATGCCTTTGCCCTCAAAGAGCTCACACTCTTACAGAAGACAATATGTACACATCTAAGTATATGCAAAATACATAGGAGATATTTTTTGGGTAAGAGGTAATAGTAGCTTGAGAGAAGGGGAAATGAGGTCTCTTGAAGGCAGTGTTTAAGTTGAGTTTTGAAAGAAGATAGGCAATCTAGGAGGCTGTGAAGAGGGAAGTGCTTTCAGGGCCTGAGGGACTGCCTGTGTAAAGACCCAGAGATGGCAGATGCAATGTCATATAGAATAGCAAGAAAATCAGTTTTGGTGGCAATGTATTATAAAGTTTAGGGCAGCTAGGTGACACAGTCGATAGAATGCTGAGCCTGGAGTCAGGATGATTCATCTTCATGGAGCTCAAATTCGTCCTCAGACACTCACTAGCTATATGACCCTGGGCAAGTCACTTAACCCTGTTTGCCTCAGTCTCTTCATCTGTAAAATGAGCTGGAGAAGGAAATGGCAAACCAGTCTAGTATCCTTGCCAAAAAAAAACCCAAATGGGGTCACAAAGAGTCAGCCACGATCGAACAACAATTATAAAGTCTAGAAGGGTAAGTGGTACCTAGATTGTAAAGGGCTTCAAATGCCCAACAAAGGAGTTTAAATTTTTATACCAGAGACACAGAAACCACTAAACTTTTTGAGCACAGAAGTGGCTTGATCATGTAGAAGCTGGACTTGAGATGGTGGAAATGGGCAGCAGGTAGGCCAAGTAAGAAGCTATTGTAATAACCCGCATGAGAAGTGATGAGAACCTGAATTAGAATGGGGTCTGTGTAACTGAAAAAAAAAGGAACAGATGTCAGATATATTATGGACAAAGAATTGACAAAATTTAATAACTGACTGGATATGAGAGACAAGGTAGAGAGAAGTATCCAGGATGATTCAGAAATCATCAATCTGGGTGAATGTTAAGTTGATGCTGCCCTCAACAAAGGAAGAGGGAAAAACTTTGGGGAAAAGATGATGAAGTCTGTATATGCTGAGCCTGAAAAGCTGAAGAAACAGTTAGCTGGAGATGTCCAATAGGCAGCTGTTGATGTAGGTTTGGAGTTAAGACAAGGGCTGGATATACAGACTTGTGAGTTATCTGCATAAAGTTAGTTGAATCCAAAGGAAACGAAATCGCCAACAAGGAGAGGATAGCGAGAAAAGACGACCTAGGACAATAACGTCAAATACACTTACATAGGTTAGGTCCTAAATTGTGACTGGCAAGAAAGAAGTAGGAGGCAGACCAAGAGATAGCAGTGTCATAAAAATACAGAAAGGACGAGGTATTCAGGAGAGGAGAGTAGTGAATAGAGTCAAGTACTAGAGAGAGATCAAAAAAGGATGAAGACTGAGAAAAGGCCACTGAATTGACAAAGTTAATTCACTGCTAACTCTGGTAGAGTAGTTTCAGTTGAGAGATGAGGATGGGAGTTAGATTGCAAAGGCCTGAGAAATTCTTTTCAAAATTCTCTTTGATCATAATTTCCAGATTCTTCCTAAATCTGCTCTTTATTCAAGATGACCTCCCCACTCTCCTCAATTTTCCCCTGTTCTCTATCTGTCACACTTGTTTGGACAGGCCTTGTCTTGATTCTACAGTTAATCAGTTTAAAAAGGCACTGTAGCTCACCTTGAATCCCTTGACAACTTGTTCAGTTGATGTTCACACACTAAGCCTCAGCTCTAGGTCATTTTCTCTCATCCTTCTTCTTCACACCTATTTCCCAAAATGAACACTGCTACGTCCAGGTCCTTGGCTCCCACTCATTTCTCAATCCCTTGCAATAACTCTACCGTTCAATTGAAACTTTTCTCCGATGTTACTAATGAGCTCCTAACTTTTAAACAGGATGGCCTATTCTCAGTCTTCACACGTCCTGATCTTTTCTGTAGCTTGTGACACTGCCGCCCATTACCTCCTTGAAATTATGCTTTCCATCATTTTTAGTGATTCAGCTCTCTCCTATTTCTTCTACACGTGACTGCTCTTTCTCAGTTTCTTTTGCTAAATAATCATCAACTGTATGTCTAATCTTTTGTGTGAATATCTTGGATCTGCTGGTCTCTCTCTCTCTCCCCCCTGATAAGCTTTCATGGGATCACACTAAAAGAGGTTTGGATTTGTAGTCAGAAGACCTATGAGACCTTAGACAAGTCAGCTAACTTCTCTGGGCCTCAGGTTCCTAATCATGGCCAGGGTTTTTAAGTGTATTTCAACATGTATATTGAAATTCCCACATATGAGGGCAGGGGTTGGGATGGAGAGGAAGATTGTGAGACAGGTGCTTAACTCCTAATGAAACGAAATAGAATCCTCAGGGGATTAGTAACCAGTATCCCCATAAATACAGTTACATGCCAACTCTATCATCCGCAATAAGGTGATATAGATGGAACTTCCATCCACTGTTCCTAGTTTTGTCTGCTGGGGCCAAACAGAACAAAGCTAATCTCTCTAACAAATAACAATCCTTAAAATGATTAAGGACAGCTATCATGTCCACATCCATTTCACAGGATGTAAAACTGAGAGAGCTCTCCTAGGCATCTATTCCAACCTCATTTCACAGATGAGGAAACTGAGTAGTAATGAGGTTATGTGACTCACCTAAGGCCAAACAAATTATGTGACAGATTGGGATACGAGCTCTAACTCCACACCCAGTACCCTCTTTACTATCACAAAATCTAATAACAGGAATATACTTCAACAACCATCTAGTCCAACCCATAAACAAAATAAATGTCCCCTGTAATCTATGTAACAAGAGGCCATTCAATCTTGGCATGAGGACCCCCAAGGAAGTGGAACTACTAAGCTCTGGAGGCAACCCATTCCACTTTGGGACAGCTCTAATTGTTAGGAAGTTTTCCCTTACATCAAGCCCAAATTTGCCTCTTTTCAACTTTCACCCACTGCTTCTGCCTGCTGGGGACCAACAGAACAAAGCTAATCTCTCCTTCAGATATCTCTTCAAATACTTAAATATGGTAACTATACTCCCCCTAATTATTTTTTTCTCCAGGTTAAAGATGCCCAGGTCCTATAGCTGGTCTTCATAGGACATGAACTCAAGGCCCTTTCCCATCCTGTCTGCCTTCCTCTGGACATTTCCAGCTTGTCAATGTCTTTTGAAAACCATGGTGCTTGACATTGCTCTAGAGGATGTCAGCTCCCTATTCCTGGAAGCCATGTTCCCTCCCAGTGCCAGCCAGCACTGCATTTTTGGCTGTCCCCTCACAATGCTGACTCATTTTGAGTTTGAAGGCTGCTGAAACTCCCAGAACCTTTTTACAGCAACTAGAGTCTATCCACGAAACCCCTATCTTACACTCATGAAGTTGATTTTTTTTGAACTCAAGTGCAAGATTTATCCATATTTAGTTTCATCTTATTAGATTTATCCCAATGCTCTTGCCTGACAAGATCCTGATTCTGTCATCCAATATGTAAGCTATGCCTCTCACCTTTTTGTCATTCACAGATCTGATGAACACACCATCTATGCCTTTATCCAAATCACTGATAAAAATGCCGAACAGCATAGTGCTCCTATGAACAGCTCCTACGGGTAACTCTAGTGGATACCTCATGCTACAATGAAATGGAACCATTAACAATTAAATTCTATGAGTCCAGCCATCCGGCCTCCTTCAACTTGTATGGCCTAATTTTAAAGACCTTCATAAGCAGGATCCACTTCTAACTTTCTTTCTAAAATGTAGGGCCCTGAACTATTCAAGATGCACCCTTACCGGAGCAGAGTATGGCAAGATTATCACCTCTCTTTTATTCTATCCCTATAAAAGTTTATTTTAATAGATCTGGGCTCAATGTTCTAGCCTGCTGAGATCTTTGAATATCCTGTCATTCAATATGCTAGCTATCCTTTCTAGCACTGGGCCATCCGTTAGCCTGATAAAAACACCATCAATAAATGCTTTAATAACAATAATATCTAGCATTTATATAATAGTGTTTCAGGGTTTGCAAGACATTTTACAAATATTATCTCATTTTATCCACAAATCTTGCGAGGTAGATTCTATTATTATCCCTCTTTTACAGATGAAAGAACTGAAGCAAAGAGAGGTTGCCAAAGGTGAATCTGAGCTCAAGTTTTCCTAACTCCAAAGTGCTCTCTATCCACTGCACCACCTAGCTGCCTCAATTTTATAATTGGGAACAATAAGTGTATGAGGTAGTTCACCTTGTTATCTTCCATTAAATTTTTTGTTTTCCTTTTTATTTATATATGCAATATAAGAGTTTCACCTAAGAGTTTTGTTCATAAATGCCTTTGTAATTTTCCTGGATTCATAGAACAACAACTTTCAAAAATCAGACAATCCACATTATGTGCTTTAGGGTCAACAGAAATAAAATGAAGTTGGAAATAATGATATTGCCTCTCTTTTGCATTTGGAAATAGTTTTTAAATTAAAGTAAAAAAGTTGTTTCATCATCTTCAGAGTCAGTTATCAGCATTTTTGCTTTCTTGTCTCTTCAAACTTCCCAGTTTTATCAACTTTAACTACAACGGGTCTAGGTACAAATCATACTAAAAAAAGTGTTATTATGTATTACAGGATACATTCAATGACTGGTTTTCAATCAAGAAAATAATTCTAAAGAATTAAAGTCACACTGCCTATTCTTCACAACGACAACAAAGTGAATAACTTTGTGCTTGTGATTAATTGCCATTTTAACTATTCTTCATGGAACCCCAGAGTTTGAGAAATACTGTTCCACGTAACATCACAAACATTTACCAAATGCCCGAGACCAGTGGCAGGTGTGGCATAAAAATACAAAACGTAAAAGCCATTCTTGACTCACAAGCCACACAAAAACAGTGAGTTTGGCCTGGAGTTTAGCCTAGTTTGCTGACCACTGGACTAGACAAAAACAAACGAAACCTTTAATTTAGTACACAAATTTTTACTGTGTGTACACACACACACACACACACACACACACACACACACACACTCTCTCTCTCTCTCTTGCATATATGTATACATGATACTGTATACTGCTTGTCTTGATTTCAGAGGATATGGTTTCAAATCCCAGCTCAGTTATTTACTACCTGGGTGATCTTAGGCAGGTCACTTAAGTTCTAGGGGGGCCCAAATTTCTTTGTCTCCAAAAGGAGGGGATGGACTAGATGGCCTTTTAAACCTATGATCCTCTGAACCTATGACTTGAAGTACTTATAGGAGGACAGAGAAGAAACACAGCCGACATAATCAGGGATGGCACCATGGAGATAACAGAACTCAAAGGGTATCTTGGCCATGAAAACATGGAGAGGAAAGGCAAGGAAATCCAGGTAGAGAAAACCATATAAGAGACAGTAGGGAAGCAATACTGAAGGGACCATATGGAGACCAGTTTGGCTGAAGCAGAGGTCCATAATTTTACGTATCAGGAACTTATGCTCAGCAGTAGGTTGGGGCCCACATTTACAAGACTTAAAAATCTATTTCCTTTAAACCTGGGAAGACTTGTATGAAATGATTCAGAGTTAAGTGATCAAAACCAGAAAAATAATTTATATGATAACAACAATGCTATACAGACAATCAACTTTAAAAGATTTAAGAACTTTGATCAATGCAAAGGTGACTAGGTGATACAGTGGATAGAAGGCTTGGAGTAAGAAGAGCTGAGTTCAACATTTACTGTTGTGGGACCCTGGGCAAGTCACTTAATCTCACCCTTTGTTTCCTCATCTCCAAAACAGAGATACTTATAGCTCCAATCTCCAGGCTTATAGTGAGGATCAAATGAAGTAACACATGTAAAGTGCTTTGGAAACTTTAAAGTATTATAGAAATGTTAGCTAATATTATTTTTTGACTAAATATGATTCCAGTGGAATGCTGATGAGCATGTTACCTATCTCTAGACAGGTGTGATGGACTCAAGATGCAGAATGAGAGGGGGGAGATAGGGTGAAAATTTGGAACTCAAAAACTTGTGAAATGAATGTTGAAAACTAAAAATAAATAAATTTATATTAAAAAAAAGATGCAGAATGAGACATATCAAGTATTTGTCACAAGGGTTTTGTTTCCCTTTTTTTCAGTGGAGGGTAGGCAAGCTGAGAGTGAAAGGGAATGTTTTCCTCTCCCCCATATCCCACTAACAAAGAGAGAATAGAAAGGAAACAGACAAGGAAAACAGGAAAGAACCAAACAAGCAGAACTTTGTTGAAGGTAACATGCTAAATTTACTACATACTTAAAAATAAAATGGAAAAAAAATCCCTATTCTCTTTAAGGCACAGCCTGATTATGATGACCCCCACTTTTACCATACAAATTTAATGTGAATATCTAATTCTTCCTCTTCCTTAAGCATAAACAATCCTACAAGAATTTTGTCGGTATCTTTTAGGTACCTCAACCTACAAATCAGAGCAATCCCAAAGATTTCAATAGGTTTTGTTTATACCAGTACAATATTATGCCAGTACAATTATTTCCCAGCATGGTCTAGTAGCTAAAAAACTAGTTGTTGGGTCAGGAAGACCTGGCTTACGACCTGCCTCTGAGCCACACTGGCTGAGTGATTATAGGAATGTCATTTAATCTGTCAATACCCCAGGCAACTCTCCAGCACTAAATTACACATAAGGTGGACGGAATATCAAAACTTAATTTCCTATACTAATAAAATCACAGGCACAGATTTAAAAAAAAATTCTGTCCATTTTTATGGTAATGAGCGACATTTTACATGTCTGGTTCTTCTAAAATAGGGCAAATACAATTTGACTCAGCAAAATTAGGCATTTAACTTAGAGATAAAAGAGGGAGAAGACTAGAAAGTACAAAAAGATATCCAAAGCAAAAAAAAAAAAGAATAAGAAAGGAAACAAAGGGGGTGCTCCTTAGTTTGTTATGGCAAAGAGCTGGTAACTAAGGCATTAACTATCAATCTAGGAAGGGCTCAACCAATTGTGGCATATGAATATAATGAAATATATTACATGAGAAATTACAGAAGGAATGAATTCAGAAAAACCTGGGAAAACTTGCATGAACTAATGTCAAGCAAAGTGGACAGAACCAGAAGAATTATACAATTATACAATGTCTACAACAGCATAAAAGCAGACTTAAGAACTCTGATCAACAAGACAGCCAACCATGACTCCAGATGAGCAGCGATGAAGCATGCTACCTATCTCCTGAAGGGGAGGGGAAAGAGGGACGAGACATACATTTTTTACACATTATTCCCATGTGTGGATTTGCTTTGCTTGATTATGTTTATGTGTTAAAAAGGAGGGCTTTTTATTTTTTAATTTAGAAGGAGATTAGAGGTCAGAGGATAGTGAACATGATGCAAAAAAAAAAAAGTGTCACTGAAGCAACTTTTAAAAGTGCACAGAAGGGGCAGCTAGGTGGCGCAGTGAATAAAGCACCGGTCCTGAAGTCAGGAGGACCTGAGTTCAAATATGACCTCAGACCAAACACTTGATGCTCACTAGCTGTGTGACCCTGGGCAAGTCACTTAACCCCAAATGCCTAAAAAAAAAACCCATACATACATACATACATACATACATATATATACACACACACACACACACACACACACACACACACACACACACACACATATAAATAAAAAGTACACAGAAATAGCAAAAGAAGTTCAGAGGAAGAAAGACATGCTGGACAGCTTTGACATAAAAGTACTTTAAAAACAACATGGAGTACACAAGTGAGATTCATGGTTTTTTATACAACCCTCTTTCTCTGCTCTTTGCATATGGAAACACTCATGTTAGTTAGTGTTTTTCAAGTATGCTGAACTAGTTTGTTGAATGAATATAATTAAAGATGGCTTTTCTACTGGCCTTCAAATATTTAATGGTTTCCATATAATTTTTTATTTTATTATTGGCATTGGTATTTTTAGTACCCTTCCCTTGATAATTTATTGTTGCTCTAACTTTTAAAAAATATGCTCTCCTGTGAGTTTCTAAATATTAGTGAATTGTGAGAATTATATCTACAGAATGCTCTAGTGTGGTAGCAGCTGCAGTGGCACTAGTTCGAGGATGGAAAGAAGTCAGTGCAATATCTTCCAGCACAAGATGAGTCATGCTAGCCATTTTATTAACTGTGAAATGTACCAGATCACTGTTCCATAACACTTAACTTCTACCTTAACAAAAGGCCTGCCTACAGGAACTGAGAAAATAGTAGAATAGCATTGGCTCTGGGTTCAAGTCTCCCCTCTGGCACTTATTACCTGTGTGATCCAGGGCAAATCACCTACATCTCCCCAGGCTTCTTTTCTTCACATAGACAATGAGGGATCAAAGAAGATCACAGATCTAGAGTCAGAAGGGACCTTAAAGGTCATGTAGTCCAATCTCCTCATTTTAAGGATGAGGAAAATGAGGCCCAGGGAGCTCAGACCTCAGTGGGACTAGATGGCTTCCTTTCAGCTTTGGAGCTAAGAACTTGAATTCTGCTTCTAATGCATATCTCTTATTTCTAGAACACTAATTTGGATATACGAACTGCTGGTGCCAGTTTTAGGATATGTGGATGGTATATAAGAAAAGTTAAGGTGTTTATAGGACTACGAAATCTTGGAAGTGAAGACAAAAGGGAATTTTCTAAGGTCATCTATTCCCATCCTCCAGGCAACACTGTAAATTTTGGGATCAAAGATGCTATCTAAACAAAGTAATATTAATTTTATTAGTCAAACTTATACCAAGGTTATATTACCTCTAAGTAGTTATATAAAAGATATCCTGATACCCAAGATACATCATAATATGGGAAGATTGAAATTCACTAACAAAATTCAAGATTTAGAAAAAAATAACCAAGCATAATGAAATTATGAGCTCGACATTTTCCAAGATCTTTTTCTACTTAAATTTATGATTTTTTTTTAATTCACAGAATAAGCTGTAACTCAATAAACCTAGAAGTAAATCTTCTGTTTAAGTGCCTTAGGAAGAAATACTGTCATAAAAGACTGATGAGCATGATTTAAACTCTCTTAGTTGAAAAATTTAAAACAATTTATTAACCATGTAAACCAAGAAAATGAGAATTTAGGGAATTTTCCTTGGCATTCCACACATCACATACATAAATTTCTAAATATTTCCAAATATCTTCACATTTCTTGCGACAAGTAAACAACATCTATATCCTAGAATAAGAGGAGGTACCTTCTACAACTATATTTGGGGAAAAATTCTTAAGAAAAGAACGGCTATAGAAGAGTGTTAGGATAATAAAGGCAACTTTAGTTTCATAACAGTCAAAAGTTTTTGCAAGAATAAAATAATGAACACAGGATAAGAGAAACTATAGAGTAAAATATGTACACCAACTATCCCTGATAAAAATCTGATGTCTAAGACTTATATAGGAAACAACACAAATACAAAATGTTGAAGAGCTGCTTCAACAAATTTATATGTAAATTGTAAATATGTAAATGTAAAAAGATATGTAAATTTAATACACCCTCAGTTTTACCTCACACCCTGCAAATCAGCAAGGATGACAAAAAGAAAAATTGGGAACAGTCAAAACTGGATAGACGATAGAAGGGTAAAACCAGCACACTACTGCATGGTTGATGGAGCTGTGAATTTATCCTACCCTTTGGATATTAATTTAGAATTATGCAAGAAAAAAGTTAACTAAACTGTCCAAACCTCTTGATCCAACAATTTCACCACTAGGCATAGATCCAATATATATGTCAAAGATCTAATATATAAAAAATTATCCATAGCAGTACTCTTTCTTGTAGCAAATAGCTGGAAACACAGTAGGTGCCTACAGATTTTGTTGTTGTTGAGTCGTTTTTCAGTCACGTCCAACTCTTTGTGACCCCACTTGGGGTTTTCTTAGCAAAGACACGAGAGTGGTTTGCAACTTCCTTCTCCAGTTCATTTTATAAATGAGGAGACTGAGGCAAACAGGGTTCAGTGACTGGCCCAGGGGTCACACTGTAATTGTCTGAGGACACATCTGAATTCAGGAACATAAGTCTTCAAGACTCCAGTGCTTTCTCCACTGTGCCACCTAGCTGCCTAAGGATTAGAGAATGGCTATTAAAAAAAAAAAGCCATGACATACAAATGTAATGGAATATTATCATAAACAAAGAAATGAGTACTGTAATTCAGAGAAACACAGGAAGATGTATTCATATGTAAGTAGATTAAAATAAGCAAATACACAAAATGACCACAACAATGTAAATGAGAAGATCACTAGACTGAAAACCTAACAAAGGGACTGGAGAAGAGATAATAAAACAGACCTCCCTCTAGCAGAGGCAGAGGATTACTAGGACAGAATGTTGCATACTTAGTCAAATGTCATCATTGTATTTTCAGTTACAAAGAACTTAGTCAAATGCCATCATTGTATTTTCAGTTACAAAGAAGGTTCAATTAGGGGAAATCAGGGGAAAGGAAGGCTGTTTTTTCCACTCAGAAATAACCGTAATGTTAAGAAAAAACACGTCAACGAAACTCAATGTTTATATCCTTTAAAAAAAAAAGTCGGGGTAATTTACTTATGATATGGGTTTTTGTTTTTGTTTTTAACCTCAGCAAAACTTCTACAAGGTTCCCTACTTTTGATATACCTAAGTGAAATGGCAAAGTAGACAGTCTTACTTTTGTTTTGTTCCACTTTTGGAATTAAAATACTAATTTAGATCATAAAATAATGATTCTGTGAAATAGGAAAGACTCTAATCTTCAAAACCATGCCCAGAGAACCTTCATTCTTTTGTGTGTTAGCTTCCTTCATTAGAATGTAAGCTCCCTGAGGGCAAGGACTGTCTTTCTTACTGCCAGTATTTGTATCTACTGGGCTCAGCACAATGCCTGGCACCTAGTAAGTACTTAATAAAATGCTCATTTCCTTCCTTCCTTGAAACAAACACAGGAGTAGGTCCTGTACTAATGAACACAAGATGACAGTCTAAATCAAAGGTTACGAATAATTTTAGTGTGCAGGGCACATTGGAGGACAAGAAAATTTGTTAGATTCCTAAGTGAATCGGTCCTTTCAGTTTAAAAATAACATTTTAAATATAGTCTATTACTATAAAACCTAATTCTTTCCAATATTTTTGGGACAACCTTGGCTATATTAACCATCATATGGACGATTTCCAATAGGCGCTGCCTTAGTATCCTCTAGAATCAGAACAGCTTCAACTACCAACTTAAAGTTACATGATTACTTAGAACTTCATCTTGAGCTTTGATTTGATATGCATAATGAAAACAGCAAAAGGAAATTTTTTCATTAATTTCATACCAAAATGAAATCTATATAAGCTTATATAATACAAAAAGTATGCTTAAAGAAAGGCTTACATTTTATATTAAGAACATAAACACCAAAGATTTAGTGTACTTACCTAACTTTTTTCCCATTTTCAGTAATTTTTGTTACATTTAACAATCCGTATTTTTCTTGGCCCTAGAGAATAGAGTAAGATTGATTACAGACATCCATTTCTGTGCTCCAGCTAAACAATAAAAAACAATCCAATCTTTTAAAAAATTGCATGTACCACACGAGAAAAAGGTTGGTAGGTTTTTTGGGGGGATAACGGGGAGCCCAGGCCTGTGATTTCATTAGTGTGGGGAGCTCCAGTTTACCAGAAGAGATCAGCAATTGTTCTGCAGTTTAAAGGGGGTTATCTGGGGCACTGCAAGGTTCAGCAACTTGCTCAAGATGACAGGCGGTCTGTGTCACAGGCAGTATTAGGCACACTATCAAAAGCCCAATTATGAAGGGCAACTATAACTACAGTTAGTTTTCCTTTCAATTTAATGATTCTGTGACATTTCTTAATTAACATTTTATGATGAGAAAAGGCTGGTATCCAAAACAAACTCTTGTTAAATCAATCATTATATCTGGACAACAAAGAGCTCGTAAGGTCATCGCTTTAGAAGAAGAGGCCAACCCCTCATTTTATACGTGAGGACACAAAGGCCCAGAGGGGTTAGGAAACTGATCTCCTTCAGGTCAGACAGGCAAGAAGGAGCAGATTCAGAATTTAAATTCTCATCCTCTGACTCCAAATTCGGGGTGCTTTCCACTTGTATCTCATACCGATGGTTTAAAAGTAGCACTTCACCTCTGGTTTGCAGAATTTAAGCTACAGCTCTCTCCCTTATCCTTGTAAAACATATTCAGGATTTAAATTTTAGCGTAACAAAACCACCCATACAAATTACGAAGGACCACAATCAAACTTCCTCATGAAATGAGGGTGTCATATTAAATCATAAGACCGTAGGACATCCCATTAGTTCAGTCAATCAATAAATATTTACGTGCCGACTGTGTGAGGCACTGTGCTAATCACAGGAGAAACAAAAAAAAGTCAAAAGACAGTCCCTGACCTCAAAGAGTCCACAATCTAAGAGGGGAGACAAGCAAACAAGCATGTACAAACAAGTTTTATACACAACAAATAGGAAATAATTAAGAGGGAAAGCCTTTCTGTAGAAGATGGGATTTTAGTTGAGACTTAAAGGAAGCAAGTAGGTGAAGGGAGTAGGAGAAGGGAGGGCATTCCAGGCACTGCGGACTGACAAAGAAAATGCCTGCAGTTAAGGGTTCAAGTATCTTGTTTGTGAAACAGCCAGGAGGCCAGTGTCACTAGATCAAAGAGGGTATGAGGCATAAGGAGAACGGAAAGGTAAGCAGGGGCTAGGTTATGAAGGACTTGGAACACCAAGCAAAGGACTCTGAATTTGCTTCTGGAGGCAAAAGGAAGCCACCTGGAGTTTGAGTAAGAGGGCAACATGATCAAACATACACTTTAGGAAAACTGCTTTGGTAGCTGAATGGAAGATGGAACAGAGTGGGGAGAGCCTTGAGGCTGGTGGACCCACCAGTAGCTACTGCAACAGTCCAGGTGTCAGCCTCATCAGCTCCCATAGATTCTCAACATCTATGCAGATGACTCCTACATCTATCTATAGAACCCTAATCTCTCTCCTAAGCTCCAGTATCACATTATCAACTGCCTCTTAAGACATCTAGAACTGGATGTCAATGTCTAAAACACAACTCACTATTTTCTTCCCCAAACTCTCTCATATTCCCAACTTCCTTATTACTTTCAAGAGTAACACTATCCTCCCAGGTACCTAGTATCTTCTCAGTGTCACCCTCAACTCCTCACCTGTACTCAGCACACAGACTGCTGCCAGTCTGGTCATTTCCATCCCTTCATCTTTCCCTCCACTCACACAATCACCAACCTGGTGTAGGCCCTCATGACCACATGCCTGGACTTCTGCAATACTCTGTTGGTTGGCATCCTTGCTTCAGTTCTCCAATCCACTCTGCACACAGCTGCAAAAGTGCTTTTCTACAGCTCAGGTCTGGCTAAGCCAGCCTCCTTCAAATTCCAGTGGCTTCTATGACCTTAAGGGTCACAGAAAAGTCTTCTGTTTGGCCCTCTACAAGCTGGCCACATCCTGCTGCTGCGGTCTTCTCTCACTTTACTTCCCTCCAGGCACTCTATGATTTTGCAACCTGAACATGACACTCCAGTCTGTGTCTTTTTGCCGGTTGTTCTCTGGACCTGGAATTATTTCCTTCCTCACCCCCGCCTCCTGGCTTCCTTCAAGACTTGATAGAAGGACATATGGAACATATACAAAATAAATAGAAGGTAGTATCCAGAGGCAGGGTTATAATAGCTGGGAGAGGAGAAGAGGAGGAAAAGTCCAGAAAGTCTTCATGTAGAAGGTAGTACTTAAGCTGTCTTGAAGGTATTAAGGGGATTCTGAGAGACAGAGGAGAGGAGGGAGTAGATACCAAGCAAGGTGTGTTGAGGTGCCATGCAAAGGCAGAAAGACAGCATTCCATGTGTGGGGAAGAATAAGAAGATGCATTTAGCCAGACTGAAGGTAAGGGAAGGAAGGATAGTGAGGCTGGAAAGACAGGCTGAGCCAGCTTATGACGGCTTTGTGAATGCCAAATAGAAGCAATAGGCAGCCACTTGAGTATACTGAGTAAAGTGAGATAGTTAGATCTGAAAACATGGTCAAAAACGTAAAAGATAGTTGAGCAAAGGGATGATACCACCACTGCCACAGCATCCCTGAAAGGGGATGGTTGTCCTACTCACACAGGAATACATGCCACTTGATGTGACGGTGACTTTAAAAGTCAATGCACACAACTTTAAAATCCATCCTTCAACAGTTCTTTTTAAAACCAACAGCCTGTACTCCTCACAATAACTGAAAGATTTTATACCCCCCTCCCAAAAACAAGAAAAGAAAGAAAAAAGAAAAACCATTTTGGCAGCTATGTGGATGACAGACTGAAATGAGAGAGAAAACTGAGGCAGAGACACCAGTTAAAAGGTTACTGCATTAGTTTAAGTGAGATATGATTAGTGCCTGAACTTTTCTACCTATATTCCCAGAACTTAGCTAAGTGCTTAATAAATGTTTTTTCATTCTTCAAATAAATTTAACATGTTCTCATGTTTGAGGATGTTTCTTAGTTCACAGTGGTAAATAAGTACTTACTAAAATAGACTTTGTTAAGTATTTGAAAGGTTGCGATGTGAAATAGAAATCTGACCTGTTCTGCTTAGTTGGGAGGAGGAGAACTAAGATCAAAAAGTAGAAATTTTGAAAAAAGCAGATTCAGGCTTGTTGTCAAGAAAAATTCCCTAATCCTTAAGACTATCCAAAAGTGAAACGAGGAGACAGGTTCTTCTGCACTGGCATCCATTGTCTTAGCTGCATCATAGAGGGTGATTTCTGTTCAGGTAAGGACTGAGCCAGATGACCTCTGGAAGGGAGCTCAGGATTACTTAATTCAACATCTCTGTTTACAGCCACAGCCACAAACACAAACACCCTAAGAGGTAAGTGATGTACTTAATTAGGGTCACAGTGCTAATCAGGCCCCCTTCCAACATGGAGATTCTCTGAACGATGCGCGTGTTGAAAATGCCCTCTCTTAAAAGGTCACCAAAGAACTAAATTGCCAAAGCCTTCTGTCACTTTAGTCCTTCACTCTGACCCCTCTGGAGAGCTGGACAACGCTACTGACCACACTCTCCTTCTGTAAACTGCCTCCCTCCCTCACTTCTGAAATACAACATTCAACTGCACCTTTATTATCTCCTTTCCAATATCTTCAGGCAGTTGTTTCTGCCAGTGGCCCTTTGTTCTCTTCTCTCTCTGGTCTGTAACTTGGCAATCTCATTCACACCTGTACCTTCAACTCTTTGGCTCCATGCAGATGCCCCTTAAATGCTCAGGTCCATACTCACAGATCCGACAAAGCATTGTCGGACCTGAGTCTCCCAGAAGCCACAACTGACCAAGTTGATCCTTCTCTATAGACCTGCTGTTCCTTCTCATTTCACTGTCTATGGCACCACCACTACCATTACTGTTAGAAAATTTTGTGTTAACTTTGAGACTTTGCTCTCCCCTCCCTCTTACATTTAATTGGTTACCAAATCTTATCTGTCCTATTCCTGCAACATCTCTTTAATCTTCTTTACTCATGATTCCTACAGCCACTACACCTTTATGGGCATTCATTAACACCAACATGAAATGCTGAAATAAGAGCCTCATGATGGGTCTTCTTCACAGCCACACTCTTTCCTCCAAGACATCCTTCATGCTCTTCCCAGGCTAACCTTCCCTATGCATCCAGCTACCTGTCATGTCATGGCTCAAAACCCTTCAGTGGTTCCTTAGTGCCTCTGATATAAAAATCCAACATCTCTGCCTGATAGCCAAGACCACTCTACATTTCTAGCCTTACTGCATACTGCTCCTCTTCATGCACGACCCCAAAATGAGTTACTCTCATTCCAAAAAACATTCGCTGCAGTTTTCTACATCTATTCTTCTCCTATACTATTCTATACGCCTAGAAGGTCTGCTTTTCACTTTAGCCCTGACCACATGATCTTGGTCAAGTAATATCTCAGCTGTGGCCCTGAGTTTTTTCAGGAGGATGGATAAATGTTCTTTATCATTCTATGATTCTCTCGTTTAATTACTATGCTTCCTTTAAAGCCCAACTCATGAAATGCCACCTCCTCCGCGAAGCCTTCCTTGATTCCTTCAATTGATAATGATCGAAGCACTTTATTTTCACTACATATATGCACCTTTGTATTATTTTGCATTTTAGTTATTTTATTATAATAAACAATTTCTGAGAACTGTCTCTTCAATCCTTAAAAGTTTAGTTGCATTCTAACTGTTCATTATAACAGCTCCATATCCAAAACATCTAAATATTCTGGCTAGACTAATATTCGGGTAAAAGCTATATTCACTTTAATCTGAAAGGATGGCGCTTTACATGGGACGTCTCAAGAGTCTCGGTGAAGTTTTAAGCTCCAGTAGTTTAAAGCTGAACTGAAAGTTTAAGCCTGTTTAGCCTGAGCCTGAGCCATCATGGAGGCTGCAATATCCCTCTGTCATATTACTTGTCTGTTGGCACTGACACATACCAGATACAGAGGAAATGCTTCTCACCTCTAAACTGTAGGACTAAGAAGGAGTAAAGAGTCACTCTATTTTTAAGAGTATTCTCTATAACTTTTTATATTTATGGAAAAATTGAGAGTTAATAAGAATGTGGCATAGCAAAAAAGTTAATTAGTAAATTAAATTATGTACCTACCATATTCTGTACAAACAAGATTTTTAAAGGAATTTCTTGCTTCTTTAATACATTTAGAATTAACAGAAGTGTTATTAAACACATCAGTGGAGTTCATGACATAAGATCCAAATACACTCTAAGCATTGTACTTTAAAGAAAATAACTTGCTATTTTATGATTAAAACCAATTAACTATAATGTACTTCTCACGGCTATTTGTATACTAACTGTGGCTTGGTGCTTTGGTGAAGAGGGAGAAGACTCATTTTCTGGAAAGCAGGGCTTTGTGGAGGGTGGAGATTCCTACAAAATAAAAATAAGCAACGCAAAAAGTTATTCTGCTATACAATTTTATTTCTTCCTGTATTAATCAGACTGAGGGAACAAAAGAAGGAAAGCTAAGGATCTCTTTCCTTCTCCATTTTTAAAATTCCCTTTCTATAATGAAAAACTTAAAAACTGTATTATGAAACAAATGTATTAAACTACAGATTTTACAAAAATATTTACTAATGGAGACTTCTTTCAGGCCAATCAGAATCATGAATATGAGGTGACCAGAAGACTGTAGAGAGATCCAAAAACTGAAAGGGACCTTAGAAGCCGTATGGTTCAGCTCTTACAGGTGAACAATCTGAAGCCCAGAAAGGGGAAAGGACTTAGCCAGCATCACACATGAAACAAGTGGCTAGAGTTCTGGTCTAAATCAGGTCCCAGAATTCCAAGTTTAACTTTCTCATTATGTCATTACTGCAGAGAAATTACAACACACCATAAATCTCTCATAAACATACTTAAAATAGGTAAGACTATAAGGATTCATGGGTCAGTTACATCTACTAATAAATAATATTCACAATACTAATCTGATCTAGACCTGGTAGATATGACTAACCAGAACCATCAAAAAAAATATATATATACATATATACACACACCCACACACACATATACATACACACATATTAAAATTTAAATCACAGTGCTATTAACATTTAAATTTGCAATTAAGCAGCAATTTTCAATGACTACAAGTCTAGAAAATGAGGAGAATCATAAGGAATAAACTTTTAATTTAAGTATTAGTTATTTAACACCAAAACAAAATACTGCATACTAAAGAAAAGTTAAATCATCTAAAAGCTTGGGGAGAAACATGGCAGTTGTCTTTGAAGTCATTTTGCCTGATCAATACTAAAAAGAGGTATCCAATTCCTTAAACTATAGATAACTCAAGAAGATTATTTCACACAGAACAAAATTAAAGGAGATCAAGCACTTCTGAATTCTAGATTCCATTCTGTTACTGACATTCCCGTCTGCCTTTTTCCACTGCCTTAATAGTTAACAGGTTAATAGTGTGTTGGCATAAGTTTTGGTAAATACAGATCAAAAATTTTTGACGATAAGAATTAAATATTTTTACAGGATTCACTGTGATTGTTTTAACCTTCATCTATGCATCTATATCATTTAAATATTCCTTTATTTTCCCAAGTTGATGAACTATCAAAGCTTCCAGCACTGTGTAACAGAAAAAGTGCCTGATAGGAGGTAAGAAAACTGGGGTAGGGGGACGGGACACCACAACTTGATGACCTCTAGCTCTAAGTCTATAATCCTATGATATTCTAATTATATAGCAAAACTACTGTTACAGTGTTCTTTGGACAACTGGAGATTATGCAGTTTATTAAACTGGATTTCTGAGGTACTGCTTTAATCAAAATGTTATGTGGACAAGTGAATATACTCATTTGTATGGAAAGAGTCCAGAGCTATGAGTCTATATGATTATACAGGCACATAATTAAGACTCTGCAAAGTTTTGCAGGAAGAGATCTCCAAAGTTTAAAGCTAACCTTTATTTCTACCTAGGGAGAGAGGAGAGGAAAGAAGAAAGTTTGAATGAAATGGAATTCACTGGTAATCAGTAAGTATTTATTAAACACTGTGTTCTAGGCACTGGGCTAGATGCAGTACAAAGTACAAAACAATCCTTGCTCTCAATGCGCTTACATTATAATGGGGGAGACAATAGTACATATAAAAGTCATACATCATAAAGTTAAGAAACACAAACGTATAAAAGTAGTAGTTTTGGAAGAAGGCACTAGCAATTAGGGGGATCAGAGAATGCTTTATGCAGAAGATAAGGTGGCTAAGCAGCACTTAACAGGAAGAGGAATGGTGTGAGAGGAGGCATTTCTAATGCAAAGGAAGATGGAATGTCCTGAGTGAAGGCTGGATCACAGAGCTGAAGAAGGAGAGAACTTTGTCCATTGAAACTGCAAAGTTAAAATGGGGCCAAGTTGTGAAGCACTTTAAAAGCTAGAGAAGTTTATATTTTATCCAAGGGTTAACACCATTTGATAGTTTTAGATCTTTTCTCTTTAGTTTTCTTGCAGGCTAATACTGGAAGAATGGAAAAGGACAGATAAGAAAGAGATTTAAAGGTAATTGAAGACCTACAAACCAAATATCAGCACCCAAATGCTTGAAGCAGAGTTCTATTTCTGAAAAATTAATTGTTAAAATCAAGTATTAGTGCACAGACATTAATTAAAAATATTAGAAAGATGAAAGCTGAAAATAAGACCTCTTATAGATGAGGTAATTCTGAGTAAAACAAAAATGCTAACATCATCTAGCAACCTGATTAGGAAATAAACTAACATTTGCTTTTCTTTTAATTATTACAAGTATCTAGTATTACAGTATTTTGACTCAACTTTAGTAAAAACTCTTCAGTCATAATATTCAAAGCTATTTCTCTGCGTTTGTACACAACCCCCCAAAGCCTTGTATTCAAAGCCTGAACGTCAGTAGGTACCCATTTGCTAAGTAACATATGCAATAAGCAAATGATAATTAAGCAAAAGACTGAGCAATCCTGAATAAAGTACTTTTTTTATAAAGGAAAAAAACCCCTCACTAACATCAACAAATATAACTCTGTAAGACAGTTTCTTTTCATGTTTTCAGTACTCCTACATTTAAGATACTTTTTTTTTCAACTTCTGCATTCAAAGCAGGTAAAAACAAAATATACAGAATTATTTGCAATTGCTCTAAGCAGCAGGCTGACACAAATAGATATGGACTAAGACAAATGAAAGAGATCAAAAGAATTTTTAAAACACATTTTTTGGTTTAAGGCCTCTTTGAGGTCTTTTATAAAAATGTATATTTTTTTTCTAATTAAGGAAAAATTTGAATATAGAGATACTTAACTATAGATTCCACACTATGAGGTTAAAAAGATCATTTTGTCTTCTGACTACATGGAGCTCAGGTGCCGTTAAGTCTCTTCCACACGATGTTAAAAAAAAAAAAAGTTCTAACTGGTTCCTCAAAATTAAGTGGAATTATCCGACAAAAACATACTGATTTTGAAGATACCCTAGAGGCTGAAATTGTCAATGACTTCACAAATTCAAATAACACTACCCTGACACTAAAAGAAATCCATGATATCAAAAACCCCAGAATTTCACAATTTTGAGACACCTCCTCTCAATTCAACAGCATATTATGCTAATCAAGTAAAGACATCAAAGAAATCTCTATGCCTCTTCATTATTTTCATTATTGAGCTACCTTATAAATTATGTCACTGAGCAGGTATTATACCCCCAACAAACTTCAATCAATCAATTATCAAGAATTAAGCATTTAGCATATCCTTAAAACAATGGTAAGCAATGAGGATAAAAGTGAACTAGTTCTTGCTGTCAGGAAGCTTACATTCTAATGAGACAGACAGATATACATATATATGCACATATTTTTATATGTTCTATATATATATATACACACACACAGAACATATAAAAAGTAAATAAAAGAAATATGAATTTTTCAGTCACCTAGAAAACGACTAAATAACCAACTCCTTGTTACCAATGCAAACAATGGATTTTAATGGTGGGGATAAATGCGTAACAATAACTCATTCAAAATGACACTGGACTTTGAGATATTCCAATATTCAATGTGAACATGTATACATATGATGGTTTGAAAATTCATAATAATCCTTCCAAATAATAAAAAACTGACTCAGAATAAAGGAGAAACTTTTCCAACTTTTCTATCCTAATGTCTGGCTCAATGACTCTTCATACTCCCCAACCGATACCAGAGATTGAAAGCCTCATATCTCAGAATGATGAAAAGAACTAGCCCAAGGGCAGCTGCTTTTCCCATCACTTTAGATTCTTTTTTCTCCCGGTTGTCCAAACTTGTCTGGGATGAAAATAACCAAATATGTTATTTTAAAAGATTCACTACTGAATTAAAGGCTAAAAAGGAGTGTTGTTTATTTTTTAAAAAACTAGACAAGAATGAACAATCAGCAAAGGAAATCATCAGCTATCTGGTTTAACCACATCAATGATAATACCTCAAAAAAGATAATCACAGATGAGCCTGTGATTGATTCTATGACACTGAAAGAAATTTAATAAACCTACTCCAAAGCAAATTGTTAATGCTCTAAATAAAATATACTAAAGTAGAAATCACCTACTAAAACATAAGAATCTAATCATGAACAACAATTAATTAGTTTTATTTCTTACCATACAGATGAAAATTAAAAGTCAGTCCAGAAGAACAGTGTATATCAAAAGTCTTAGTGGATTTTTAATCTTTGATAGCTTAAAATTCCATTAAGACTTTTGGAACACCATATATTACAAAGTAAATAAATTACTTTCATAAAACAGACACTACATGAGATAAAAACAAGCCATTTATAATATCATGCACAAAGAACTTGCCAAAATTCTCACCAGTTCCTTCAAGTATTCCTACCTTCTCATTGGTGTCTAACACAATCGTGCTGTGCCTCCACTTTGTTAATACTATTGGATCCTGGAGTCGCCTGTCCAGGCTCCTACTTTTAATTATTTCTCTTTGCTGCTGTGAAGCATTATACTAAAGAAAACAAAATATCCATTATAAATAACAGAAACACAAATAGTACTTTGATATAATAAAAAACAGATGAGGGTATACGTGTGGTATTCCAAGAAGGTAATTTATTAGACAATCACAAATTAAAGTAAATTACTTAACTGGTCTGAATCTCAGTTTCTTCATCTGTAAAAGGATGGGGCTAGATTAGATGATCTGTAAGGGCCCTTCCAGATCTAAAATCCTAGGACAGGCTCTTATTTTTTAGCTTAGCTTTGAAAAACATACACACAAAGACATAATCAATAGTCTTGTGTTCTTTTTTCTTTTTCTCTTCAAGCCCAAATACATGATGGCTTGTTTCTCTGAAGTAGCAAACAGGAGTTCGTCTAATGGGTAATGGTAGTGCTTGACACCACCATGAAAGCATGAAAGACTGATGCTCTGACTTCGAGCTCCAACCTCCATTCACCAAACTGGGCACATGGCCAATCCAATACCAAATAAAGTAGATGAGTTGGGCTTCTCCATCCTAAGGCTGGTCAGCAGCAAAAACTTAAAAAACAACAACAATAACAAAACTCACAATACCTTCTGTTGGGAAGGAACACTACTATTATTCACTAAACAAGGCTACAGAAAAGGACACATCTCCACATATGCACAATATGGAACATAATGTGTGTTTTCCAAAAGTTTTTTTTAAATCATTTTTTTTAAAAGGTGTTTAGCTACAGCAACAAATTACAAGTTTGATAGTTTACTGAACTTCTAGGTTGAAGTTTTCCCCTTACTTTAACAGAACTGTTAGCGCTACAATATAAATACAGAAACAGCTCCAGGTATTTAGATAATGAACAGAGATTAGCACTTAGTTCTATGCAAAGGGTTTTATTTAAATACGAATTCTCTATGTCAAAAGAAAACTACATAGCTAAAGAACTAATGTAGCTAACCATAATGTAATTATACTATTATTTTAAACTTCTCATAACATTATACACCAAATAAAAATTATGATATTTTTACATTTAATGATAATAATGTCTGGCATTTATAGAATACTTAAAGATTTACAAAGCACTTCACAAATATTATCTCATTTTATTCTCACAACCTTAGGAGGTAGGAGCTATTACCCTCACTTTACAGATAAGGAAACTAAGGCAGGCAAGTCAGACTTGCCCAGGGTCACCCAGCTAGTAAGTGTCTGAAGCTAGATATGAATGCGTGTCTTCCTGACTTCAGGTTCAGCATTCTATCCATTGTACCATTTAGTTGCCCTACTAAGTAGTTTTACAGTAAAATACTTCTTGAAAATTTTTTTGTCACTAGCATCTCTCAATTCAACCCCACCATAGTCAATTAAAAAAAAACAGACAAAAGTCCTGGTTATTTAGACACGTAATTTTAATTTGGAAAGACAAGGTGCAGAAATATTCCATTACAATAAAACCAGTTTTGGTTCTAAAATTAAACATCTGATGATAACTTCTTTTCCCAAAGTATCCTACTGATTTATTTTTATATCACCAAATTTCCCCCCGGTATTCCTTCCCCTCCTCAAAAGCCATCTCACATAACAAATAATATTTTTTAAAGAAAAAAGAAAAAGAAGAAAAAATATCAGCTTAACTAATGACACATCCAAAAAGTGTGGGAAAATGCACAATGTGCAACACTTGCAGACCTCTCTGCAAACCATGAAACTCTCTTCTCTAAATTCCAAGCCTAGGCCCTCATCATATCATCTAAACTACTGTACTAGCCTCTATCTCTGATGTCCCTGCTTCAAGTCTCTTCCTTCTCTAATTCATCCTCAATTCCACGGTCAAACTGATATTTCTAAAGCACAGATTTGAACATTTAACTCCTCTGCTTAAAATGCTTCAGTCAGTGGCTCCCAAATGCATCTAAGTTCTGTTGGGCATTTAAAGCACTTCCCAATCTGACTCTGATTACTTCTAGAACGATTTCACAGAACTTCCCTTAACACACTATTTTCTAGCCACACTGGACTATTTGCTGTTCTCCATTTGAGACACTCCATTTTCATTCCATGCCACCCCTCAACACCTCCTACAAAATTTCTTTGTATACAAATATATTTTGTACTTTTATCTATGAACATATTGTTCCCCCAGCACACTATAAGCTCTTTGAAGACAAGGACTGGTTCACTGTTTTTCTCTGAAAGGTCCCTTCTCCTCACCAGCATCTTGTTATCAATAAGGACTTGATATTTATACATTTAGTGTCATACAAATAAAATTACTAAATGTACACTTTTTAGAACTTGATAACATAAAAAAATCTAAAATATCAAAATAAATAAAATATCTAAAATTAAAAATCTAAAATATCAAGGGAAACAATGAAGAGAAGGATGAAGGAGGAACAGCACTTCCAAACATTAAATTATATTATAAAGTAGCAGTAATCAAAACCATCTGGTATTGGTTAAAAAATAGAGAGATAGGTCAATGGAATAAACCAGACAAGGGAGAATGGAAAAAACAACACTGAAGAATACAATGTTTGATAGAATGGAAAACAAATTACCTAGGAAAATAATTCCATATTTGATCAAAACTTCTGGGAAAACTGGAAAGCAGTCTGGCAAAAATTTGGCCCAGACCAATGTCTTATGCCACATTCCACAATACGTTCTAAATGAGTATGCAATCTTATTATTAAAGATTATAGCATAAAAAATTAAAAGAGAAGCAGATCACATACCTCTTATAGCTATGCGTAGGAGATGTATTCTTAACACAAAAGATTAAAAAGTAACTATGATTACATGAAGCTGAAAAGCTTTTGCACAGCCAAAATTAATGTACTTTGGACAAGAAGGGATGTGGTTGAACGGGGAAAAAAACCTTTGGATAATATTTCTCTGATAAGGGTTTGATATCCAAGAATATAAAAACAATAAATACATATGACTAACAGCATTTCTCCAATACTTAAAGTGATCAAAGAATAGGAACAAATAGTTATCAAAAATAAGAATCACGAAATATTCGCAATCTCATGAAAGAATGTTCCAAATCACTAATAAGAGAAATATAAATCAATACAACCCTGAATGAATGCAAATTGGCAAAGGTAACAAAAAATGGCAAAAGACAATGCTGGGGTTGTGGAATGATAAACACACTACTACATTCCTGGTGGAGCTGTGAAATGGCACAATTATTTTGCAAAGCAATTGTGAATTATGCAAATAAAGGACTAAAATGTTCATATACTTTGAATCAGAGTCTCCATTACTGGGCTTATACCTCAAGGAAGTAATCGATTAATAACAAAAAAGTACTCATAGACACTGAAATATTTATAGCAGCATTTCATGTGATAAAAAATTGGAAACAAAGTCGATGCCTACACAGACACACCCCCACAATCCAACCCTTCATGGAGGTGGGAAGTTCACAGGTGTCACACATTGCACATGTTTTCAGACTTTTTCAATGTATTGATCAGTTATGCTGATTTTTTTCCTCTTTTTTTTTCTGTCCTTAAAAATATAATTTTTTTATATAAGATACTTCTGTGGGAGGTAGAGGAATACTTGAGAAAACTAAGATGATAAAAGCATTTTTAAAAATAATTAAATAAGAGATGGTTAAACAAATGGAAATATAGATACGGCCTTCAAAAGACAGTTTATATTAGGCACAAAAGGGAACTAGATATATGTTTGGTCGCATCTATTTAGAAGAAATTAAATATATTGCAATTTCAGCTAATTTTTAATCCTGAAAAAACCATTCTCAATGAGTCTCTTAAAACAACACGTAAAGAACACGTCTGTCAAATAGTTTAAAAAGGAAAACTGGTCATGAACTTTTTTTTTTACCTTTGGTAATTCCCATTCTGATCGAGATCCATCTGCACTGTAGTAATATTGTCTGCCTTGATCATCAACATGCTTCAACCACTGTAACAGACAAAAAAATGAGAGGAGAAAGGATATTTTTAGGTTGCGAGGTGTAATCCGTGATCTTGAATCCTTTTCTTTCCTAATTTTTTTCCCATTATTTGATGAAAGGAATATAAGGAACATAGATGGCAAAAATTTAACCTAGTCCCCATACTAAAGAAAAGTCATACCAAAGGTTAAGTGCATTTTTCCCTTCTCTTCCTCAGTGTCACCCACCTAGCTTATGAGTCACAATGGCATCCTGGAATGGATTTTCCTAGTGCTACAAATATTATAATCTCTATTACAACGAAGACAGGAGATGAACCAATGGATGGAAGTTTTAGGAAACAAATTTCAGCTCACTAGGAAGGAAGCTTTATAACAATAAGAGCTGCCAACTTGTAACAACTGGCCTGCTTGTAGCTGGTTCTGCTGCCTAGGGTAGGCACAAATGACCTTTAAGGTCCCTTCTTACTATAAAACATTATATTCTATAGGCATGTGGAAATGCACATAGAAACATGCACACACAAAAAGAACAAGATAATTCCAAGAAAAGTATAATAAAGAAAGCGGATTTTTGTTCTTTTTAATTTTAGGGTATAGCAACTTGAAATAATTATTCACAATACAATTCTACCTGACCTTTAGCCTAAGGGGCTGCCCTATCCTACGCATACCAGTCAAGGGAACTATTATAAAAAACACAAACGTAGCACACTTATAGCCATTTTAAACAATACAGGAGGGTAAAGGAAAAAGAAATTTGAATATTAACACTTACAACATTTAAGACTGATCACTAAATAAAAACTCTGCCAACTATAACTACCAATCACTTAGCCACTGATAATACTAAATGTCTGAGACACTTGATCTTTCCAAATCCAAAATAAAATGAGTTTGAAACGTGATCTAATTTTTTTTAAAGTATGGGTTAACACATGATACATCCTCATTCTACACCTATCATACCGGTACATGAAAAATCAATGTCCCAAATTAAATACATGACAAGTATCTAGGTATAACAGAAAATGAATTGGGAGTATCATAGCAATGCACAAGACTGTCTTATGAAGCACAACATAAATAGTATGAACCTAAAAGAAAGGTCAGGAAAAAAACAAAGACAAAGAATAGATTACTTTGATAAACATGCTAAAAAGGAGGCCATTTTTAAAAAATGTAATGCAGCACATCTTCTTAAACAGATGCTGGTAATACAGTAATAACAATAATTGGCCATAGCCTAAAACTATGAATTTGTAGTTAACTATACTGAGTTTTAACAGCCATTAACAATACAAATCTAGAATTGCCGTCATGAATATTTTCAGCAAATTTTACAGTATCAACAACATAGTACTTGTTATGGTGCTATTTCATACAGATTCCACCAACTTAGAGTAGGTGATGGAAAAAAAAGAAGTACCTTTTCATTAGTATAGTCACTGGTATATAAGGTATGCCCACGTTCATCCAACTCTTCTGACCAGCCCCTTGGAGGAGAACCACACTGACTGTTTGACTGGCTGTAACAAGAACTGTGGTAGCTTTCTTCCGATGAAAGAAGCTAGAAATAGTCAGAAACATAAGGATTGTTTCTTCCAATATGAATATGAAGCAGTTCAAAATTTAAGACATCAACTTAATCTGGCTTGAAAGATCTGAAGATGGGGTAGGGTATGGGGAAAGTGTCATATGTATTTTGAGATATATACTGACAGATCTTTAAAAACCACTAATAAAAAAAATTTGAACATAAATATACAGTTTTTAATAAGAAAATGTCAGGTGAGGCATATTTTTAAAACTGAAGAGTTAGAGCTGGTGAATTCAATTTTATCCACACAGACTCTTTTAGGTTTACATAAAGTTACAAAAGCATTTTAAGTACTCTTTGAGGGAAGCTTAAACACATCAAAACTTTTTAAAAATAAAAAAACTAAACAGTTACAAATATTCATATAATACAACCTTTTGAAAAAAACTCTGATGTTCCTTTTCTTTCACTAATTTTTCATTAATAATATTAACTTACAAGACAAATACAATTTTAAAACCTGTTTCTTGGGAGAGTTTTAAAATGATGTTTAGAAATTAGTTAAATCACTCTAATATTATTGGGCTCCCATATACCAACACTTAAAATACATTAAGAATTTTAGTATTCTAATATTTAAAAAGGTCTCTGGAATTTTACCAGATGTGAAATCATCACATAACCACTAGAAATGCCAGCAAGAGGTAAAAAGATGCTCAGTACTCTCTATCATGCTAACTCTCCCTTCTTTGTTAAAGTATCACACATTTCACAAAGGCAAGGTATGAACTGTGACTAAAAGAACTATGGATTCAACTGACAAAACAGACAACACATAGAATAGCAGGCAGGCCGCAGTGACACATGCTCTCAGGACTACAGATGTCTGTGGGATCTAGCTCCTTCCTCAATATCATTCTTGAGGGCAGCACTGTGCTTCTCTGTTCCAAAAATATCCAGTCATCTTAGCCCAGCAGGGGGTTTAATATTTAAGGGTCAAGTTATCCTACATTTTGACTCTGGAGGAAGGAAAGTTTTGAGTGAACGAAAAATTTCTCTCCTAATTCTATAGAGAAATTCAGGGCCTAGCATACACTAGATTCCTAATGCTTCTGGACTGAACTGAATATAGGAATCTACAAAAATTTTAACTGAATTCCCAGTCAGAAGGACACACCAAATAGGTAAGGCAAAAGTAAAAACGAATAAAAATATGGAATCTTCAGTTTTTGCTTATATTAAAATTGTTTATGTCTATTTAAAAAACAAACAAAATTACTCTGTAACTAGGCAGCTAGGTAGCATGTGGACAGAGTGCTGGATTTGGATTAAGAAAGATTTGAGTTCAAATCCTGCCACTGACACTTACTAGCTGAGTGACCTTGGGCAAGTTACTTAACATCTCTCAGCTTTATTTCCTCATCAGTAAAAAAGAAATAATAACAATATTTACTTCACAGTACCAATGTGAGGATCAAATAAGATAAGATATGCATAGTGCTGCACAAAACTTAAAACTCTCTCTATATATTTTACCTATTAATATTATCATGTAACATTACTAAGTGTAAATGATAGGAGACCTACCAGATATCTATATTTCTGAAAGCAACAGAGTTTATTACCTTCATTTACATGTACCAAATTATTTTACCACACAATTCATTTTACTTTTAGTTTATTCAGTTCATGAAATGCAAACCTAAATGTTCATTTAGCAAAGGCATTAGCTGCACTAATATTTAAAATTTTTTTTTATTGTTAAGTTTCCCTAGTTAAAGGCAGACTCAAACAACTAATGTATTTCAAGCTGGTGGGGTAAAAATTCAGAACTGACAACTAAACAGCATTGACAAAAGCAGAATAGAGCAAAAAGTTGAAAAATAGGGAAAAATAGGTCCTATTAAATTTAGGTTAAAAATAGGGCAGCAAAGAATCTGAGGTTTATCATGGAAAAAAATGTCACTTTAAGAAAGCCCAATAAAGGGGGCAGCTAGGTGGTACAATGGATAGAGCACCAGCCCTGGAGTCAGGAGGACCTGAGTTCAAATCCGGCCTCAGACCAAACACTTGACATTTACTAGCTGGGTGATCCTAGGCAAGTCACTTAACCCCAATTGCCTTGCTTAAAAAAAAAAGAAAAGAAAAGAAAAGAAAAAGAAGCCCAATAAAACTCAACAAAACTGACAAATTATGAATATAAAACTATAAAGACCCTCCCCCTTGTGAAGGACTCTAGTGTGATCTGAAATAACAGTTCCCCTAACTGTATTTACAGTTTAAAAATCTAAGTAAGTCCCTTTCTTACTTTTGTAAGAAGTAAATTTTATTTGAAATATAAAAGGTTTCATAAAGATCTTCTCTAAGAAGAAAAAAAGGAAGGGAAATGAATCATTTGGAGTAAAAATAATAACTAAGCCACAACTAGAAATAGTAATCCTTTTGATAAACATGACACTATCTAGTGGAGGATAAAATTTCCTATTTGTGTGTATTAAGGTCTGAAGCAGCATAGAATATATTATTTAAATTGTATATGTGTGTGCATGCATATACACATATACTATATTGTAATGATCTCTATGAGAACTGCACCTACAGTCCTGGATAACACAAGAGAAAGACAATAATTCAATTATCACAGCTGTTTAAATGTAAGGGGAAAACATGATAAAGCACATGGTCGGGAATGTTTTGGGCAGCAACCAGGCTATAATATTTGCCACTCTCCATGTACAGTGATGGTTCCCACAGCTAGTGTTGTCTCATTCATCAGGATTGCCCTTTCTACAGTCACATTATGATTGGGAAAATGAGAATGGCAGCTTTTATTGTTTGAGAAAGCAATACAAACACACTTTAAATCAAACCTGTCAAACCACCCCCAGCACAAAAGCTACTCTACTTGTTCCATAGGTTTTTAACAAATATTTTTAAAATCACCTTCATTCAGGTTTTATAAGCTTGTATCTATAAAATCATCACATAATACATCCCACTCTTAGCAAAGAAGACCATTCTTCTTACCTTGCAAAACAAGCACAGTCAAAAAAAATTTTTTTAAACCCCAACTTGATTATATATGCACATTACCTAGAATATGCCCTGGGTCTCCTCCCCACATTCTTAACAAATAGATACTGGCATCTACAGTATTTGTTAACACAACCAATCAGACTGATGAGGGGTAGGATACTCAAAAGACAAGGCTATCTGTTACATGACAACATGACTTATTTAATCACATTTCATAATAGCTGCCACTTTTTCAGCAAGTAAGAGTCAAATATTATTTGGAACTTCACTAATTCAAACAATTCAAAAAAGATGGGGTTGGCTGACATAGTAAAAATTGAAAAACTATTTGCTCGGCAAATTACTTGTGTAAAACAAGACTGGAAAAGAAATGTTCACCTATTTGAAGAAGAATTTTCAACCAATTTGGCTTCACTGGTTATTATATTAGCAAGGCCGTCCCTTTTAAGGATGATGCTTTGATATATGAATTCTAAAGCATTCTTACCTAACAACATTAAAACAGAAACTAGCTAATATTTGTGAAATGGAATTTGAGTCACTATATGCCCTTGAAAGGTAAAATTCCTTCCCAAACTGTCTTTCCAACTTATCTGGATGTTCATATAAGCTATGACATGTCTTCCCAAGCTGGAAAGGGTTCCATATATGGATACAGTAATATCTGTTGTCAGAGGACCAGCTTAGATAATTTCAAAGAGGCTCACTCTCAAAACACTGGCCTGGCGTGATGAAATATTTTTTTGGCCATGGCAACACATATAGACCATCCATCACAATCTGCATCAATAGGAGTACCTACCACTTCACCAAAGTAGTAAAGAAAGAAGAACATATTTAATTCCAGAGAGAACACTACATATTTTCATCCAGAATGGAGGAAAATACTGGAGTAACTGAGCATTTGAAAGAGTAAAATGGTGACAAGAGTTAATTGTCAAGCTTACTGAAGAAGCACAGAATTTTAGAACTAGTTCCTTTAGCAACCTTTTAGAACCTTAAAGGACATGTCGTTCAACTCTTCAGTTTATAAATAAGAAAACTAATTTTGAACAGTAATATGAAAAATTACCTGCTGACCATGAATTTATTGTTAACTAAGCATACTGCAAATATTTTCTCTCGTATAATAAGCTAACAGTAAACAAAAGAGAAAAACAAAAAATAATTTTAATGTAAAGCTAGGAAAAAAATTTTAAAACACACAGCATCACAGTACAGTGGAAAGTGCCACTGCAATTTAATACCTATCTGAACATCACTTAACCTGTCTGGGCCTCAATTTCTTCATCTGCAAAATTAGAGGGCTGGACTAGATTGACCACTGGGATCCTTCCAGCACCAAACCTAAGATCTTAACAATCAGTAAGCATTTACTAAATGCTTACTATGTGGCGAGCACATAGGCACATAAGACTGGTGATACAAAGAAAAGCAAAACTAGACCCTGCTCTCAAGGAACTTAAATCTTACGTTATTTAGTGATCCTTTGATCTTAAGTAATGTCGCTATCTAGTTGAGTGGGTTAAGTTACATAACTGCCTCTCCTTCATGTCTTCCATGATCCTAAAAAACTGGGCAAGTTGTTTCATCCAACTATTCAGAGCCAGTTATGCTGTAAGATGACAGTAACCAAGTTCTGAAAATAAGCCATATTAATGAAGCTAATTTTATGAAACAATAACTACTAAATTATCTACTTAGTACACTAATAAGTCAACTATTATCTTCAGACAAGATATAATGAGAAAAGTGTCCAACACAAATAAAATGATGAGGGGTAATAATAATTAGCACTTTTGAGGCTACAGATATTTTATTACTTGCTATTACACAAATGTGATAGCTACAGAAAGGAAATCATTCGTTTTCCTTTCCTTCAAAGAAATGAAAGAGAAAGCTTTGATAACTGTCCCTGCCTGACTGATTAAAACAATCTTACCTCTTGGTCTCCTGAGTTCTGGCAGTCTGCTTTGTTTACGTTGGCATCTCGAGTCCATCGAGGTGGCTTCCAGGTTCTTTCCTGTGTTCCCCTGTTATAGTAATAATAACGTCCTGTACTGTCTTTATGAGTTTCCCATTCTCCACTAATCTGAATAGCAGGACTTCCAGGAAGAGGGGGCAGTGCAGACTGGGATATTTTCAATTCTTGTAGATTAGCGTACACAGGAGAATCTGGTCTTCCTTGATTTGGCGGTGTAGTCGGCTATTAGAACAAATTTAGAATATTTGATTTTAGGCTGAAATTATGTTCATAAACTCAAAGCTAACCAAAGGTCATTTATAAAACAGGAATATTACAATGTAATTTTATTAACAAATATGCATATATTATGTTTGGAAACATCTGTAATGTTGAAAATTCAGAATTTGGGCAAAAAGGGATAAAACTGAAAATGATAAGACTTATTAGCTTTCCTCTATTCAAAGAAATACTAAAATAGGAGTTGGAATCAATAGATCTGAACCCTGCCTCTGCTATTAGCTACCTATGCAACTTTAGTAAGAAATAAATTCTATGTGACTCTATTTCTTAATCAGTAAAATGCTGGTATTGGCTTAGTTCCAAAATTCTATGATTGCATGCAAATGATGAAAAAAAAATCTTGAAAATGATATTAGAAATTTATTTAAAACCACAATTTTTTTTATTGTTTTTGCAGATTAACATTCTAAAACTATAAACTAAAAAACTTGCTAACAAGTCAACAGTTAGTTGATGCTACTCTATTCCTACTGCTGCCAAATACAGTTTCAATGACCATAAACAAATTACTTACTCAAATCTAGTTGTTTCTTCACTTGTGGAACTAACATATTGCAATAATATAATTCATCTTACCTAACAATAAAGCTGTGAGGTTTAATTAGTGAGAAGTGAAAACAAAAACAAAAACAAAAACACCAAGTTTCTTGGAGACAAGTAAACTCTCTTCATCTCATTCAAATTAATGACTGGGAAGATTCCCTCAACAGAAACAAGGAACTATGGAGAGGAGCCAGTTCAGAAGGAAAGACAGTTAAAAACAATAACCAGGAAGTTCTCAATGTGGTCCAAAGAAGAAAAATGATGATGATAATCCAAGAACTTGCAATAATGTCACTTTACTCTGAACCAATCAAATCATATCTGGTATAGGGTGTTCAGTTTTAATTAGGTATTCATCATTCATTCCTTCAACAAGCACTTAAGAATATTTTGACTAATATATGTCAACAAGAATGACAACTTAAATGAGTATTAACAAAAATATTAAATGTCCAGACTAACAGAGCAACATACAAGGAATTTAAATAAAATAATCCAATTTCAGAAGAAGAAACTGAGCAAGCCACAGCTGAATTCCCAAAGGGAGAAAAAAAGAGCCTGAGACAAGATGGATTTATAAATGAGTCCACCAAACTTTCAAAGAACAACTGATTCTAATATAATACAAACTGCGTGGGGCAGCTAGGTGGCACAGTGGTAGAGCTCCAGCCTTGGAGTCAGGAGGACCTGAATTCAAATTCAGCCTCAGACACATGACACTTACTAGCTGTGTGACCCTGGGCAAGTCACTTAACCCTAACTGCCTCACCAAAAAAAGGGCCCCCCAAAAAAATAAAAAGTAAACTAATATAATAAAAACTGTTTGCAAAAATAGGAAAAGAAAGAATCCTACCAAATTCCTTTTATGATACAAATATGGTCTTGATATCTGCAAGCCAAAGAATAAAAACAGAGGAGGAAAAAAAAAAACTAAAAATAAGCCAATATTCTTAATGAACATGAGCACAAAATTTTTAAGTAAAATTTCAGCAAAGAGGTGACAGCAAGATATTTAAAATAATGTATGCTATGACCAGGCTGGACTTATTTATAAACATTTATCAAATGTCTATGTGCCAGGCACAATGCTAGGTATTTGGTAATACAAAGTCCAAAGAGTTCTGTCCTTAAGGAGCTTACAGATGGAATATGTCCAAAGGAAGGCGACCATGATATTTCAAGAGCTTGAGTTCATGCCATTTAAAAGCTAAAGTAATGGACATTTAGCCCTGAGGAGTGAGGATCCATTTAGGGAAGTAGGATATAAGAAAGGTCTCCAAAATATTTTACAAGATGTTGTGTGGAAGAGGAATTACAGTTGTTCTGCTTGGTCCCAGATGGCAAAATTAGAAGTTCCAGACAGGCAGATCTAAGCTCAATATAGAGAAAAAGTTCCTAATAACGAGGGCTAGCCAAACAGACCACTTCCTGAGGTGGTGAGTTCCCCAGTAGTGAAGACCAACAAAGTGAAGACCCATCTAACAAACGCTAGATGATCACTTCTTGTGATTTAGATTTGCTCTGGAGGTGATTGGATTTCTTCTGGAGGTGATTCTTGTCCATGTGTGGATTTAATAACACGGCCTTTGTGGTCCCTTCTAATTCAGATTCTGAGACCCATACAAAACATTATGGGTAATGCATGATGTGTTACTACAGTTCAGGAGAAAGATTGTTATTGTATCAATCACTCTGGAAGTCATCTACACAGAGATGACATTCGAACCAACTGCAGATGACAGGGCCCGCTGAGGGGAGGTGAAGAGAAAGAAGTGAAAATGGTCCATAACAGAGCTGTGGGGCTCAAGATCCAGCAATGGACCTTGAGAAGCATTCAACTGACAGGAAGTGAGTGACAAGTATTACAGAAGCCAAGGGAAAGGAGTGTGTCAAGGAAAGGGGAATGGTTGCTAACATCAAAAGTTACAGAGAAGTCAAGGAAGATGAAGATTGAAAAAAGAGCCATGTGATTCTGGAGTCAGTGGGTGACTTCCAAGCTGGTAACTTAGAAATGAACAGTTTCAATGGAGTGTTGGGGTCAAAAAAAGTGTTTGTATAAATATGACAAAGAACGGACAGTGAGGAAATGCAAACAATGAGTGCAGATGATGCTTTCTGCAGAAATGAAATGGGAGAAATATCAGACAATAGCTTGAGAGGCTGGCAGGTTCAAATGAGTTTCTTTTAAAGCTATCACAGACCTGAGCATGTCTGTAGGCAGGGAAAGAGCCAATAGATGGGGAGACTGAGGATGTGCAAGAGAGAGACAATGATCAACCAAAGCCAGCTTCAGGAGAAGAGAGGAGACGGGAGTGAGAGCCCAGACTGTCAAGTGACTGGCCTGGGTAAGGACAAGTGTCAACCCTCTTATACCCTAGTACAGGCCTGCACAGCCTGTGGCACGGGCCGCTTTTGGCCCTCAAGGCCATTTGCTGCACGCCAAAGGATTTTAGGAGGCCTGTGAACAACAGAGGAAAACATTCTGCATGTAGAGGAAATCCTTTGGCATCCAAGGTGCCAGAGGGCCATAAGCAAGCCCGTGAACTGCAGGTTGTACAGGCCTGCACTAATATTATATGATAAACATTGATGAAGCACTCACTTTGTGCCAGGCACTGTGTTCTCCTCAGAGACAAGAGTAAAGAAGGAAAGGATATGTGAAGATATAGACAGGTTTTAAGGTATGAGGGGGGAACAGGGAGCTCATGCTGAAAGGCTTTAATTTTCTCAGTAAAGTAGGAGGCAGAGGCATCTGTTAAAAGAAATTTAAAGTATAGGAGACAATAAGGGTTTGAGAATTGAAGGTTTTGAATAATTCCTGAAAGGAAAGAGACAGAGAGTCAATCAAGAAAAAACAAGTTTTGTTGTACAGTACCAAAGGCCCAGTTAAGATTAAATAACATGAATGTAGTGGAATTTGCTAGCCTGGGCATGATGAAGATATTAATTTGGCTGGAGTAGAAGAGTTTGTATAGAAAAAGAGTGTGGTATAGTAGAAAAAAACAGGAATCAGAGTAACCTGGAATTCACTGCACCTCTGAGGGGTCTCTGCATAGGTTTCAAGGAGTCTGTGAAATTGGATAGGAAAAAAAATTACATTCCGATTTTTACTAATGTCTAAATAAAATTTAGCATTTACTTAAATTAGGAATTTTTAAAATAACATTATACCGAGAAGGGATGTATGGATTTCAGACTTGTGCCAAAGGGGCCTACACACACATAAAGGCGAAGAAACCCCGATTTAGAATCTAAAGATCCAAATTCTCGTCTTGGTTCTGCCATCATAAGTTGAGTGCACTGATTAATTGCTCTAAGCCTCAGTTTTACCATCTGCAAAATATGGAGGCTGAACTTGAGGATCTCTAAGGTTACTTCCATTTTCATTTGTGTTTTTCAGGAGCATGTATTTGCTGCCCTCCAAATCTATTTTCTGTTTTTAAATGTTCCACTAGATGTCAGCCAAGAGCACAAAATTCTACATAAGCTTTACCTAAGAGAAACTTGTTATAATTTTATTAAATTGAAGATATAACTGTGGTTTTCATTAGCCAGATATCTGAGGGTCTTCCTCTCCCAGACTGATTTTTTTATTAGGTAAAAGAGGCCATTCCCTGCCTCATTTCCACTTTTTTTTTTAAAGGCAATTGGGGTTAAGTCACTTACCCAGGGTCACACAGCTAGTAAGTGTCAAGTGTTTGGTCTGAGGCCAGATTTGAACTCAGGTTCTCCTGACTTCAGGGCTGGTGCTCTATCCACTGCATCACCTAGCTGCCCCTTTGCCTCATTTCTCACCTACCCTTACTCACTGAATGGGCCTTGCCACAGTCAAACTGAGACTTGTTAAAGACCTTAGCTTAAAAAGGCCAAGGTTTCCCAGGGCATCCTGGGCCATCTCTAGTCATCCTGATCTGTATCTTGCCACTGGACCAGAGGTCTCTGGAGGAGAAAGTGAGGCTGCTGACTCTGCACAGCTCCCTCACTCAAATTCAATTCACCTGCATGTCATGGCATCATCTCCCTGATACCATGGTCTTCTTCAAGAACAAAAAACAAACCATAAATATTTGGCCAAACAACATATACCAGATCCTTCTCTCTTTTTAATGTAAACTCCAGGACAAGTAAAATTTGTATCAGAAGAGAAAGGTAACGATAACTATCCTAAATCACTTAAAATAGAACATCAATTCTTTCACTCAGATGAGTATATGATTCATGACCAGATTTTTTTTTTAAATAAAGCCATACAGACTTCAGAAAAACTTGGAAAGATTTGCATGGACTGATGCTGAGTGAAGTAAGCAGAACGAGGAGAATGTTGTACACAGTAACAGCTGCGTTGTGCAATGAATAACGTTGATAGACTCAGCCTTTCTGTGCAATGCAAGGATCTAAGACATCTCCAAAGGTCTCATGATGGAAAACGCTATCCACATCCAAAGAAATAACTGTGGAGTTTGAATGCAGATCGAAGCATACTAATTGCTATTTTTTTCCCTTCTATTTTGTGTTGTGTCCTCTTTCTGGTAGTTCCTCCTATTGGTTCTAATTCTTCCTTACAACATGACTAATGTGAAGATATGTTTAACAGGAACGTATATGTATAGCCTATATCAGATTGAATGCCGTCTTGGGGAGGGAGGGGGAGAAAAATTTAAAACTCAAAAGCTTATGGAAGTGATTGTTGATAAATCAAAATGAATGAATGAACGAACAAACAAACGAAGGAACGAACAACCAAACAGAGAGGAAAAAAAGCCATAAAAAGAGCTTTCGGAGACCAAATAGTGAAAAAGAATCCAGGTGTGACTACCCATTCATAAAACTTTCTTCTTCACCAAGTATATCTACACATGTAACAGTTATAAAAGGACTAATTATTTATTAGAATATAGGATAAAAGATAATCCAAAATGTTATTCCAAAAAGTTAATTTCAAACTTAACCTATATCACAGTGGCCTGTGTAGAAGACCTCTAACAAGCCTATCAAGAAGATTCTCTCTACTCTTCAAAATCTGATAATCTTACTTAAGGGGTAGGAGTTTGCAAGGGGAAAAAAGTATACTACCCATACCCAAATGACTTCATTTTGAAAGTCACATATAATAAAAACAAGAGCACACTTCTAAATAAAACATTCTTTTTGTTAAATATTTACGAAATTGTTAGCACTGTTATATAAAGATAAGTACCATACTACCAAGATTACACACACTGGGCTACCATTATACACCTGAAATAAAACCTTTTCAAAGCATTTTCAGTACAATTTCAAAGTCTGGAGACTTAACTGAGGGTACATAGAAAATATCCTTGAAAACTATATTTTGAGACTCTGGCAGAATAGATCTGCCACACTTGGTTGCTGTTTAATTGAAAAATTTTGATTCAACAAAACAGGTAAGTACACAGAAGACACAAACCATAAAGCATACTCCCTTAAAAACAGTTAAGCAAACCTGTACAAGAATGATTCCAACTGAGAGCTCATGTCAATGTACACGCTTTGTAACAGTGTTTCTTAAAAAACAAAGCTGAATATTTTGAGAAAATAACTGGAAACAGAACAATAAGTTTGGAATCAGAGGACCTGGGTTCATATGATGCCTGTCATCTTTGTAAACCTAGGTAATTCACAATTTCCTCATCTGTAAAATAAGGACTAAATGATCACAATCTAAATCTTTGTTCCTAGAGCAAACCAGGAGTATGTTCACGGTGCTTCAACTGTTGTACTGCCATTTGATGCCTTCTACAAAATCTTACTAAGTCCGAATCCTGACATAAAAAAGGTCTAGGGGCTCTTAAAGGTCACACTTTACAATGGTGCAGAAACTTCTGGTATGGTACCAGGAACAAACCAGATCTACTTTCTAAAGGCCGATAGCCTAGCTAAGTACAGAGAGGCTTATCTTCAGTAGGGAGATGAATTATTTGACCATGGAAACATATTCAAGAAAGAAAAATACAAAAAAGCCTTTCTATTCTATGTGGCCTATTTCCACTTCAGCTGCAACAGCACAGTAACAGAAAAAGAATAGAGTGCTAAGAATCACAAACAGTTTTTTTAATTGAATGTTTTAATTTATAAACATCTGCCCAGCTCAGGCCTGCAGGCCACTTGTAGCCTACCAAAGGATTTTGGGAGACCTATGAAAAATGTAGAGTTGCCATTGCACATTCTCTCCTCTTGATCAAAAACGCAGCAACCAACTAACATCAGTGTATCTCTATCCTAAACTATCTGCAGCCTGAAGAAGTTTAGCCTATTTTAATTACGGCCCCTACCTACTGCCAAGTTGTGCAGGTGTGGCCTAGCTATTGAGAATCTAAATGTAAATTTCGTGTTCTGGAGGAACTGAATACCAATATTGCCAGTGTTGCCATTAATAAAACCAGGAAAAAAGGAAGATGCTATTAAATGGAAGGATGGTGCACACAAACCAACCAACATCAGTTATACATAACAAAGAATTATTAGGCTATGCTCTTAATAATCCCAAGATTCTCCTAAAAAAAAATAAAGGCCAATCTTTACATCAATGAATTAACAAATCAGCAAACATTTATTAATTACCCATTATATGCCAATCATTATGCAGGGTGCCGAGAATGCAAGGACAAAAATGAGGGGAAATCAACACCTACACAATAAGTAAATAAAAAGTATAAAGACAATAAACATGAAGTAATTTGCAGGTGCATTAGTAACAGGGATAATTCAGGAAAGGTCTGATGTAGAGGTCACTTGAGATACTTTGAAAGTAGCAAGGGAAAAGAAGCAGTGGTGAGGAGGAAGTGAATTCTAGGCGGTAAGGACTATCTATGCCAACGTAGAGACTACAGATGAAATGTGTTCAAGGAACAGCAAGAACACCAGTTTAACTGACACTCAGAATGCATGAAAAATAGTGTATATATATAACACAAACCTTAAAAGGTAGATTTAAGCCAAATGGTAAGGATTTTCAAATGTCAGAGGAGCTTGAGTTTTACCCTAGAGATCAGAAGGCTCCCTGGATTTTTAGAGACAGTGGCATGGTCAGACCTATGCTTTTAAAATATCATCCCTTTGGCAGATATTTGGGGGATGGATTGCAGAGAGGATAGACTGGAGGCAAAAAACTAATTAAGAAGCTCTTACTAGTACAATAGTCTGGGAGGTTGTGAAGCAGGGCCTGAACTATGGTGGTGGCTATAGGAAAGGAAAAAAGACATAGATACCAGATATTGTGGAGGCAGAATTGACAAGACTCAATATGACACATGACTGCAAATCAGATCACAGGACAAGGAACGAGTGGTGGACCACTTAATAAACTATGAAGAGGCTCACTGTGAGTGACAGTAGGTGGCAACATATTAACAAGAAATTGTGCAGAAGTAGTAGGCACCACAGCTGGAAACGGTAAACTAGTCCTACAGCAAAAGCAAGAGATAACCAGTGAACTGGTTGCATGTCCCAATAGTACCCATGCAATGTCAACAGATCTGGAGGACTCCAGGAAGAAGAGAAGACCCCAGAAGGCAGTTTATAAAAGATTATCAACAAAAGTTGCAGGATGAGAAGAGGAAGATGGACTGTGATCTGCACCACTAGAGAGTATACCACTATCAGGGGGATCACAGATCCACCAAAGTCAGTCAACAAAGTCTGAATTTGCATACTTGTAGTCAGTTATTTTGGATATTTTCCCTTCTCAATTCCATGCACTTGGAACAACCCTTGAGATCATTTGTCCTATTCTCTCATTATACAAATATACAAGGCTCAGAGTAGTCATTATGACTTGGCACAAAGTCACCAAGTTTAATAGTACAGTCAAGATTTCAGTAAGATTCTCAACTCCAAGAATCTTTCTAATACACCACACTGCCTTTCTCAAGGTCATACTGCTAATCAATAGTAGTGCTGAGATTAGAACCTTGGTCTCCTGATTTGTAGTTCAGGGCTTTTTTTAGTGACAGAAAGTTCAAGGAAATTAAGCAGGATTGTAACATTTAAAACTATGTATACATTATAGTGAATACCTTAGTTCACTGTAATCAAAAATGACTCAATCATTCAAATAAGACATCTTTAAATAAATATGCAAGATATTGAATAATATTTGAACATAAAACAAAAATTAACCTCCGTACAGGCAGTACTCCCTCCTTGGCAACAACCCACACAGTGCCTTGTATGATTCTTTGGAATGAAATCTCCTCTCCTGACTTTTCCTCCACTAATTATTCCCGGGCCCCACTTCTCTTTTGAAAGATTAAGTGTTTTCAGCAAAAGAACATTAAATCTGTTCAAACCACAATTTGATGACTTTATCATTCTCTATTTTTAAAGAGTACAAGATGGGTAAGACAAAACAGAAGTCAAGTAAAAGACAAAAGATAAGTTTAAATTGACAATTAGGCAAAGCAATTATAACAACTGAATAAAACTGGTTTGAAAAATACTGTATAACACTTATGTGACTTTAGGTAAGTTCCTGAACCTCTCTGGCCTCAATTTCTTTATCTTTGAGGGTAGGAACAGATAACCTTTAGGGTCTCTTCAAGATCTAAATCCTGGGCTTCCATGAATATACAGCAATTCTTAGTCTGTGTTTGTGTATCAATGAAAATTGGTACCAAAGTTGAAACAGCAAATCTAAGAAGACTTTGAAACTTAAAAACATGATTATTTTGGAACACTGTGTAACTGGAAATGTTCTATCAAAAGACACAAATTTAATGTCATGAAAATATTTTGGCATATGAATGATAACATGATTATGTTATTCAATTTATCAATTCAACAATCATCTAATTAATTGCCTACACAAAGACATAAACCAAGCAGTCCCTGCCATCAAGGACTTTACAATCTACTGGGAAAAACAAGTATACACATAAGCAAATATACACACACACACACACACACACACACACACACACACACACATTTTTTAAATTACAAAGTAACTTTGGAGTGGGAGGAAAAAGCACCAACAATTACGGAAAATCAGGAAAGGCATTTTGTAGGAAGTAGCACTGGGGCTGAAGTGAGGAGGAAGAACATTCTAGATTTGAAGGATAGTTTATTAAATGTACATTTACAAGGGGCAGCTAGGTGACACCATAGTGCACAGAGAGCCGGGCCTGAAGACAGGAAGACTCATCTTCCTGAGTACAGATCTGGCCTCAGACACTTACTAGATGTGTGACCTTGGGCAAGTCATTTTAGCCCTGTCTGCCTCAGTTCCTCATTTGTAAAATGAGTCAGAGAAGGAGACAGAAAACCATTTCAGTATCTTTGCCAAGAAAACCCCAAATGGTGTCACGAAGAGTCAGACAAGATTGAAAAATGACTGAACAAAAACATATTTACAAGAAATGAAAAATGACTGAACAAAAACATATTTACAAGAAATGCAATGGTGTATATAGGGAATAGCAAACATACTAGATAGGTTGGAAAGCAGAGTGTGTGGAAGGATAATAAGAAATTTCAGGAAACACTGGAGTCATTTTGTAAATGGAAGAAAGAAAGGAGTTTTTATTTTATCCAACTGGTAAAATAAAAATCACTAAAGCTCCTTGAGCAGGGAAGCGACACATGCAGACTTACACTTTAGAAATGGTCCATAATTCTAGTTATGGAATTCCTTTAACTTAAAAGGAAATCTATTTTGCTACTTCAACAAAGGAACATGACCTTATTTATGCCAGGTCTGCAGCAGAGATATAATCAGTGAGGCCACACCACACTATAAAACTGGATATCTTATCCTGTGCCCTAAGAATGGCTAAAAAAAAAAATAGTCCATGGTCTCAAGGAGCTCACAATCTAAAGAGGAAGAAAGGCAAACAACTGTGTGCAAACAAGGTATATAAGGGATAAGTTGGAAATAAGACAATAAGGGAGCAGAGGGTGGGATTTTAAGTGAGACTTGAAGAAGAAAACCAGGAAAAACCATGAGGTTGAGACAGGGAAGGAGAGCATGGCAAGCCTGGGAAACAGCTTGTGAAAATTCACAAAACCCTTGTATAACAGTAAGGGGGTAGGGATTGAAGTGTATGAGGGAGGGAGGGAGGGAGGGAGGAAGGAAGGAGGAGAGGGAGGGAGGAGGGAGGAGGAGGGAGGAGCCCAGTTCTAAAGGCAAACAGAAGATTTTGTATTTGATTACGGAGATGATAGGGAGATACTGGAGTTTGGTGAATGGGGGATGAGGGAGATGACATGGTTAGATCTGCACTTTAGGAAAGTCATTTTGATAGTTTAGTAGAGGATGGATGGGTGGGGAGAGATCTGAGGAAAGGAGACCAACCAGCAGGCTACTGCAACAGTCCAGGCTTGAGATGCCAAGAGCCCGGTGTCAGTGGTGTCAGAGACCTTCATGACCAAGAGAGGTCATGAAGGTAGAATCAATATGAGTTGGCAACAGATTGGATTCAAGGAATGAAAGAGAATAATGAATCGAGGGTGATAGTGAGATAGCAAACATAAACAGTAAGAAGAAAGTAAGAAGAGGGCAGGGTCTGGGGGGAATAATGGGTTCGGTTTTAGAAATATTGAGTTTAAGATGTCCATGGTATATTCAGTTTGAGATGCCCAATAGACAGATGGAGCTGTGAGACTGGAGATCAGGAGAGAGGATAAATAGATCTGAGATTCATCTGTATAGAATTATAACTGAATATATAAGTATTAATGAGATCATCAAGCAAAATAATGTAGAGGGAGAAGAGAAGCGAGCCCAGGATATAGTCTCAAAAGACACCCAAGGTTAGGGAGTCTATATGGAACAAAAAACTTTCAAAAAAAGATACAATAAAAGATATAAAATCATTTCAGATTAGGATAAGGCACATAACATTTTTTAATTTTTTAAATATTTTTTCCTAATTGCTGTAAGAACAATTAACATTTGCTTTTTAAAATTTTAAATTCTCTCCCCCTCCCTCTCTTCTCCCTGAGACAGTGAGCAATTTGATATAGGTTATATACGTGTGCAATCATGCAAAACATATTTCCATGTTAGTCATGTTATGAAAGAAAACAAAACAAACAAAAAGAACCATGGGGGCAAAGCCAAGATGGTAGAATAAAAGCAGTGACTTGCTTGAGCTCTCCCCCCAAACCCCTCCAAATAGCTGCCAAAAATGGCTCTAAACACATTCTAGAGCAGCAGAACCCACAAAAAGGCGGAGTGAAACAATTTTCCAGTCCAAGATAACCTGGATGGTTGACTGGAAAGCCCTGTTGCACAATTCAACATGGGCACACACGCAAAGACCAGGCCTAGTGAACCTGAAGCAGGCCTCAGGGGACTAAATCACAGGCAGCTGTGGCAGTTTCCAGACTTCTCAATCCACAAATGCCAAAGACAACTTAGGTCAGTAGGAAAGGTCTGTTGGACTGTGGCGAGAGAGGAGTTTGGTCTGGCCCCAGTTCTGCTGCAGCCCCAAGGCGGTGGCTGCTTCCAGAGTTTTAGACCCACAGACAGAGGGGGGGATCAAGTGGCTGATAAGAGGAGGATTGCAGGGATCTCTTTGCTGGTGCAGAGGCAGGATTCTCTTGCTTTGTCTTTCCTTGGATCTGGGTCACAGTTCTGGGTGGCGGTCCTGGGGCGAGGAGCACTAGCATGGTGGAGCTTGTGGCAGCAGTGAAGAGGGAATTCTCACAGTTCCAAGGCAGAAAAGAGTGCTTGTGGTCACTCACAGACCAAAGCACAGGCCAGGAAAGGAGTAAACACCTCGCCCTTGATCATGCCACCCTGGAAGATCTGAAAATTTACTGGTCCCTGGAAGTTATCTCTTGAAAACAGTTGCACAAAACCCCTGAAGCTTGGGACAGTACATTCTCCACTCTGGAATCAGACCCCCTACCTTAACAAAGGGTTTAATAGTCAAGTAATTGGCTGGGAACATGAGGGAACACGAGCAAACAATGCAAAAAAAGTCAGACCACAGAATCTTTCCTTGGTGACAAAGAAGATCAAAGCATACAACCACAAGAAGACAACAAGGTCAAAGCTCCTACATCCAAAGCCTCCAAGAAAAATATGAAATCAGTCCCAGGCCATGGAAGAGCTCAAAAAGGATTCTGAGTAGCAAGTGAGAGGAGAGGAAAAACTGGGAAGATGAATGAGAGTGATGCAAGAAAATCATGAAAAACAAGTCAACAGCTTGCTAAAGGAGACCCAAAAAAATACTGAAGAAAATAACAACACCTTAAAAAATATACTAACCCAAATGGCAAAAGAGGTCCAAAAAGCTAATGAGGAAAGGAGTTCCTTAAAAAGCAGAACTGACCAAATGGAAAGGGAAGTCCAAAAGCTCACTGAAGAAAATAGTTCCTTAAAAATTAGAATGGAGAGCAAATGGAAGCTAATGACTTTATGAGAAATCAATACACTATAAAACAAAACCAAAAGAATGAAAAAATAGAAAACAATGTAAAATATCTCCTTGGAAAATAAACTGACCTGGAAAATAGATCCAGGAGAGATAATTTTAAAATTATTGGACTATCTGAAAAGCCATCATCAAAAAAAGAGCCTAGACTTCATCTTTCAAGATATTAACAGGAAAACCACCCTGACATTCTAGAACTAGAGGGTAAAATAGAAATTGAAAGAATCCATCAATCACCTCTTGAAAGAGATCCCCAAAGGAAAACTCCTAGGAATATTGTAGCCAAATTCCAGAGTTCCCAGACCAAGGAGAAAATATTGCAAGCAGTCAGAAAGAAACAATTCAAGTATTGTGGAAACACCATCAGGATAACACAGGATTTATTCCAGCTTCTACATTAAGGGACTGGAAGGCTTGGAATATAATATCCCAGAGGTCAAAGGAGCTAGGATTACAATCAAGAATCACCAACCCAGCAAAACTGAGTATAATCCTTCAGGGGAAAAAAATGGGCGTTCAGTGAAATAGAGGACTTTCAAGCATTCTTGATGAAAAGACCAGAGCTGAATAGAAAATCTGACTTTCAAATACAAGACTCAAGAGAAGCATGAAAAGGTAAACAGGAAAGAGAAATCATAAGGGATTTATTAAGACCTTTGTCAGTATTAGGGTAAGTGGAGGGAAAAAAATATGTATGTAGATAGACAGATAGACAGACAGACAGGTAGATAGAGGGCACAAGGTGAGCTGAAGATGAAGAGATGATATCTAAAAAATATAAGGGGTGAGAAAGGATTGTATTGGGAGGAGAAAGGGAGAGAGAGAATGGGGTAAATTATCTCACATAAAACAGACAAGAAAAAGCTTTTACGGTGAAGGGGAAGAGCGGGGGAGGTGAGAGCGAATGAATGAATCTTACTCTCATTGGATTTGGCTTCAGGAGGGAATAACATACACACTCAATTGGGTATAGGAATCTATCTTACCCCACAGGAAAAAAGGGGGGTAGGGGATAAGAGAGGGAAGGGCAGAATGGAGTAGGGAGTAATCAGAAGCAAACACCTTTGAGGTGGGACAGGGTCAAAGGAGAGAACAGAATAAATGAGGAGGTGGGATAGGATGAAGGGAAATATAGTTAGTTCTTCACAACATGGCTATTATGGAAGCGTTTTGCATGACTACACAAGTATAACCTGTATTAAGTTGCTTGTGTTCTCAATGATGTTGGGTGGGCAGGGAGGAAGGGAGAGAATCTGGAACCCAAAGTTTTAAAAACAAATGTTTAAAAAATGTTTTTACATGCAACTGGGAAATAAGATATACAGACAACGTGGCACAGAAATCTACCCTGCCATTCAGGAAAATAGAAGGGGAAGGGGACAACAGAAGTGGGTGTGGGGTGATAGAAGGGAGGGCAGATCAGGGGAAGGGGTATTCAGAATGCACGCCGCCTTGGGATGGGGTGAAGGGCGAGATGGGGAGAAAATTTGGAATTCAAGATAGTGTGGAAGTGAATGTTCAAAACTAAAACTAAATAAATTTTTTTTAAAAAAAATTTTTAATTAAGTTTTTTGCACAAATAAAAGCAATGCAGCCAAAATTAGAAGGAAAGCAAGAAACTGGGGGAGGGAGGTTTGTTAGGATTTACTTGAGTGGAAATAGGAGCATCCTACAGAGGTACTACTAGAAAACTTAGAGGGCTTAATTTTCAGAACACTCTTACCACCTAAGCCTACAACTACAGTGGATAAGGGAATCCATGCTTCAGAGACAAGACACCATCAAGCCACATGAGCACATTAAAAGACATAAAATGCATGAACAAGTTACCAGGCTGTTTAAGGAGGAAAAAACTGACTCAGGTTGGGAACAGAGCTGGTCAAAGCTCCTGGGTCACTCAGTAGTGGAATCAGGCCTGCAAGACAGGGAGATCCAATATAGAAAAAACAAAACAAAACACACAAGTGGGAAGAGATGGAATTCTAGATATATTGGGGGGGGAACGGGGGATGGGAACAACAGGAAATGAAGTATCAACAAAATCAAATACTGCTGAGATTAATAAAGATGAAGACTAAGAAAGACCTTTAAACTTGTCAATTTAGAGATCATTAGTTGGAAGAGTTTTTTCAGTTTAGCGATTAGACTAGAAATGAAATGGCAAGATGCTGAGAAACGAAAAAGGAGAGGAAGAAGAGACAACAAAATGTAGATAGCTTCCTCCAGGTGTGGCTGTGAGATAGAGGATGAGAGCTACGGAGGGATAGCAGGATCCATTAAGGGCTTTTTAAGGAATCCAGAGGGCGTGTTTGAAGGCAGCAAGAAATGAGACAGTAGATAGGGAAGAGATTAAAGCTTAGACAGAAGGGGAGAATGATTATGGAATGAATCAAGGGTCCAGGTAGAGAGGTTGGGCTTGTCAAGAATTAGATCTACCTCTTAACCAAAGACTGAAATAAAGAAGAGAATGGGAGATAATGTATAGAGTTTTGAAATGTAGAGTCAGAGAAGAAGGAACTCAATGTAAATGGCTTTATTTTCCCAATTAGGTATGAAGTGGAAGTGAAATTTTGAGAGGATTGAGAGATGAGTAGATTTGGAGTCAATGTGAGGAATAAGATAGAAAGTCACTTAGGGAAGAGTAAATAATGGTCTGAAGTGATGGCCCTCTTGAGATACAAAATAAATTTATAGTGGATCCAGTCAGCAATTTTGCATCAGTTTCTGACTCTATGCATCAGCACTTGAGTAGGGGCAGAGGCAGATGATAGAAGTAATTTAGGTTGAGATTTGGCAAGGCATGAATAATAAGATAATAATAATAATGATGAGGAAAATGTAATATTCAACTGGTTAACAATCGAGTAAGATTAGGAATGGAGGAAAGTGAGACTGGAACAGGGATGATAGCCTGATAACATACTGACACACAGAGGATCTGGATGTCATGGAAAGAACAGATTTAGGTGGAGTGAGGCAGAAGGAAAAATGGAATGACAAGTTATGGTAGGAGAAAGGAGTTTCAGAATTCTTCATCATGCAAGTGTAACACTTTCAATTAACGGTAGATCAAAGGTGAATTGTTCCTGTGTGTGAGAGATAGTCATTAGAATTGAGGAGACTGAGACATTGGAAGGCCAAAGAACATCAGGCATATTCAAAGTCCTTGGTATAAGAATGGGTTTTGGCACAGAGAAGACTAAGAACCAACTACCAAACTCCTTGAGAAGGAAGAATGAGCTAGGGCCCAAGACAGCTGCTTGGCTTACAGAGGATTATAAGACCATTAACTGAAAAAAAGTCAAAATATCTGGACAGAGTGAATGCTGAGTGACAGTGGCAGAGGGAGGGTCTGGAAGCAGCAATAGAGAGCCAGGAGTATATAAACTGTTTCTTGACTCTACCCCACCCCAATCATTTGGGGGGGGGGGTGGGAAGGTGGATGACAGAAGGAAGATATAACCAATACTGAAACAGATGACGAGAGATGCAGTGTCACTTGGGCCTGAGAGCCAGGAGCTAGAAGGAGCCTTCTAAAATGAAAGAAAGTTTGATAACAAAATGGAAGGGGCAGGTACAGTCTGAATGAGACATGGAAGGGAGAGGACTAGGGTGGATGGGGGCTGAGGGAAAGGCAGCCAAACAGAGACTTCACAGGGATGATGGGCATTGTATTTCTTGCCTTCTTGACAGGGCAAGGGAAGGGGAGAATTTGGTGCTGAAAATAATAATAAGAAAACATAGGGGGAAAAAGTGAGAGAAAGGCAGCTGGTGAGGAGGAAGGTTCTGAGGTTTGAGTAGCTGGGGATTCTGTATTACTAAAATTGGAAGGGCAAGAGGTAGGACACTGTAAGCCTTGTGATCAGACTTCATACCCTCAAGAACCCTGAGAACGGCAATGGGGCTGTCAGTTCTCGTTCAAGTGTTAGAGAACAAAGGAGATTGGTAGGAGATGTCCTATAGGCAGATTGGGAATCTGGGTCTGTAACTGAGAAGAGGGGTTAGAGCTATAAGTATAGATTTGGAAGTCATGTATTTAGAGGTGACAAATGAAGCCATGAGATTACTGAGGGAGAAGAGGGCCAAGGACCAATGTTTAGAGGAATGACTTATTTTGAAAAGAACACTCCTAAAATAAACAATAATGTAACTCTCCATGAGGCACTACCAAATGAAAAATACTAAGCGTTTTTTCTTCATACAAGAACAGAAAAATGGAAGAGGAGAAAAAAAGGAGAAGTTAATTTTACATAGTATATGTTTGTCATTAAGTAACAACTCAATTGGGAATAGCTCTTTTTTACATGACCTAAATTTACATTTAAAAAAAGACTTGCCCTGTTCTACTTAAATCTTCTCAAGATAAAAGCTAAATGGCTCCTATGATCCACAAGGAAAACTTGAAGAAACCTATATTTAAGAAAGAAAACAAAGTCAAACTTTTACAATTAGATTATGCTTCAAAAATGTATGTTTTTAAAAGTTTATTTTCTCTGCTTATTTCTCTTGGGCTAATTTAATTCAAAGACTGCTCCAACAAGCACTTATTACATGACCACTAGACAAACACTAGCAAAGATTCAAAAATTAAATTAAAACAGGTTCCTGCATTGAAGGAGCTCATTGTATGAGAAAGTATGACACACACACATCCTTCTACCTAACTTGTAACATGAAAATTTCAGTGAAATGAAGAATCTAGTAGTAAAGATTTATGCCCTCCTATCACCAATAAATGCAGCTTTTTAATATTGCTAGTAGCTGTTATTCCTTAGGTATACATTAACGACCAAGTCTAAGATACTGACATTTCTGAAGGCCTCCAATCACATTTTTTACTTAGATTTCTATGAATTTCTATGAATAATCCACTAAATGTACAGACTCCAAAAAATATCAAATATTAAAATCAGTGTTTTTAAAAACATTTTATTTCATTCACAAACAATATATATTTGATCTTGATAAATAATCTGTTCAGATCATTCAACTCCACCTTATTACAATCACTGTGTCATAGGACTATGAAGAATCAGGATAAAGTGGAAAGAGTATAGATTTCTGAGTCACAGGTTTGGGTTCAAATTCCAGCTTTACCACTTATTATGTGTATGACTTTGGGTGAGCTGTTTAATCTCTCTAGGCCTCAGTTTCCTCATCTGTAAAATAAGGGGCATGGACTGGATGACCTCTGAGGTCTCCCTCCGGCTCTAAATCAATGTTCCTATGACTGGATTTGGGGTTTTTTTTTTTGGTCAAATATAATCTTCTACCTATTAATCTAGGGTAAAAGGGCAAAACTATTAAAAAATATTCTTAGTTGTTAAATTTTAGAAAGACTTCAAAACTTAACTATTTTTCTTACTTTGCATCAATTCTATCTAGAAACAATTACTTTGCAAATAAGAAATTTTTTTACTTAAATGCAAGAAACGTACAGATGAAAGAAGTACATAAACTTTTAATAAGTATCAAAAACTTTTAAACTCAAAATCTCAGGTATTCACATTTTAAACCATTTAAACATTAAAATTTGAAACTCTAATTATATAGATTTAGATATTATCATTCAGCATGAAATAGTTGAAAATGTTGAGCCTAGACTCAAAATAATCAGAGTTCAAATCTTGCTTTTGAAACTTACTATGCAATTGGGCAAGTCACCAAACCACTCTGTGGCTAAAGTAACTTCCCACAGCTCATCTATTAAAGGACTTTCTACTGGAAGTTTTTCACGTTTAGGAAATCACAGATTTCTAACATATTTGTTTATGGTTTTTAGCAAACAATTCTTCTTTAACTGACGCAAAACCTTCCATACATTATGGTAAATGAAAAACAACTTTTCACTAAGAAAATATTTTTAAAAGTTTCAAGAATATGCTTTATTAAAATTTAATGTAGATTTCAAGTAATAAATTATCAGTTTAATGATGCTCTACAATATTAATCTTCAAGTAATATTCTAAAAAAGGAATTTTAAATTACCATAATTCTTGGCTGTGTGACCAAAAGACTGTGAGGTTTGAATTACGCTTTGTCAGCTGAATCATTTTTTCTGCTCATTTACATGACTGGTTTCAGAGAGGCTTTGTCTTCACTTCTGATTGATCTTTTAATAACAATTGTTCTCCGAGGGTATCAGCTTTAAATTTTCCTGCCCCAAAGCCTTTTGTTAAAGTCTTTCTTTTGGTATCATCTATTTCCAAATCACTTTGTTCAGTTTCTGGCTTAGAAAACAATATCTAAGTTGACTGGCTTAAAAAACAAATGATACATGAAAGAAATCCTGCAACAAGTTCCTGTATGGACAAATAAGAGAGATCAAGGAGTCAGAAAAATATATATACTTGGTTCATCAAATCCAACAAGTTAACAAGAGTGCACAGAGAATGGATCAGAAAATATAAAGCTGCCTGGATTAATTTCAACCTCAATCATTCAATAGGACAGCTAGGTAGTGCCACAGTGCATAGAGTGCCAAGGCCTAGGAGTCAGGGAGACTCATTTTCCTGAGTTCAAAACTGGCCTCAGACACTTTGTAGCCGTGTGACCTTCAGTTCCTCATCTGTAAAATAAGCTGGAGAAGGAAAGGGCAAACCACTCCAGTTTCTCTGCCAAGAAAACCCCAAATGGGGTCACAAAGAATTGGACACAACTGAAACAACTAAACAACAAACACAATGCTGATCAATGTGGAGGTGACTGACCATAGCAAAATACAAATTTTCAGCCATTCCACATGTAAGGGAAGAATGATGTACAAAATACTTCCCTGTGGGACCTCATGACAATGAGAAACACCACAGAAAGTAAAAGGCAGCAAGTGCACTGGAGGCAGAGTGTCACATGAAAAGACAACAGGCAGGTCTTATAGAAGGAAGAACAATCAATGGATCGATGATAAAGATAACTGAAAACTCAATGGAAGACCAATGATGTATCTATTTGGACAAAAATGGAAATAGTGAAGAAAAGGTTGTCCATTCTTACACTCAGTTGATCTGAACTCAAATCATATGTAATGACAGATTTAAAAATTAACCATCCAAATTACCCAGGCTCAAAATAACCCAGTCATCTTTGATATGCTAATTAGCTGGTAAATCTTGTCAATTTCTTCCTTCTTAATATCTTCTTTTACATTTTTATTGTCATTAACTTAACTAATGCCTAGATTATTAGTTCTTAAGCCATTTAGTCAGACCTTTATTTTATATGGGTTATATTTACTGATATTTACTATTAGAAATTATAATGTGTTAGTATTACATGTTATGAAAATGATTTTGACTTGGAGGAGCCCCAGCAAGGGTCCCTGTCCCTGTCGCTGATCACACCCAGAGAACCTCTGGCTGAGGCTATCACAATACAATAGCTTCCTAATTTGTGTCAGTCTACGTAAAGGACCAATTAGATCATGGCACTCCCCTGCTCAAAAACCTTTAAAAGCTCTCCAATAAATAAGTCATAGGCTTATAGGATGACTTAAAAGCTGAAAGGGCTCCAGGACAGCATCTAAACCAATCAGCTTGTTTTACAGATGAGAAATCTAAAATCCAGAGAGATTAAGTGCCTTACACAACAAGAAGTGGCTCCCTCCCTCCCAATCCAGCGTCACGTCCCCCTCCTCCTCCTCACCACAAGTGCTGTACTCTGGCCAGGCACCTCAGCCAACCACGTACATTACAAATTCCGGTTAGCTGATTTCAACTAGGTACTCATTGCTACACAGCATGACTTTGATTCTTCCTTTCACTCTGCCCCACTCCCTCTTGGCAATTGTTTCACCCTGAAGACACAACAAGGTGACAGAACGGAAAGTGCTGGAAGACCAGCATCACAGACCAAGCGACTGGCTGAATATTCACTTAACTTCTCGCAGGCTGGGTTTCTTCATCTATGAGATGGGGATAATAACAGTCCCTATTTCATAGTGTCACTGTAAGGATCAAATGAGATAATACATGTAAAGTACCCTGGCTATATAAAATGTGCTAAGATTTTTCTTGTTCTGGTCCCTCTGACCACACTCCTCCTCTTCTAGTCAATATAGTCAGTCAGTCAGTTTATAAGTAGCTAGTATAAAGTAACAATTCTGTTGTTCAGTCCTATTCAACATTTCATAACCCCTTTGGGGTATTCTTGGCAAAGATATTGCAGTGATTGGCCATTTCCTTCCCCGATTCATTTTATAAATAAGGAAACTGAGACAAACAGGGGTAAGTGACTTGTCCAGGGTCACAGAGCTAGTACATTTCTGAGGCTGAACCTAGGTCTTCTTGACTCCAGGCGTAGCCCTCTATCCACTGTACCACCTATCTGCCCTTAAAGTTACAATGGCAGGAAGTAAGATTGCAAAGAGGAACCTTTAAGTCACATACAGACTGCTTTCCAAAATCAAAGGAGCATAATTTATTATATATTAACCAAAAATTCTATCCTGAGACTACGTGCTAAATCAGAGAAAGCTATCCAGGCCTTGCTGTCAGGTCCTATGACATGTTAATTCTCAGATAAGTTCCAGTTCTCAGCTAAGTAAGACCAACAGAGCACCAAACAGTGCTAACAACTTTGAGACATGTCAATGAACTAACTCCACAGTGGTACAGGTAAGAGTTAGTACAACCTCATCAAAACTTGATAAAAATGAGGTCTCAAACTCCTGCCTCCACCATCAGCCTTCTGCCAAGTGCTCCCAACTCTAATCCATGGCTGACTGACTGAGTGGTTCTCTGTGACATTCCTCCTCCCCATTCTTTTCCCTGTGCTACCTGCCTCCCTCCACCACCCTGTCCTTGTCCCCATACCATCTGCCTGTTTCTGTATTTTCTGTGTCTTATTAAAGCGTAATGGCAAACTCCCTTCCCAATGCATTGTGGTCGTACCCAGCAAGCAAGCAAAGAGCCAAAGGTACACTTGCCCTACTTCATAATTTCATAAATCAATGAGCAATTCACCAATGTTAGCTGTTATTTTGTTCTCAAATCCCTAGTGCCTCCTCTGACCTTTGTGACAGACAGATATACAACCACCCTGTGAGGAAAACATTCTAGGTATTATTCACATCTTACAAAGGAGACAGGCTCAGAGAGGTTAAAGGGACTTGACCAGAAGGGTGTCATAGTACACAGAGCACTGGGCCTGTATCAAGAGGTTCTGAGGTCAAATCTAGCCACAGACACCTACTGTATGTGGGACCCTCCCTAGGTGAGTCTGGACTATTGCAATAGTCTCCTAATTGGTCTCCCTTTCTTAAGTCTTTCCTAAATCCAATTCAACCTCCATACAACTACCAAAGTAATCTTCTGGAAGTGTGTATCTGATCACATCACTTCTCTCCTCAATAAGCTCCAATGGCTTTCAAATAGAAGCTCTTTCACAAGCTGATCCCAACCTACCTTTCTGACTTTGTGACACGTGATTCCCTTTCCCACACTCTATAGTCCAGCCAAACTGGCCTTCTTCACATAATAATATTCTAGGTCTTTGCTCTAGATCTCACCCATGTCTAGAATGCACTCTTACCTCATTTCTGCCTCTTAGAATTTCTTGTTTCATTCCCAAGTCTGCCCAAGTGACACCTTCTACAGGAAACCTTTCCTCATAACTCCAGGTACTAGTATTCCCCTCGCCCCCTCCCAAAAAATTACTGTTTATTTTGTATATACTTATTTAAAGACGAATTGTTTTCCACAACTAGAATATAAGCTCCTTGACAGCAAACTTTCATTTTGTCTTTGTATGCCCACTGCCTAGAACACTACCTGATACACAGTAGATGCTTAATAAACACTTGTTGATTGATCGTTGTAGAGTTTCACTTTCCTTATTATAAAATGAGGGGACTGAAGATGATTTCTAAGCTGCCTTTCAGCCCTATTGTGATTCTGAAAAGTCTATTAAGTTACATATGTATGTATGTATGTATGTCTAGGTGCAATCAATCACCTGAACGTCAAAAACACAAACAAATAAATGTTTGTTGCTATCAGTTGAGGACTGCCTATATATAAGCTATCAAACCTAGGTAAGACTAAAAATTGTTATAGGGCAAGCTCCAGTAATTTGGGGTGGGGGGAGGCCAACGATTTTTTTAGAAAATAGAACACCAATAAGTAAGTTAACAAAAGGAGAGCCAGGGAGTAAAGGACATTCATTACACTCTGCTTGTTCACAATTTTGCCTAGGTCAAAGTCTCTGTATGCCATTGAAAAAACTGTCCAGTTTCAAGGGTGAGGCTTCAATGAGAAGCCTCAAATTTAAAGAGTTCAGTTTTGTGCAAGTGGGGTTTAAAATGTGAATAACTCCATAGTATAGCTGGATCACCATTCATCTATGTTATCACATATATAGAAAGGAAACACCTCATCTGCCTAAATATCTCTTATGCAACAATCTCTGCCATCTAGAAGCAAAGAATCTGGAAGGAAGCAAAAACAGGTTCCTGAGGAACCAATGTACTTTTACTTAGGAGATTCACTCAGATTCTCATATCTCAACCTTTCTTTGGTTTCCTCGTAGCTTCCTCAAGTTAAAACTGCAGAACACTTCATTCATTCCCAAGCAATGCTAGACAAATTAGGCATCACTGTAAAAGAGGAAAAACAGTATGCCTACGGGTGAGGGGAAAAAAAGGCTCTTTAATGCTTAATTAACTTTTATCAGATATTTCTCTTTTCAGCTGAATCATATGGCTTTGTGTTTCAATGCAGTAAACTTTTAGCAAGCTGAATCATACTTCTAAAAGAATATTTATAACCTGCTGAAACGATAAAAGTTGCTAATTTGCAAAAACAAGGTTGTTATAACAAAACATGAAATCAATTCTCTTTCAGGAGGCTGAGTATCTCTTGAATTTGTGCAAAAAAATTATCTAAGGCACTGCAGATATAATTTCCTCCCTTGTAGATCTTGTGACATTGGGAGAATGGGAAAGAAAAGAGTTAAGAGTACTTACCTGACTGGAATGGATGAGAAGAACAAAGCCTCAAACTCAAAGCTGAGTGTAGAATATGTCAAATGTTCCTAGACGGTAAAACTTCACTCCTGAGACATAAGACTAACAAGGGGTACAGCCTCCTCTACAGGAAGCACCCTAACCAGTCATACTCACTTCTTTCCAGGCTCTGCTCCTGGCTCTCCAGTCTTCGATCTCCCCTTCTCTCTCTTCTCTGTACCACCTCACAACTTTCAGCTCCCCCCCTTTTTTTTTTTTAAAGGCAACTGGGGTTAAGTGACTTGCCCAGGGTCACACAGCTAGCAAGTGTCAAGTGTTTGGTCTGAGGCCGGGTTTGAACTCAGGTCCTTCTGACGTCAGGGCCGGTGCTCTATCCACTGCGCCACCTAGCTGCACCTAGCTCCCTTTTTTAATGTACTGTTTTCCCTTAGTAGAATGTAAATTCCTCATGGGCACCAACTTTCTTTTCGCTTGTATTCATATTCCAGTGCTATGCACAATACCTGACATCAGCAGTTAATAAATGCTTTACCTCTCTTCTTTTGCTGAGGAGCTCTACCACTATTTAGAGAAGTTCAGAAAACATTTTGCACTAACAGATGAAGATAAATATAGAATAAAAGAAAACATGAAAACATAACATTCTACTTGTCCTTGCAATAATTTAAAGAGCTCTAGCTGAACAGTTTCTACAAATGACAAGCAAAACAAATATAGGATATAACTCCCTGCAGACTCCACTTTCTTTCTTTAGAGATACTTTAAGATACACAAAACTATACTATAAATACACAATACAAATACTATAAGAAGTCTCTCAGTTACTAAATAGTAGCACATCTTAGATTCACAGTTCCTGAAAACCTTAATTGCTTTAAGAGGAAAGTTGTTTATCTAAGAACATCCACGTACTACTTTCAGTAGTCATAATGTACATGAAACACATTGTCTTATGTAACTGACTCCTTTCAATAGAAAACTGGGAATTCCAGGACTAAATAACTCAAGCCTAGATAGATTAAAGTTTCTCTCCCTATAAATACAGATGGCTAAACGAAGAATTTTAATTCTAAAATGAAACCGAGAAGTCATTAAGTGATGTTATTTCCCAAAACGCAACCACTGCTTATCTACTTCTAATAACAATACTATCTAAAAAAGCTATCTAACAGAATAGCTACCATTTAGTTAAAAATTAAGTTTTTACAAAATGCTTCCTTTAAGCAGCATACTTGCTGATTCCCAGGGTCCTGCCTAAGGAGCCACTTCTCTCCATATTTATATTCTAAGTGTACTAAGTGTACATCACTAAGGCTAGTATCTACATGGAGTTCAGAGATCATCTAGTCCAACCCATACTTGAACAAGAATACTCCCTTTGTGAGGCAGCTCGTCCAACTTTAGACAGCTCCATCAGAAAGTCATTTTATACATCAAACCAAAAATTAATTACCTCTTGACAACTTCAACCCAGGATTCATCATCCTGATCTCTAGTTCCAAGCAGAACAAGTTTAATTTCTCTTCCACATTACAGTCCACTAAATACTTGGAAGACAACTGTCATGTCCCACACCCATGTCTTTACCAAGGTAAAATAATAGTTCCTTCAACTAATTTTTACATGTGGGCTCCAGTTTTTTTACCACCCTGGTCTTTCTCTTCTGAATGTTCTCCAACTCGTCAAGGTCATTCCTAAAATGTGATGCCCAGAAATAAATGCAATCTTCTACATGCAGTCTAACCAGAAGACCACAGCACTATGATTTTCTGTATTCTGGATAATATGAAGTCTAACCACTTTCGGCTGTCACATCATACTGAGGATTCTTCCTAAGTCTACAATTCACTAAATCGTCCCAATATTTTTCATATACCCCAACTTGAATTTGTGCAGCTGACCCTGGGTTCAAAATTTACTAACTTTAAACTATAAATTTAGTTCCAACACTACCATCTACCCTACACTGAGCCTTAAAATGTGAAAAGGACATTACAAAGAGCAAGTCAGGTGGATCCGTTGTGGGGGTCCACTTCTGGGAGGCCATGGGTAAGTGCAGCATAGGATGAGCAGGCAGAAATTCCTGGATCATTGGCAGAAATAACTACATCGATGAGATCACAATAGTCCATGAGGGAATTGGAGTAATTTAGTTCAGAGATAAGTTATTTTAAATACTGAGGAATTTTGCAAGCTTGATGATTAAACAAGATCCCAATTAAAAAAAAAACAGTCCAATACTATTCATGGAGTGTTTCTCAAGCAACACGTTCTGATATGATGGCAAATATGTTCCTAGATAATTTGCAATTTTTTTCCCTTACTGATGCCTTCTGGTAATGATCTCTGACAAAAGTACTGCCATTGATCTAGAACCCTCTCCCTCCTCCATTCCAACTACTGAACTCCCTGGCATCCTTCAAGTCTCAACTAAAATCCTAACTCCTCTTAATTCTAATGTTTCTCCTATGCTAATTATTTCCTATTTATCCTGTATCTGGCTTGCTTTGCATATATTTGTTTGCATGTTTTCTCCCTCATTAGACTATAAGCTCCTTGAAAGCATGGACTGTTAGGAGCAGCTAGGTGGCACAGTGGATAGAGCTCCAGACTTGGAGTCAGGAGGACCTGAGTTCAAATCCGACCTCAGACGCTTGACACTTACTAGCTGTGTAACCCTGGGCAAGTCACTTAACCCAGATTGCAAAAAAAAAAAAAAGAAAAAAAGAAAAAGAAAAACACAGCTTGTCTTTTGTCTCTTTTTATACCCCCAACACCTCACCAAGTGCTTGGCATGCAGTAAGCATTTAATAAACATTTACTGACTGACTACATAAAAACTGACCACAAAAATTTGTGCTAACAGTACAGATCAATATAGAAATTAAACTTCAGATATGATTAATATGTATCCCGTGTTATTGTGAGGATCAAATGAAGTAACAGATCTAACAGGCATATATCTCAAGGAAGTTTTTAAAAAAGTTCTTACACAGAAGAGTCACCTACAGCAGTAATTTTTGTGATAGTAAAGAACTGGAAACAAATTAGGTGCCCATCAATTAAGGAATGGCTAAACAAATTGTGACATGTGAATAAAATGGAATATTACTGTGCTATAAGAAATAACAGACATGAAGAATTCAGGAGGAAAGGAAAACTTATGAGAATTGATGTAGAATAAAACAAATAAAACCAGGAAAACAACATATGCAAAAATATACATACACAATAATAACTATAAGTGGAAAGAGGGTTTTTTGTTCCCCAACTGAAGTCTGTCAAACCATAACATATCCAATCAATCAATAAGTACTTATTGGGTGCCTATGTGCTAAGCAAAGTGTTAGGTGCTAGGGAAATAAAAACAAAAAACAAAAATTCCTTACCCTCAAGGAACTTACATTCCAAAAGGGGGAGGGGGAAATATATAAATATTTCTATTTAGAGATACACACATATATATGATATATACACGATGAATATAAGGTGGGTTTTTGGGGGGTAGCACTACTAGCAGCCGGGGAGTAAGGAGAGCAACGTGGCACAGCTTCATGTAGAACAGGGCTCCTGAGCTGAATCTTAAAGGCAACCGAAGATTCTAGTAAGCGTAAGTGATAAGGGAATGAATGACATTACAGACATGGGGGACAGCCAGTGCAAAGGTACAAAGATGGAGTGTTGCTGTAAGAACTGAACAAATTATGGAGAGACTAAATGCCAATCAAAGGTGTTTATTTGAACCTAGAGATAAGGCTTCACTTGAGTCTACTGAATAGGGGAGTGACATGGTCAGACCTGAGCTTTCTGAAAATTATCCAGGTAGCTGTATAGAGTAAGATGATCAAAGTGGCTTTTGTAATATTTTAGGTGAAAAGGGATGAGGACCTGAATTAGGAGAGCAGAACTGTGAATAGTCAAGAAGGGTCATTACGTGAAAAGTGCTATCAGGACAGCAATGACAACCCAGACGTGTGACATCAGTGATGGTAAGAATCAGAAGATGACACTGAGATGTCAAATCTAGGTGACGAGGATGATGATACCCTTAAACAAAGGAAGGAATAGGGAAGAATAGGAAGGGTAAATTTGGCAAGTGTTAGTGGGTATCACATGGATGAGTGAGGGAAGGAAACCAACAGGCAAGGTTAAGACAGGTAGGTGAATCAAGAAAGAACGTCACAAAAACCCAAAGAGGAGATAATATCCAAGAGGAGATGTGTTGGGTGAAGAGAGATCTAGAAGAATCAACTTTAAGGAGATTTGGCAATTAAGATATTACTGATTACTCTAGAAATATTTGGAAATAAAGGTAATATAAAAACTAAGGGTATCAAAAGTAAAATACAATTTTTTAAAATAACATGTAAAATGCTTTAGGAACCTCAGAGCTGATTGTAAATGTCAGCTATAAGAGGAGCTCAGATTTCTGTCACCTACCAGTGACATTTCAGTTGCACTGAAGTTCAAATTTTGCCTCTAAGCTTTTGGGAAACAATTTGATATTAAAAAAAAAATTCAACTTGAATAAAAATCCCTATATTCAAGTGCCACACCTGCAACTCTACTAGCAAAGTGACCATAGGCAAATCACTTCTCCCTCTGGCCCTCCACTGCCTTATCTATAAAACAAAAGCCCTAAGTGTACACTCTGATCCTAACTTTTTTTTTTTGCTTTTTTGTGAGGAATATCAGGATTAAGTGACTTGCCCAGGATCACACAGCTAGTCTGATTCTGATTTTTATAACCAAAGAAAATTACTATTAAAAAATCATCAGTGAAAATTTCTTCAAGAAGCTCCATTATTTAAAGTGATAACCTAAAACCTTTAAAATTGTTTTTGCTAGTTAACAAAGAAAACAAAACTCATAAGAAGGAAGTTACTACAGAGCTAGCAAGACTAAGTTCATAGTTTCATGCTGTTGAGGCAGCATGCCGTGATTTGGCACACTGCCACATTACAACAGTCATCCCTCCCTCAGGGGACTGAACACTAACTCAGGTCAGCATTCAGATGGTCAAAAAGGCAAGCCTTTAGAGAATGTTCTGTCATTGATTTTTCCAGTGAAAACACAATTCAGTGGTATAATTAAATATTGAAAGTGTATCTGTATTCACTGTTCATGTGTATTTGTACACATTTAATCTTAGAAATTAAATTTCCTAATTTAGGCAAAAAATACAAATTTCAAGATAAGATATTCATTATGTTTTGAAATGCATAAAGTAAGCAAAAAGTTGGTTAAAAAAAACAAAAGAAGAATGTGGCACTTCAAATCAGGAAGACTTGGACTCAGAACTTACTTCTAACACATACTTTGTGCAAAAGAAAGTCACAAATCTCTGAGCCTCAGTTTCCTCATTTGTAAAATGGAAATAACAATACTTGTAACAGCCTACCTCACAAGTTGAGACTCAATGAAAAAAATGCACATGAATTGCTTTGCACCTTTAAGTGCTCTTGTGTGTTAGTCATTATTATTGTTGCAATAAGACTAAAAACATGAAATATACATATCATGGGTTGTTTCTGAAAGAATAAGGTTTTAATTTATGAGATTCTGAAAAACATTATTCACCTTTGCAACATTCTACAAGTTTTAAAATAAATGCTAAATAATAGCTAACTATATGGAGTTTCTAATTTACCAAATGGCCTAATTCTAGGAGAAAAAAAGAAACTATGTAACAGTAGTTTGTTGATAAAGTAAAATTCAAATAGTCTTGGACAAGTTTTTAACAAAATTAGATGCTTAGCTATAAATCAAAACTCATAGGGCCCAGGGTATTAGTATACTAATTCTCTAAATGGCCTCAAATAATCAGTTGCCCCTAAAATCAAAACTCACTAAATTAAAAGGCAGTTTTGCTACCACCTGTTTACTTTCCATCTACCAAAGCAAGACATTTTAAATACCCTAAAACAGAGGTTCTTAATATTTTTTAAATGTCATATATATAGAGAGAGATATAGATATAGATATAGATGTGTGTTGTGTGTGTGTGTGTGTGTGTGTGTGTGTGTGTGTGTAGATATATAGATATATTTTCTATACAGGTCTGGTCTCAGCCACAATTACTAAGGAGACTCCATTTTGTACCTCTCTCTTTTCTTCTCCCAGTATCACTTTCTCTCAGAAACAACCTAAAACTCAATACACTAAACCTCAAATTACTGATAATCCTTGGTCATCACCCCAAAAGGCATAAATAGGAATAATAACTTTTAGTATCTGCCCTAGATGCAAAACAAAATTAGCCCAAGAGTTGAATCTCACCCATAGACCAAAGGTACACACCAGTACTGCTCAAGAGTGTTCCTGAAAAGGGAGGACCCAAGAGTGGGGACACAAAACCATTTGTGACTTCAGGGGCATTCCCAGAACCTAGCACAGTTCTTAAAGTGAGCTTTTAATAAAATGTTCCTTGGAGGGAGAAAATTTGGAACCCGGAATTTTTAAAAATGAATGTTAAAAATTGTTTTTTTACGTATAACTGGAAATATAAATAAAATGTTAAATATAAAAAAAAAAAATAAAATGCCATCGATCGATTTCAAAGACAAATACCCCCAGGCTCATTCTGGTTATAACCCACATACCCAATAAAAAAATGGAACCAAACCAGCTTTTGGTAATGGAGGAAAATACCATTTGTCTGGTTGCTTGTTCCTGCCCATATGATACTTTGCCAACTCGAAGGAGGCAGATGGTGTGGAAGGCTCATTTACTCTGAATGAACTGCAGTAGATACAGCCTAAGTGACTTCCTAAGATCACATAGCAAGTCTGTGGCAAAGTCTGGAATACAGTCCAGATTTCCTGACTCCTTGCCCAGTGTTCTCTCCCCTGGGTAAGACTATGCTACTATTCAGACTTAGACATACTGAAAGTCATATAAAGAAGTCTTGTTTCTTTTAATAGAAGAGAGCTATACTTGTAATTGCTACCCATAGGAACAAAGAGTCTGGTTTATCACAGAGAGCACTAATGTTTTCTGTCCACATGTTCTACTAGTGAATATACTAACTTAAATAAAATGGAAGTCTAAAACTCCAATCAAACTACAACACAAATTACTGAAAACTCTTGAAAGGCTGTCACCCCCATCTGGCATAAATAGGGACTCTTGTTACCTGTCCTAGATGCAAAATAAAATTAGGGCAAGATAAGGGTAATATCTGCTGAAGTAGCAAGGTCCCCTGAGGGAATGAGGGACAAGAGGCAGAATGTGCCTGGCAAATCAAACTACTGCTACCATTTTATTTTACCCTCAGACCCAGATGGAGCCAGCCCAGGATGCATCACCAGGGGAAGCAATGCCTATGGAAAATAGATTCTCCATCCTCACCTCGACCAATGACCAAATGCCATCAAAGGGCTGGTAAGTCCAATAGCTCCAAGCTCCTTAACTATTGGCTAATATGCTACTATTACTCATTAATAAATCAATGCCAAAAAGCCTAAAACTTAAAAAAAAAAACACTTCTCATAAACATATTACCTCATAATTGCTTTAGCAAAAAGAAATGGTTAAGACCATACAACTTTAGTTACATTTCTAGTAAGGAAAAGGAAAATCCATTCTCTACATATATATCAAAATTATTCTTTCCCAATAAATTACGGATTGGTGGGGGAGTTGGACAAATTATCAGCTACTAAAAATCTGCAGAGTAGATTTAAGAGCACATCATTATAAGTACTCAAATGGATCTATGACCTCAATGATTCAGGAGTTCCCCCAAAGTGATACAGAGTGCAACCCATCCATGCCTGCCTATCTTGCACAATTCTCATCCAGGTCCTCCCAAAAGTTTACCACAGGAGGTCCACCCAACTGATTGGAGGTCTTCCCTGCTTTCTCCTGTCATCAAGAAAGTAACACCAGTGGAGTACTCTGGCAGCCCACCTTTCATGCCTTACTCAACAAGAGAAAACTTAGGTAATACTAAAAAAAAATTATCAATAAAAATTTATTAAAAAAGAAAAGATCGTCCTTTGCTGTTACGAGAGGCTCAGAGGCAGTAAAAATGCTTTGCAACTGCCCAAAAGCAAACTTTCCCATTTTCCTTTTCAATTCTAGGTCCACAATATTATATCCAACTACTTTTAAAAACCTTAGGATTTAACAAAGAATTTTTTTGCAAATGTCTTAAAACTATAAACTGTTAAATAATCATTGACTAAGTTTCTGTAGTTAAAAGAAAAAAAATATTAAGGAACTATGCTGAATATTTTCAAAAGTAAAGTAACCAGAGTCCTGTGATGGATCACACACCACTGGTTTTAAGCCTTAGCCTCCACTTCAGAGACCAATGGTCTAGACAAAACAGTTTACATTCTCTGGACTTTGAGGTTCACAATCATGCCATGTTGCCCCAGAGTCTAGACAAAGGTCACACTAATCTAAAGGTAGGAGAATGATGAAGCTATAACCCAAATTAAATCTAAAGCTACATATTCGATTATAAGAGCTAAGTTTAGAAGTGTGCTTAGCCACTGGTGCCAGACACGGCATCAGTCAACACCTAGTACATTATTAAAATATGTTCAATCCTTGTTATTGAACTAACTAGAAATGTTTAGCCTGAGGGACAAGGGGGAAGAGGAGATGGGGATGAGGTAACTATGCTGAATTATCTGAAGGGCTATCAGAGCAGAACCTACTGCAAAAACAGGCAAATTTAGGCTTGATGTTGGGAAAAACTTCCTAACAATCAGAGCAATCTAAACTCAGAATAGCTACCTTGGGAAGTGTGGGGTTCTCCATTACTGAAGGTATCCAAGCAGAGAGCTGGATGACCATCAGGTCTAGGCTGCACTAGATGACCACTGAGGTCCCTTCCAACTCTAACTTCTGTGCTGTTTAAATTCTATTTTTCCATTTTTGAAAGGGGTCAAAAAGTATAAAATAGGATAATCAGTACCAAGTTTGATAAGCCAAATAATTTTTATTACAAAAGAAAAAAATCCTAAAAAGAAAAAAGGACTTGTTCCCATTCAACACACCTATACAGTATCAGGAATTGGAATGATAAAGCAGTTACTACTTTGTGCTAGCAACTGTGGTAAGGGCTGAGGATACAAAGAAAGGTAAAAACAGTTCCTATCCTTAAAGAGGTTACCTACTAACAGTGGAAAGAGTATGCAAACAAAATACAACAGGTTTACTATCAGATGGTTAGAGGTAATACTCTAAGAGGAAAGGTACTTAACTTTAAGGAACTGAGGCTAACCCTAAGACAGTTTGTCAAAGTTTTGCTTTGGCACGCTTCTTCCTTACAGCACTCTTTTCTTCCTCCTATCCGAAGGTATTAGTCTCTTACATTCAACTGACTCTGATGTATAATTAAGGTACCAGTAGATAAAAGTTTAAGGTCAAATCCATTTCATTAATATTTGTAGTTTAAAAGTGGTACTGGGTAGAGAACAGTCTACTATAAAGCTCCCTTTGTATGCAAAGCACTTTCCTCACAAAAATCCAATGACATAAGCAGTACAAGTATTATTTCCCCTCATTTTTAACATAGGAAATCAGTTAAAAATAAAAACAAAACTTTTTTACCCTGTTAATAATTTTAGCAATTATTTTGAGATGGGTTATTCTTGTAGAAAAGTAGCCACGTGACAAAGTACGTGGAGTGCTGAGTCTGCAGTAAGGAACCAGACTCATCTTCCTGAGTTCAAATCTGGCCTCAGATACTTACCAGCTCCATGATTCTGGGTAAGTCACAGTTTCTTCATCTGTAAGATGAACTGGAGGAGGAAATGGCAAACTACTCCAGTATCTTTGCCAAGAAAATCCCAAATAGGGTTATGAAGAGTTGGACATGACTGAAATGACTAACCAACAACAAAATTCTTGTGGAAAAGATGTGTGCTCGATAATAGGACAATCAGATGAATTCAGAATTTATTGGCTGGCAAACTTAAAGCATTCAACTCCAACATCATTCAGAATGATAAAGTATATACAGTTTATGCTTGCCAATTTAACTGTGATTTTTTTCAAAAAAGTACTAAATATTTAACTGTCACAACAGAGAAGGTCTAGCATAAAACACAGACTTTTTTGAATATTTTAAAGGAGGTAGAGAATTTGACCCACTATAAACCATTATTTTACTTGAACTTTATCAACAAAACCAGAAATCTGGAGGACACTGTGCTAAGGGATAAGATTATGAAGCCCTGCCCTCAATGACCTTACAAATTAGACAGAATAAAACCATTAATAATAAACACAACTCACACAAAATGTGACCAGCTACACACTAAGAAATAATTATCCAAGTGCCATGAATCTTTTATTCCTTTCTTATGTTTCATAATTCCTATAAAATAGTTACACAGAAAAATAAAATTAAAATGTCTTTGAAGATATTCTTCCCAAAACCAAAGTGGCTGTTTTATGTCCAGAGGTAAAATACGGTACAATACATTGATATTTCAAGATTTTACACATAAGAGATCAAGGAAAACATTTACCACTGCAAGTCAATTAGAAACCTCCTCTCCTTAAGAAAAGCATTACTTAGAAAAAGAGTCTCTCCCCAATTGTCTGAACACTATTGAATAGCGACCCCCAAGATTTATCATAGCCCCTGTTGAGATACTCTAAATTTCTTTCATCAGGAGAACATCTCATGGTTTAGATCAAAATTAGAAGTATTTTTAAGAAGCCAAAACACAAACTCTGACAGCTGTTGGAAGATCTGATTGAACTAATGTAGGAAACTGGGTGTGGCCCATAGTTACTTTATACTACAGTTCAGTGTAAGAGACCTACATTTTTAATTTTTTAATTTTCCTTCAATCAAATAACTGTAATCTATATACCAAAAGCACAGTACAAACCCTTCATTCTCCCTCACTTCAGACTCCAATCACTTGAGCAGTCCTGTCAATTTTACATGAATGAATGAATGAATGAATGAATGAAAAAGGACTTAAATGTTTGCCATATGAAAAGCACTGTGCTATGCTCTGGGGATACAAATAGAAAAATATGACAGTCTCCGCTCTCAAGGAACTCACATTCTAATAGGGGAGACAAGGAATATAGAAGGTTTCGGCTGTAAATCAGATGGAAAGGTCCTTAGCTTGCAATGGCCAAAAAAAAACGCTAATATATCTTTTTTAATGTTACTTCCACTAATAAAATCACATCCATTTATGATGTTGAGAAACATTTGCCAGTACCAAAGACTCTGGTAGAGAGGATTTTCTTTTCTGGCTCTTCAGTAGCCATGCCTGCTGAAGAAGCAAGGGCTGCAGCATCCCCAGAAACAGCGTCTGTGTTACATCTCCACTAGAGTTGCTTTCCCCAATGAGGGCAACAAGGGCTGGCTGGGCTGGAAGCTGGACCAGTGGTTTGGAGGTGTGCTGCCATTCCCAAAATGCCTGAGCTTACTTGCCTGAGGATAAGCCGGTGCTCAGCAAAGAAAGTAGGCCCCTAGTCCATCAGGACTTCTAGACTGGTGGTCTGTGAGGTGCTAATATTCTTAGGGCTCCAGGGTTCAGGATGCTCGGTTGTCTCCATCATGGTCTGAGGGAAGGTTGTGGTGAAAGGGAGTGAGGAGGTTTGAGACTTGTCTGGCACATGCCACCTTCTCTCTCCCCCTCAGAGAGCCTTACCGGTCAGCTTATGCTGGCTTGCTTATCCCTTATATCGCATAAATGCACAAGACCTCCAGACTCATTACCTCCTTTGACCTCACACACTCACCACCCTGGTCAGCACAACGTTCAGGGGCAGCTTGGTGTAATGGAAAGGGTGCTGGACTTGGAACAGGACTCAGAGGAGACCCAGGTTTAAATCTTGACACTAGCTTTACAACTACAAGAAAATCATTTAACTTCTCTGTGCCTCAGAGACTTAATTTCTAAAAACATGGATAATTAGCATAGTCCTTCCCTCACAGAATGGTTGCGAGGACTGAATGGCAGTGTATGACAGAGATGTCAAACTCATGGTCCAGATAAGTACAGTACAGCAGAACCAGATTAAAATGTAATAGGGAAATGTTTAACAAAAGAATCTACCCTACAACGCAACACTGAAAATGTTAATCTGGGACTTTCTAAGTCAGAATATGGCCTCCAGGGATCCATTTCTATTTCAGTTTAACTGGCATAAAATATGTCTTTTCAAACTTCTGGATCTATGCTGTACAAATCATCAATTATCATCTAGAAGGTTATAACCTTGTTAAGAGTAGTAACTCTTGTTCCATCATATTTACAACACTCTGTTTAATTTTTACTGAAGTGAAGCAATTAGAAAAAATGACATTCTAGAAGTTTTCAAAACTTCGTAAGTTAAATATACTGAAGATAAGATATATGTATTAAAAATATATTAAAAAAGATAAATATATTTTTAAAATATAGTGCCACCTTAGGCAAGTTCATTAACCTATACCCTGGCCTCAATTTCCTTAACTGCAAAATGAAAATAATACATGTACTACCTATCTTCACAGAGCTGGGGAAAAGTTCTTCAGAAATCTTAAAGTATTATATAAATGTTTACATATACCAAGGAAAATGCTGATACACAAAAATAGGAAATGAGAAATTGCCTCAGAATTTTAATAATATTCAGCTGCTCCTCAAGGAGCACAAATTATCCTTCAGAATACATAAGATGGACAATGTAATAAATTTAATTAAAAATATAATTGCAAACTGCTATAACAAGATGTCAAAGCAATATGCCTACCACACACAGTTCTATGAAGGTAATTAGGTCTTTATGTATCCCCTAGCCTCTACCTGAGTGCTGTGCATATGTTAGTTGTTTAATACAAATATATTAAAGTTGAACAACACCCAGTTTCAAGACGATCAACTATCTGGTGGCTTGTCTGTTAAAAAAAAAAAAGTAACCGCAACATATACTCTTAAAAAATACAAAATATCCACACACAATAAGATCCAACAAACCAAGTCACCTGGAACTTAGGTATAAATAAGGTCCTTAGGTATCAAAGCAGGCTGATGAAATAAAAATTAATTCTTCAAAGCAAGACAAAAAGAGAATGAAAAAAATTGAAACATCTGTTAGAAAAGCTACTTTCTTAAACAAAAAAACCAAAGTCCATAGGCCAGGAGTCCCCAACAAACTGTGAATAGTTGCTTTTCATTTTCTTATGAAAGCTTAAGAGTATTTTACAGTAATTTCAACAAGGGTTTGGGAAAAGAATAGATTGCTGACAGTGAGTTAATTTCCTAAGTAAGAAGGAAAGGGGAAGCTGACAGTCAAGCCCTTGAGCAGAGTGGTAGGAGCCTTCCTAATAGGTAATTCAGCAAATTGCAGAGAAAAGCAGAATGTAGACTGATCAGAGTGGGCTCTGAATTATACACCAATTGGTCCCAACAACATACTCACTTCATTTGTACATCTCAGACAAGTGTTATTTTCTCATTTTTCCAGATGGCTGAATTGAAGTCCAAAGAATTTAAGTGATTTGGTCCAAGGTCACTGGGCTGGTAAGTAGCAGAGACTAGGCTAGAATTCAAGTCGTCTAAGTAAAACTACAAGCTGTAATTAAAAGTCAGATGATGAATCATAACTACTTCCTTATTATAGAAATAGGGGACTATAAATAAAGGGTGCTGCTTAACGCTGCTAGATGGACATAGTGTCAGTTGATTTTGGTTACCTATTTTTCTTAGAGGGCTCTCTCAATGGAGAACATATATCACAAAATGCCTACATTCTAAAGTTAAAGACAGCAATAAAACTTTTCTAAAATCAATAAATCTACCAGTTGGAGAAGCCTGATATAAAATGATAGGCTCTAAGAAAACAATTTAGGGCAGTGTCATAAGCTTAAATCCATCCCCTACCAAAAAAAAAATCAAAAACTGAACCCTTTTCCTTCTGTAACTACAAAAACACAAGTTAGTTAAGCAATGTCTGCCTATGACTTTGTCTCCTATCTAGACGAGGACGGAATTCAATATGCCAGCATAAAATGAAAAGCAAGCCTTCAAAAGGCTAAGACCAAGAATCAGAATTACAGAATATCCCAAGTGACCTCAGTAGCCACCTCGTCCAATTATACCTGAAAAAGAACTCCCTCTACAACATACTTGACAAGTTGTCATCCAGCATGTATTGCTCCTACTTCTGCCTTCCAGGGCCAAAAACAAGCCTCATCCCTCTTCCACGAAGCAGCCTTTCCATTACTATGAAGACAGCTATGATTCCGCCAATCTTTCACTCCCAAGTCTTCTTTTCTGTAGGAAACATCCCCAATTCTCTCAACCAATCCTCATGTAGCAAGAACTCAAGACCATTCATTCATCCAAATCACAAACAAATATGAAATGAAAAGATTGCCATATTCAGAAGTAATGCTTCTGTGATGCTACAGCTTGCCTACACCTGATCTAAATCACTGCCTCCCAATCCTCACAGATTTGAGATAGATCAGGTCACACTGATGTCAGAATAACCCTAGCTTTCCCCAGTGCTCTGAATCTGGCCCTTCTTGAGCTATTTTCAACTAGAGTCATTCCTGTGCAGTGCACAGCCCACTTTTTCCCTTCAAAAGGCAAGTCCATTTGAAGTCCAAAAGAAATCTGTAGATTCTAATCTGAATACCTGTACTATAAAAACAGAACTGCCATTTGCTGGATTCCTCCTTTCTCCTCTCTTCACCATGATAAAAATTAATTCTTAATAAACTACCCTTTCTGATTTTTCCCAATCCTCTCCACCAACAGTCTTTCACTTTACCTGTACAGGGTCTACAGCAGAATAATACAGAAATCATAGAATTCCAGGGCTGGAAATAACTCAGAGGTTATCTAGTCCATTTCTCTAGGAAACTGAGGCTCAGAAAGGAAAGTTGTACATGACCAAGATCATAGTCTAGTGCATAGCCAAGTCAGAACATGAATCCAAGTCTTATGACTTCCTGTGCAACATTCTTTCCATTCGCTATTTGGAAGCCAGCATTTTACACAGAAATTTTAATAAAAGGTATTTATATTTTCAAATACTTTCTTAGCACTGTTTCTGACTCCCTCAATCTACTCCTTCTCTTACCTGAAGCAAAACAGCAACTTAATGTATATCTATAAGTACCCACATTTCCTCTACAGATAAGTATTAGAACATTTATAAAATTATCTTAGATATAAATAAGAGCTAGAAGCCTATAAACTCTTAAACCAAGAACATTTAATGAAGTTATCTAAGAACTTTCACATGTCAGAACAGATGCTTATATTTGAAATAAATCTAAAGACAACAATCAATCAGTATTTTTGAAGCAATTTTGTACTTTCACACTTCCACTGTTAGAACTAGCTAAATCCTCGCTAATCTTAAGCAAAGTGAGATGTTAAAGACTCTTCAAAATCCTTCACAGAGATTTACTTTACTATAGCCTCTTACACTAGATGGAAGAATATCCACTACTAAAGTCCTAGTTTTGCTTCAAAGTTGGCAAGACAAACTCAGAGATGACAATGGTTAACACATTTCTACAGCACTAACAAAAAAGTAAAACTTCTCAGGATGTCAGTTTTATATATTAATCAAAACATACAAAAAGGTATCAATCTCCTATCTTTAAACCAAAATAAACTGATAAAGTCCTTGAGAACTTCATAAATTTTACTGTAAAAAACAACTGCCTTTTAATCATTTCAGGTATCTTAATGAAAAGGAAAATTTGAAAAAAACGTGTCATACAAATATAAAAGTAGAAGAACATTTTGTCATATTTTCATTTCCTAGATTAATAACGACATGACTGGAGTTTCTCTAAGAACAAGTAGATAATTTAATCAACTACTTGCTAGGATTGTAGATTTGAATACTAGTTTACCACAGCCTCAACTGGGTGAACATCTTCAAATTATTACTGTGACACTAAGATGGCAGGCAATGAAGCTAAAATGAGGGGAAAGTATATAAGCATCAAGTTGGGACAAATTAAAAAAATCAAATTTTTCTTTAGCAAAATTAAACAAAACAAAGCCATTTCCCAAAGTAAGCAAATATATTTTTGTAAGAAAATATATTTTTATCCATTTTATATCTCAAAGAAGTGACAAGTGTGAAATTTACTTCTGTCCATAATGCACACAGAGGTTCTCTGAGAAAAAGGTGCTTAGCAGTACTTTTCACTCTAAAAAACTATATGCAAAATTATGTGCATTATGTACATAAAAAACTTCTCTATAGCAAACTTCGCCCCATTACGATTATAGGCTTAATTCCCTGTATTTTCCTCTAAAATTTCCCCAACTCTCGTTTACTCTGAATATCATGTCGATTCCTCTCAGATGTCCCTATTCTCCAGATTAGGATTTATGGGCTCTCTCAAGACATTTCAAACTCAATAATGCTTCACAGCCAAAATGCTAAACTAGATTTACTAGTAAATTATTTTAGTAGTCAGTCATTCTGAACTGAAACCACCTTCTACACTTACATACAACAGATGGATTCTTCAAAACAAAAATGCAAATGTACCACGTCTATTGTTTTTGTTATTGCTACCTAGATGAGCAACATTCTAATGAAACATTCTTGATGAGCTTTTCATTGTAAAGCCATTAAAGTAATCTATTTTTTCTCATGCTACTTAACTAAATTTTTCCACTTGTGAAGAAAGATTTCTAAAAACCTTAACAAAGCTGGCATAACTTCTAATTATGATAATTAAAATTAAAGCATAAATTTACGTACAAATTTAAACTTAAATATTTCAATAAGCTTCTAAGAAATTTTAACAAATAAAGTAGCAAATATATGCACAAGTTACTTTAAACAGAACTTATGCATTCTAAGGCACAAATATTCAGTCTCAGGTGAAAGACATTGATAAAAATGAAACAATTCCATGAAAACAGTAAAAATTTCACCTAAGATCTTATATCAAATTAAGCATTTGACCTCATTTCCACAGTAACAAAACATTGTGCCAAAAACATTCATAAATATAAATTCTAAACAGATAGGTTTTCCAAATTCCTAGCTCTATAGTGTATTGCAAATTCAAAAATATATAATGCATTTACTACACAGTAATACCTATGCTAATGAATACACTCCAACATCACAAGCTGTTTTCAAAAACCAGCAATAAAAATAATATACAATGTCTAAGAAGCCATTACAGAGTTTCAGAAAAGCAGGGATTATGGTATAAATAGCTTTAAGTGCTAAAGTATCAACAAAAATGTCAGAAAACAAAACATGTACTAATTGAATGAGACTCTTAAGAGTTAGAACCTTAGAGATCATCAAATCCAAACCTCTACCCGAAGTATGAATTTTCCCTACAACATTAAAATTCAAATCTCACAAATACATACAAAGTACTTATGATGCTACAATATATAGCTGGACAGACAACTCACACAGGTAGTCAGCCCATCAATACATACAACTCAGACAGACACTGCAGATGAACAATGATTTGGGCCCAGAATTAAACAGGAAGAGACCAGGCTGGAATGCATCTGAGGAATTACCAATTACTTCCATGATCCCAAGCCTTACTATCCCTGAAACAAAAATCTCATCTTTAACATCAATATTCTAGAGAAAACAGCATGGTGCAGTAGATAGAGCCAATCTCAAAGACAAGAACATCTGAGTTCAAGCTCCATAGCTATGTGACCCCAGATAAATCACTCAACCTCTAAGAGCTCTATCTACACAGCTAAAAAGGAATGACTGTTGGAATCAAATTCTAGAGAAGCAAGAAGGAATTGTGATCAAGGTTACAGGTAGAGAGATTTGGCTTAGAGAGGAGTAGAGAGACCTCTTCAGTGAAGATACTGAGAAGTGTTGAAGAATCTCATCTCAACCTCAATTTCAGTGATGTAAGAAGTCAATCATCTACTACAAATATTATATATGTAAACTCATATAAGCATACACACACACACTCATGCATGCACACACACATATACATACATACACACACACTTGTATCTCCTCCTCCTTCCCCCTCCCCATTCCCACCCCCACCCCTTACCCAAGAGAAGAAACAATCTCGGGGAAGAGGAAAAGAAAAGTTTTGGAATAAGCACCTTAGAGAAGGAGACAGGAAGTTAATACGGGTAGATTACATGAGCTGCTGAGCAACAGTTTGGGCTCCTCACCAAAGATTTGTAGTGGTTAAATTATTTAATTTTGTGCCTTTATTCAACCCAGAGATAGAGATATCAGATTCTGAGACAAGCACTACTATGGTAAAAATCAAGGGCAAAGAATTCTAGGATAGTAGCTAGGAAAGCATTAAAATGGCAGGCCATTGGTTCAATATAGGGCATGGAGGGAAATGAAGTCAGACTGAAGAGTAATAATGGGTCAAGTGACAAAAGGTCATGATGATGGTAAAGAGAAGAATAAATGTGAGGGAGAAGGAGAAAGGACAGAAGCTTACATAGTGGAATTTTAAAACCTCAGATCTTAGGAGATGATGGCATCTACAATGGTGTATAGATAAAGTAAGATGGAGAAGTAAAGTAATTGGACTAAAGGTACAAGAACTGTATGGGCAAATTATTAGAAAGTTCATTTTAAATAAAATATTAGCAAATAGATTACAGCAACTTCTCACAAGAATAATACACTAAGACCAGGTAGGATTTATACCAGGAATGCAGGGCTGGTTCAATATTAGCAAAACTATCAGCATAAATGATCATATCAACAACAAAACTAGCAGAAACCACATGATCATCTCAATAGATGCAGAAAAAGCTTTTGACAAAATACAAAACCCACTCCTATTAAAAACACTAGAGAACATAGGAACAAATGAAGTCTTCCTTAAAATAACAAGTAGCATCTACCTAAAACCTACAGCAAGCATCATATGTAATGGGGATAAGCTAAAAGCATTTCCAATAAGATCAAGGATGAAACAAGGGTGTCCATTATCACCACTGTTGCTCAATATGGTAACTGCAAACGTTAGCTTTACAATAAAAGAAGAAAAAGAAATTGAAGGTATTAGAATAGGTAAAGAAGAAACACTCCTTGCAGATGATATGATATACTTAGAGAATCCTAGAAAAATCAAATAAAAAACTACTTGAAATGATAAACAACTTTAGCAAAGTTGCAGGATATAAAATAAACCCACACAAATCATCAGCATTTCTATATATTGCCAACAAAGCCCAACAGCAAGAGATAGAAAGAGAAATCCCATTTAAACTTACTGTAGACATTATAAAATGTTTAGGAGTTTACCTCCCGAAACAAACCCAGGAACTATATGAACACAATTACAAAACACTTTTCACACAAATAAAGTCAGATCTAAATAACTCGAAAAACATCAGTCGCTCATGGGTAGGCTGAGCTAATATAATGAAAATGACAATTCTACCTAAGCTAATTTGCTTATTCAGTGCCATACCAATCAAACTACCAAAAAAATTATTTTATAGAACTAGAAAAATAATAACAAGATTCATTTGGAATAACAAAAGGTTCAGAATATCAAGGCAACTAATGAAAAGAAATGCAGGAGAAGGTGACCTAGCCATTTCAGATCTTAAATTGCATTATAAAGCAGCAATCACCAAAACTACTTGGTACTGGCTAAGAAATAGAGTGGTGGTAGGGGCAGTTAGGCGGCACAAGGGATAGAGCACTGGCCTCAGAGTCAGGAAGACCTGAGTTTAAATCCGGTCTCAGACATTTGATACTTAACTAGCTGTGTGACCCTGGGCAAGTCACTTAACCCCATTGCTTAGCCCCCCCCAAAAAAAAAGAAAGAAAAAAAAACAGCATGGAGGATCAGTGGAATAGGTTAGGTATGCAAGACACAGTAGTCAATGACTACAGTAATCTACTTTGATAAACCCAAAGATCTCAGCTTCTGGAATAAGAACTCACTATTCGACAAAACTTGCTGGGAAAACTGGAAAAGAATATGGCAGAAACTAGGCATAGACCAAAATATTATACCATATACCAAAATAAAGTCAAAATGGGTTCATGATTTAGATATAAAGGCTAATACTATAAGCAAACTGGGAGAGCAAGGAATAGTTTGTCAGATTTATGGAGAACAGAAGAATCCATACCCAAACAGGAGACAGAACATTATAAAATGCAAAACTGATAATTTTGATTACATTAAAGTTTTTGCACAAGATTAGGAGGAAAGCAGAAAATTGGGAAAGAATTTTTTTTTTGAGGCAACTGGGGTTAAATGACTTGCCCAGGGTCACACAGCTACTAAGTGTCAAGTTTGGTCTGAGGCCACATTTGAACTCAGGTCCTCCTGACTTCAGGGCCAGTGCTCTATCCACTGCGCCACCTAGCTGCCCCATGGGAAAGAATTTTTACAACCAGTGTCTCTGATAAAGGCCTCATTTTTAAATATATACAGAACTGAGTCAAATTTTTAAGAATACAAGTCATTCCCCAATTGATAAATGGTCAAAGGATATGAACAGGCAGTTCTCAGATGAAGAAATTAAAGCCATGTATAGTCATAGGAAAAAATGCTCTAAATCACTACTGATTAGAGAAATGCAAATCGAAAGAACTCCAAGGTACCACATCACACCTATCAGATTGGCCAAGATGACAAAACAGGAAAATGATAAATGTTGGAGAAGATGTGGGAAAACTGGAACACTAATGCATTGTTGGTGGAGTTGTGAAATGATCCAGTCATTTTGGAAAGCAATTTGGAACTATGCCCAAAGGGCTATAAAAATGTGCATGCCCTTTGACCCAGCAATAGTACTTCTAGTGCTGTATCCCAAAGAGATCATAAAAATGGGAAAAGGGACCTACATATACAAAAATATTTACAGCAGCCTTTTGTGGTGGCAAAGAATTGGAAACTGAGGGGGCACCCATCAACTGAGAACTGGCTGAACAAGTTGTGGTATATGAAGGTAATGGAATACTACCGTACTATAAGAAATGATGAGCAGGCAGACTTCAGAAAAACCCTGGAAAGATTCATATGCACTGATGCTGGCTGAAGTGAGCACAACCAGGAGAACATAGTACACAGTAATAGCCATGCTGTCTGATGGCTAACACTGATAGACTTAGCCCTTCTCAGCAATGCAAGGATCTAGGACATCTCCAAAGGTCTCATGATGGAAAATGCCATCCATATCCAAAGAAAGAACTATGGAGTTTGAATGCAGATCGAAGCATACTATTTGCTTTTTTTTTTTTACTTCTGTTTTATTTTGTTTCCTCTTTCTTGTGCTTCCTTCTATTGATTCTAATTCTTCCTTACAACATGACTAATGTGAAAATATGTTTAATAGGAATGTATATGCATAGCCTATATCAGACTGCATGCTGTCTTGGGGAGGGAAGGGAAGAAAAATTTAAAACTCAAAAGTTAATGGAAGTGATTGTTGATAAATCAAAATAAAATAATAAAATAATAAAAAATTTTTTTTAAAAAAAGAAAGTTCATCAGTATAAATATCAAAGTACTTGAGCCCAACAAAAAGAGATGGTACGGAGAACAAGAACAGGAGCCAGACGTTATTAGTCACTGAGAAAAGCAGATGTATACCTTGGAAAGCAACAAAAGAAGGTAAAGGGTGGGATAAACACACTGCATAAACTGACTCAGAACTCTGTCAGGCAAAGTCAATTTGTGGATGTATAAAGTATGGATAAACAAATCACTGGACTGAATGCCGCTAGATGAAGCTAGAAAACACACACCTTCTGACAAGTTCGCTAGTATGCCAGAGACTAAGAAATGCTGGGGAATACTATACTAGCCTATGTTAATCTATGCCTACATAGTATGAAAATACTGAGGTAAAGACTGGTAAGAGCATGTTAGTAAGGAAGGTTGACATGACTATTTTGTGTAACGAACCTGTTCTAAAATTAACCAAAAGGCTCTTATTTCCAAAATTATTATTTTTCCAATTTTTCCCAACCAAAAATGACATAAGAAAATTAAATGTTTAGAATGCACACAATAAAATCATACTAAAGAGACTAAATGAAATTTAAACTCTGTGTCAGCTTAGGAACATTTCTGCCCACCAAAACAGTCTTATTACTTACCAAATGCAGTATTTTAATCAGAGATTTAACAGCCAACGACAAGATCAGAGAGACTTGGGTTCAGTTCTCATCTCTGACACATTCTGGCCATGTGAATGTGGGTAAACCACTTACTTCCTCAATGTTCTAGGCAACTCCCTAAGACTACAAGCAAGCTGCAAAAAAGGTAACAACCTGCACTGAGAGTTCCCTATGTCAATGAAACCATGGGTCCGGTCCCTATCATCTATCTTCAAGTTTGGCAAGCCTTTTACACACGGTAAGCCTGAGATTTATTACCCTCATTTTATATTACTACAACAAAACAAAATCACACTAGCTTTAAAATCCATTTGTGATCATAGGATTAATTGCCCAACTTCATTTAAGTTTATTTTACGCACTTGTTTTAGTTTTAAGTGTGTTCTGTATGTGCCAGGTAAGTAAAGTGACAAACTCAAGTCTCAAAAAAAATTAAAGAAGGTCTAGGTTTTTTTTAAAAACTCTCAACAGTAATTTTAATAGAACTTGCCTAAGTATTCCTTCAATCTATCAGTTGTACTCAATACTATCAGATGCCTATCTATCAATAGGCTGCTACTAAGCATAGAAACAGCTAGAGAAAGGTTTTAGTTTTTTGAACGACATTAAAAAGAACTTAAATCTACAAAATGAGGTAACAACCCTAAGGAGCTCCATAATTAGCTAAATTCTACGTACTAGAAACAATTCAAAATGACCTAAATTAGAAAGGTTGAGTCTCCTAAAAAAGATATTTACAATAAGTAAACTTAGTAAGTCCTCCCTGCACAAGTAAAACATTTCCATAAGGTCCTGTGCTATCTAATGGTTATCTAATTCTCTTAGCTACTAAGGTTATCCACTTTTCTAGTTCTTAAGTCAGGACACAATTCACATGAAGCTGAACACAGCAGGGAGAACTTCAAATTCTTCTTAATCTTCTAATAAGGATACTTAAATAGAAAATTTTTACAAATCAAATGATAACCATTTTGAGGAAGCAGAGACACTGCTTTATCAGTTATGATTTCAAGCTTACCCGTATCTGCTCAGTAGAACTACTGCTCAGCTCATCACCAGATTCAGAATCATGATGGATCCTTTCTGAACCTTCGCCAGCCGAATCACAGGATTGTTCATGAGAAAAGCTGGTTTTCTCTATGTCAATGAACTCTGGACCTGAAAAGTGACCAAATAAGTGTGTCCTAGTTTGGCTAGAAATCTTAGGAGACTGTGAGTCACTGTTAAATTTTCCATTGTTGGGGACAAGGTCTAAACTGACAGTCTGACCTGGGCTACTATTTGGTCCAAAATTCTGATTGGCATCACGAGGCAGACCTGTTACTTGAATAGATGATGACTTCCCAAAACTTGAAAGCTCAGGTGATTTATTCACATTTTCTGTAGATCTCTGAATCATTTTTGTGGAATTATTTAGTAGTCCAACTGCAGGTTTAACAGGTGGCATTAGTGCTTTGCGACTGACTTCCTTAACATACTGTGCTGGAACATAAAAAGCCTTAGAATTCTCATCTGGTTTGACTTGCCACCAGTCATCATTTGTCTTTTTCACCAAGATATACCGCTCTCCTTGTTTTATTACAATCTTTTTGTCCTTTGCTTCATATTCGTAATCATACTCCACTTCAATATAAACTTGTCCTGGAATGGTCCTCCCACCTCTGTCAGCCATTTTTCTTCAGTATCATTCACCTCTCCAGAAAAAAGGCACACACATCATGACTTCTGGAGGTCTGGGCTCAGGAAGGCTATTTTTGTTTTAAAAGAGAATAAGGGGAAAAAAAGTTAGCACAGCCTAGCAAACACACAAGCATATCATAATTCAATACCTCAAACTCCAGAAATGCAAAAAGTTAAACATGTATGTGTATAACATATAAATATATATAACATACTACATCAAGATGAAACTATACTTTCAAACTACATTCTATACCTATGTACACCTAAAGAACTAAGACAAGACAGAAGATAAGCTAACACAGGGTATTATGTTCTTTAAGAAAAAGGAGTGGTAGAAGTGGTTCTTAACTTTTTTCTGTGTCATGGACCCTTCTGGAAATCTGATGAAGACTATGGAGCCCTTCTCAGACTAATGTTCTTAAATCTATTAAAAAACACACAGGATTTCAAAGGAAACCAATTACACCGAAATAGCTACCAAAATATTTTTTTAAAAAGTTCACAGACCCCAGGTTAAGAATTCCAGCAATAGAGTATTACACATATGATCACTTCAAGACTCTTCCAATATTATCCTAGAAATAAAAGGATGGAGAGGGGATTTGGGATTATGATCAAGCCCCAAATCCTAAAGTTGGAACATACGTCCTCAATATTTTTGGATATAAACATTTGGAATTTATTATTGCTTTCTTTCCAAGAAGAATGAGAGGGGCAGTTGGTGGCACAGTGGATACAACACTGGCCCTGGAGTCAGGAGAACCTGAGTTCAAATCCGGCCTCAAACATAACACTCTCTAGCTGTGTGACCCTGGCAAGTCACTTAACCCCAATTGCCCTCATCCCCCCCAAAAAAGAAGGAGACGAAGAAGAATGAGGGCATGTGGGTCTCCTGAAAGAATGATTCACTATATATTATATACCTGTTAAGCTTCTTAATATAACTGAGCAAAGATCAACACTATCATTAAAAAAGAGAAAAGAAGAAAACTGTTCAATTTACTTGGTTGTCCCCCTCTGGAGGACCCCTTCACACCTTTTTGGACATATTTATATACAAATGGAAACTCTCAACCAATGACAAGTTTGTTTTCTGCTAGAAAGTATTAGAAGCTTTCCATGGAAAAACTTGTCAGTTATACTACTAAACTGGCTTGAGAAACCTAATATTCATTCTTCTTTCCACACTAGTTCTAACGCATTTCAATAAGTGCTAAAACGAAATATTCAAACAGTGATTAAAGAACGCTGTCACTGTTAGTCTTTGAGACAATCCCAAACCGTAACCCTAGAATCCAAATCAGTTCAAGGGTTTCAGGAACCCCTCAGAGAAACCCAACAGTCCTAGAGACCCTAAGAGTTACCCAGGAACAAATTTTCCTATTTCATCACATTCATCTACCACCTCATTTAAGGTAAGTCATCTTTCTCAGCTGACATACAAAAAGATATGAAGTAATCTATATTTGTTCACCATTATGTCTAACAGTGATATCAGTAATAAGATTTCAAGAACATTAAAACAACATAGTATTGTCCTTCAGGTGTATGATGTTAACTATGGGAAAGAAATGGGGGAAAAAACACAAATTTTTTAAACTACTTAAAGTATGCCAACTTTTTTACATGCCCACAGAGTTTTTAAAGTGATCACTAAGCATTTTATTAAATACTGTATAGGATATTAAGTTCTGAATCTGTAAAAAGAAATCTTATGCTCTTCCAGTGAGTATATGCATCAACAATATGAGGTTATGATCCTAATATTCCTACTGACAAACTTCATTTAAATATTCAGTAAATATTCATAAAGAAACCAAAGTAAAGATATGTAACTCACCCAAAGATAAGGGCTAAGAACAGACTACAACTTTTGAACCTTGCATATTTATATTCCTTTCTCAACTGCCTGATTGGGGATTTTTTTGGTATCCATTCAAAAAGTAACATGCCTGTTGCCACTGCTCTATCCGTCTGTCTATGCTCCTGAATACTTTTATCAACAAGTCTACAGCCCTACACCCCTGACCATACTCAGAAGGCACTCAGCATATATCCCTAACCTGGATCACAGTCTCGCAGCCTTCAATTCTGAATATACACAGCCCCTTTCCTAGCTCCCTAAAGCCTTTACTGGTATTGTTGTTCAGTCATTTTTGTCATGTCTGACTCTGTGACCCATCTGGGTATTCGTGGCAAAAATACTGTGAGTAGTTTGCCATCTCCTTCTCCAGATTGTTTTATAGATAAGGAAACTGAGGCAAACAGGATTAAGTGACTTGCCCAGGGTCACACAGACACAGTAAGTGTCCGAGGCTGGATTTGAACTCGGGCTTCATGAGCCATCCTGACTCCAGACTCAATACTCTATCCATTATACCACCTAGCTGCCCCTTAACTAGTCTAAATATACCAAATTGTGCCTCCCTCCCAAACTGAAATGATACACACAGAAGAACTATATCTCTGGGTGACATAAGTCACTTTTGTGGTGAGCAGACATGACATTAAACAATGTTTTGTCCTAGGGGTAGCTAGATGCGCAGTGTATAGAGCACTGGCCATGGAGTTGGGAGGACCTGAGTTCAAATGTGGTCTCAGACACTTGACACTTACTATGCGACCTTGGGCAAGTCACTTAACCCCAACTGCCTCACTGAAAAAAAAAAAAAAAGAAAAAAGAATTCCCTAACAGTGAGACCCATTATATAAGGACAGCTAGGTGGCGCAGTAGATAGAACACCGGCCTTGGATTCAGGAGGACCTGAGTTCAAATCTGACCTCAGACACATAACACTTACTAGCTGTGTGACTCTGGGCAAGTCACTTAACGTCACTGCCTAGCTTAAAAAAAAACACACAAAAATTAAAAAAAAAAGTTTTATCCTACCATTTTTCTTTAAGCACCACCTCAGGACCCAGGTCTTCCCCTCCAAAAAATTCTCTGAAGCATACTGATAAAAGGATATTTGGCCTGTGAAAAAAGTTCAGGTTGGTTTTTGTGTGAACCAACAATTTTCTTTTCTTGAGTTCAGTTATTAGCTGTTGTTAGCAACACATTGATTTTTTCCACCTAAGTTGTAGCAAGGGAAAACAATGTTCTAAGTTACAGAATCACAGAAATTTGGAGTTGAAAGGAAGCTCAGACAACATCTAAGCCAAGCCCTTAATTATACAGAACAAAGCTTCCTTCCTAAAGGCTAGTTAACCTAAGACAGGCACCCAGGCCAGCCATCTCTTCATTTCCCACACAGCTACACTCCTCTGGATTGCATCATGTCCTCCACATTGAGAACTTGCACTTAATAAAATGTCTAGCACATAGTAGGCACCTAATCAATACTTATTCCTTTCCTTCCTGATCTTTAAAATAAACCATATGGAGTTCCACTAGGCTTTGAACTTGTCTTCCCACCCACCCACACCCACCACACACACAAAGTCCCCCCAAGACTGATGCTAACATACAAAAGTCACAATCCTCCCCTCAGACTTCTGGGAGCCAAGATGGCGGAGTAAGCAGTAAGTGGCTCTCACCCTTCCTTACTGAACTTAAAAAACCCAGAGAATACTGCCCCAGGAAAAATCCTGAAATAGTAGAGCCAACAGAAAGATGAGGTAACAGTCTTTTAGCTCAGGAGGCTAGGGGGATTAACAGGAAAGATCCCTCTTGCTGTGGCTGTAAGGGACCAGGACAGGACAGGAGGCCTCTCAGCAAACCAGCAGGAGATCCTGAGCCTCAGGGTGGCGGAGCAGGCAAGCGGCAACACTAGGCACACACCAGCCGCCGCCACCACCACCAGCTTCAGCTCAGCACCAGGTAAACTACCAGATGCCTCCAGCCTCCAGCTGCCAACACCTGAGGCCCCAACACACCAAACCAGTAACCAGGCCTCCTACCCCCCAGCACAAGAAGCTTGGGACTATGCCCAACAAGCAGAGATCAACTTTAAAAGTCAGAAAAAAGGCAAATAACATGAGCAAGAAGCAGCAAAGAAAAACATAAAGAAGTATCTTGGTGACCAGGAAGATGAGAACACAAATTCAGGAGAAGACAATACTGACAATATACCCACACCTGAAACCTCAAAGGGGAATATGAACTAGTCTCAAGCCCAAAAAGCCTTCTTGGAAGAGTTCAAGAAGGATTTTAAAAGTCAAATAAGAGGGGCAGCTAGGTGGCACAGTGGATAGTGCACTGGCCCTGAAGTCAGGAGGACCTGAGTTCAAATATGACCTCAGACCAAACACTTGACACTTACGAGCTGTGTGACCCTGGGCAAGTCACTTAACCCCAACTGCCTGGAAAAAAAAAAAGTCAAATGAAAGCTCTCTCATGTGCGTGCTCGCTCTCACACATGTGGGACACCCTTCCTTCCCAGGTAGTTAATAAAGCTTCTTCCTGGTTCAACAATGGCTTTATGGAATTCATGATATAGATAACAACTGGGGGCCATGTCCCAGCTCATGGTTTAAGATCCTAGGACCAACTTAATGATTGAAGCCATGGCTGAACAAGGAACCAAAAAAAAAAAAATGTCAAATAAGAGACACAGAAGAAAAATTGAACAATTCCTTTAAAAATACAATTGATAAAATGGAAAAAAAGTACACTGAAGAAAACAACTCCTTAAAAAGTAGAACTGGCCAAATAGAAAAAGAGGTACAAAAGCTAACTGAAGAAAACAATTCGTTAAAAATTAGAACTGGGCAAGTGGAAGCCAATGACTCTATGAGACATCAAGAATCAGTCAAAATCAAAAGAACAGAAAAATAGAAGAAAACATAAAACCTCACTGGAAAAACAACTGACCTGGAAAATAGGTCCATGAGAGATAACTTAAGTATTATTGGTCTACCTGAAAGCCATGATCAAAAAAAGAGCCTGGACAGCATCTTTCATGAAATCATCAAGGAAAACTGCCCTGAGGTCCTAGAACCAGAGGATAAAACAGTCATCCAAAGAATCCACCGATCACCTCCTGAACGAAATCCCAAGCTACAAATGCCAAGAAACATTGTAGCCAAATTCCAGAATTATCAGGTCAAGGAAAAAAATACTACAAAGAGCCAAAAAGAAAGAATTCAAGCAATTCAAATATCATGGAACCACAGTCAGGATTATACAGGATCTTGTAGCTTCCACCTTAAAAGATGAGAGAACTTGAAATATGATATTTCACACAGCAAAGGAGCTTGGATTATAACCAAGGATTAACAAACCAGCAAAAGTGGGCATAATCTTTCAGGGGAGGAGATGGACATTCAATGAAATAGAGGACTTCCAGACTTTCCTGATGAAAAGACCAGAGTTCAATGGAAAATCTGATCTTCAAATAAAAGACTCAAGAGAGGCATAAAAAAGAAAACAGAAAGGAAAAAAAAAACCCTGTTATTCACAATCCTCCCCTCATCCCAAGAAAAAAGGTTCCTACTTACAATGAGATTTTTAAATTGTAGAAACAAATTCCAAATGTAAGGAGCTTATATTCTTCACTCTAAATCAATTAATTAGCAAGTGTTTATTCAGTATTTACTATATTCAAGGTAGAGTAAACTCTGGGGATATGAAGAAAGTTAAAAGTTCCTGCCCTCAAGAACCTTACATAACAAAGCCTATTTTATCATAAAAATCATGCTAGATTTATTGATTTCATTCTCCTGCAATGCTAGGGTATAGTCAATTTTGGCTTTCACATTTCCACATAATTCAAGCATAGGCCAATTTGTAATAAGGAATCCCTTTTCAATGCTAGCACAGAATAATTCAATGATATTTGAGGTTTTTGTTTACAAAACACTTTCAACACTATTGGGAGGTTAGCCGTGTTATTCTCATCCACATTTTACACATGAGAAAAGTGAGGTTTTTAGAAGGCTAAATGACTGATGCGAAGTCACATAACTAATGTCAGATCAGGAATTTGAACCAAATGTCCTGACTCATTTTTCACTATACCATGACACCTAAAGTAGCAATCTTTCCCTCTTCAGATCCAAAGCACAGAACCAGTATCCTCAGCAGCAAAGACTACCCACAATGGTTGGCCTCTCTTGACTCTTCTGTCTGCATTTCAAAGTTCCTATTCAGCTCTGGTCATTTCATGAGAAATGACAGATGTCCTCTATTCCATCACAGGTCCTTCCTCCAAGACTACTATAGGTTTATAATGAGTTTTGCAGAATAAATTACATTGGGTAAGTGCATATTTTTTGACTTTTGGAATATTATATTCCAAGTTCCCCTCGTATTCATCGTACATGCTGTCAGGTCTTGCATGACCCTGATTATGGAGAGATGAGAACCAAAAGGGGAGCAACTAGCAGGAAAATAGCTTCATACAGGCCAGACTGTTCTTGAAGGCAACAAGGACATCAAAGCCTTGAGCACATTGGTCTTTCAAACTCAGGGCCTCCCTGCTAGGTTTCTCTATGTGTAATCCCACTCTTTCCCACTGCCACTATGTATACTAGTAGAAAGGTAAGACCCAGATTCGTGTACACTACGGTGCTTTATTACTGCACTTGACATATACTGAATAATTGTGATGTTATAATTATTCTTCTATTTGCCTTAACATTAAGCAAATGTTTTATGTTTAAGAATTAATGGCATCTCCTATATACACCAAAATACTTAGTGCTGTTTTTGTATCAGCAAAGAACTGGAAACAAAGTAGGTGTCCTTCAATTGGGGAATAGTTAAATTATGATACATGAACATAAAGGAACATAACTGTAAGAAACAGTGAATATGATGAATACAGAAAATCATGGGAAAACTTATACACAATGATTACAACAATGTAAATCACAAAGCAATCAAAAGTGAATGTTGTAAAATTACAAAGAATAATCATGGCCTCAAAGAGAATATATAAGGAGATGGCCTATCTTTATTCCTTTGCAGAGCTAAGAGGTCCACAAGTGTGGAACGCTGTATCTACTTTCAGAAATTTTTGAAGTATATTGATGGGTAGAACAACAGGATCATTGATAGTAAGGCCTCAATTGTTTGGGCTTAAGAAGTTAGATGACAAAGATCGAAAGAAGAGTTAGATAAGAGGCAGAAGAAAAAACAAAAACAACTACAGACGATGGGTTCCAAAATCTAAGAATAAGACACTTGGGTAGAATAAAAAAAAAAAAGTACAAAGAATGACTTTGGTTTTCTTAAACATGGAGGACATCAACATTGCTTGTGTTTACAAAAATTCTGTCTGTTCTTATGTAATCATAATTTTTAGGGATAGGGGCTGGACCAGTAACTTCATTTACATATGGAACTCCTTGATATGGAAACCTCTCTACCAGTGCAGGCTGGCACTATTTCTGCAATAGATAGTCTTAAAAGATTTGCCAAGACACAAACTGGGCATATACCAACATCTTACACCCTATACCAAGTCAAAATGGGTACATGGTTTAGATATAAAGATTGATACTATAAACAAACTAAGAGAGCAAGGAATAGTTTACCTATCCGATTTATGGAGAACAGAAGAATTTATGACCAAACAAGAGACAGAGAACACTATGAAATGCAAAATGGATAATTTTGATTACATTAAATTGAAAAGGTTTTGCACAAACAAAGCCAAGCAACCAAGATTAGGAGGGAAGAAGAAAACTGGGAAAGAATTTTTACAACCAGGTTCTCTGATTAAGGCCTCATTTCTAAAATATATAGAGAACTGAGTCAAGTTTTTAAGAATACAAGTCATTACCCAATTGATAAATGGTCAAAGGACATTAACAGGGAGTTTTCAGAGGAAATTAAAGCCATCTATAGTCACATGAAAAAATGCTCTAAATCACTATTGATTAGAGAAATGCAAAGCAAAACAGCTCCAAGGTACCACATCACACCTATCAGATTGCCTAACATGACAAAACAGGAAAATGATAAATGCTGGAGAAGATGTGGGAAAATTAGAACATTACTGCATTGCTGGTAGAGTTGTGAACTGATTCAACCATTCTGGAGAACGATTTGGAACTATGCTCAAAAGGCTATAAAATTGTGCATATCCTCTGACCCAGCAATACCACTTCTAGGTCTGTATCCCAAAGAGATCATAAAAATGGGAAAAGTACCCACATGTACAAAAATATTTATAGCAGCTCTTTTGGTGGTGGCAAAGAATTGGAAATTAAGGGGATGCCCATCAATTGGGGAATGGCTCAACAAGTTGTGATATATGAATGTAACAGAACACTATTGTGCTATAAGAAATGATGAACAGGAGGACTTAAGAAAAACCTGGAAAGACTTACATGAACTAATGTTGACTGAAATGAGCAGAACCAGGAGAACATTATACACACTAATAAGCCACACTGTGCAATGACAGACTTTCATAGATTTGGCTCTTCTTAGCAATGCAAGGATCTAAGACAATTCCAAGAGACTCACGTTGGAAAATGCTATCCACATCCAGAGAAAGAACTATGGAGTTTGAATGCAGATCGAAGCATACTATTTGCTTTCCTTTTGTTTTGTTTTATTACTTCATTCTCATGCTTCCTCCCATCAGTTCTAATTCTTCTTTATCATCATGACTAATGGGAAAATATGCTTAATATGAATATATAAGTAGAACCTATATCAGATTGCACAGTGTCTTGGGGAGGGGGAAAGACAGGAAAGGGGAGAAAATTTAAAACTCAAAATCTTATGGAAGTGAATGCTGAAAGCTAAAAATCAATCAATTAATTTTTTTGAAAAAGATTTGCCAGGGCATTGAGAGGTTAAGTGACTTGCCCAGGGTAAGTAGCAAAGCCAGTATGTATAAGCCAGGTTTTCCTGGTCCTGAGGCCAGATATCAATCCATTATGCTATAATGCCTCTTTAGTTTTATTTTTTAAAAAAAAAGACAATTTTTGTTAAATCAAATATATAAAACTGCTGCTTCTCACTTTAGTTCTAAAGTCTTCTTTTATTTATTTATTTATTTATTGCCTTTTTTAGGCAATCGGGGTTAAGTGACTTGCCCAAGGTCACACAGCTAGTAACTGTCAAGTGTTTGGTCTGAGACTACATTTGAACTCAGGTCCTTCTGACTTCAAGGCTGGTGCTCTATTCACTGCGCCACCTAGCTGCCCCTAGAGTCTTCTTCAAATTATGCTGAGCACTAATTCTTCCACAGCCACAAATGCTCTCCAGTGGAGTGACTCAGTAATTCTCTCTCAAAGACCACATTTCCCTTCAATATTCAAACATATCCCATACTCACCAGCACCTCCCATTCCCACACCCACATTCGTCTCCCTCATTCATGTTCATCTCCCATACTCAGAACTATCAAAAACCCAAATGCTATTATAATGTTTTACAAAACAACTACCTAGACTGTCTATATTTGGGTCCCATCATCCTCAAAACGTTACACATCTGCAACACTGCAAAAAGGATCATTCCTGGCACTCTGCTTTTTAAAGTAGCATTTAAGCCTATTCATGCTGGGTTTAGCCTTCATCAATAATTCAGTTAGTCAAAAAAGCATTTATTAAGTTCTTACTATGTGCCAAAGTATGCTAAATATAGAAAGCAAAAACAGTCAATGCCTTCAAAGAGCTCACATTTTAGTGGGGTATGCAACAGGCCAATAACTATGTACCTATGAGATACATAAAAAGTAGGTGGAAATAATTAGAAAAGGGAGACACTGGTAGCTACAAGCATTGGTAAAGGCAGTCTGGGACAGTTAGGTGGTATAGTGGATAAAGTGTCAGACCTGGGGTCAGGAAGAATCATCCTCCTGAGTTCAAATCTGGCCGTAGATACTTACTAGCTATGTGACCCTGGGCAAGTCACTTCACCCTGTTTGCCTCACTTCCTTATCTATAAAATGATCTGGAGAAAAAAATAGCAAACCACTCCAGTATCTCTGCCAAGAAAACTCCAAACAAGGTCACAAAGAGTCAGATACAACTGAAAACTATGAATAACAACAACAAAAGGCCTCCTACAGAAGGCAGGACTTCAGCTGAGTTTTGAAAGAAGCCAGAGAAACTAAGTCAGAGGTAAGGAGAGAGGGCCTTTCAGGCATGAGAAAAAGCCCAGAAAAACTACAAACATCTTCTCCAACATTCATCATTTTCCTGTTTTGTCATGTTAGCCAATCTGATAGGTGTGATGTGGTACCCCAGAGTTGTTTTGATTTGCATTTCTCTAATGACAGAGGACTTTACTTTCTATTCTAAAGATAACAGTGAGTTAATAAGCTGGCATTTATTAACTAGAGGGGTGACATAGACACACCTATGCTTTAGAAAATAAATCTTGGCAGCTGAGTGAAAGATGGATTTAGAGTGGGGAGAGTCTTGAGGCAGAAATGTGATCAATTAAAAGACTACTAGATAATAGTAATACAGATGAAGTGACAAGGACCTGAACTAGAGTGGTGGCTACATGAGTAGACAGAGGTGTCAGGTGGACTGAAGGAGGGTGGCAGTGGGAGACCTGGGCTCCCAAGTCCTTGTACTTTCTATTTCCCCCACTCCAAAGGCCTAGAGGCCATGGTAAGAATGAAAAACAGGGTAAAGGGGATGAGAGGTAGAGGTTGAAGTAGAACGACAATAGATTATGATCTGATAAAGGAATTTCAGAATTCATAAACAAAAGTGCGGAATACTTGCAAGCTGATGGCAACATGAAGGATATGACCATTTCTGTGTCTACCTGTGGAGGTCAATGGAATGATTAAGTTGAGGAACTGAGAAGATAGGATGTCTGAAGGAATATCACTATGAATGCTGAAGTCCCCTAGTATGAGGACCAGAGGTGGGAAAGAGGGAAAAGCCTGTGAGTCAGACACTGAACTTATTGAGAAAAGACGGAAGTAGTGTTCTAGAGGTTGGCAGACAACAGTTACCAAAAGCTTGACTGGGTGATAAACACGGATTGAATGAATCTCAAAGGAGGAAAAGTTACTGAGTGATGGTGGTAAGACAGCTTTGAAAGTGACAATGAGGTGGGGCAGCTAGGTGGGGCAGTGGATAGAGCACCGGCCCTGGATTCAGGAGGACCTGAGTTCAAATCCAGCCTCAGACACATAACACTTACTAGCTGTGTAACCCTGGGCAAGTCACTTAACCCCACTGCCTAACCAAAAAAAAAAAAGTGACAATGAGGAACAAGTTGGATTCTGATTTCCCAACATAAGCAATGAGTCTGAGGGTGAGGGAAGGTTCAAAGGATTGGTCAGCAGAAGCTAGATCCTGAGGAAGAGGCCAAGTCTTAATGACTGAAAGAAGACAGTCACTAATGAAATCTAGAGCTGAACCCCATCCCTCAATATCTGTAACAACCAGACATACAAACTCTCCAGACTGTTCATACTAAGTTTATCAGGGAGAAAACTAATAGGCAGAAGGCTGAAATTTTAAAAAAAATGAGACTGAAGCATGATACATCATTTTAGAATTTAAGTTGGCCAAGAATCAGTTACATTTGCAACCTTTTCATCAGTCATATTGTTCATTCAACAAACAACTGAGTCTACTATGTGCAAGACACTGCAGAGCACTGAAGATGCAAGGGCAAAAGTTCAACACTTCCTGCCTGCCTTCAAGTAGTTTACACTCTCCTAAGAACATAGATATAGGTAAGTTAATATAAAATATACACAAATTAATCGGGAGATGGTGGGTGGAAGGCAGTAATAATTGGAAGCCATAAAGGAATCAACAAAGATGCAAACATTTTTCTTTTCTTTTTCAGCAGGGGGAAGGGAAGAAAGGAGAACTAGTCTAGGGTTGCCATATAAAAAGGAAAAAAAGAAAAGTCATTGAAACATGTTTTAAAAGACGCACACACAAAAAAAAAACTGAAGAAAGTTTAGAAGGAAACACAGACAAGCAGGTCAGCTTTCAAGTAAAATACTGAATTTATTGTATACATTTTTTAAAGCAAGCTATAGGTAATAGAAATTCCCATTTCCACATATAATCCTTTTTTCTCTTCTACTTCATATATGGAAATGTCTTTTTTGGGGGTCATTAAATTCAGAACAAAGAAAAAATAAATGAAAGAAAGAAAGAAGGAAGGAAACAAAGACATAAAGACACTGAGCTGAGCCATGAAGGAAACTAGATACTCTGGGAGCATGGACTATCTTTTGCCTCTTTTTGTATCCCCATACTTCGCACCATGCCTGATAGATAGTAGATGCCTAATAAATTCTTACTGACTGATAAGAAATAGAGGGGAAGAAAGATGACAGTCTAAGCATGGCACTAAGACAGAATATGGAATATCCTACACAGAGAACACCAAGTAGGGCAGCTTGACTGGAACAAAGAATTCGTGAGGAGAAGTAGTATAAAATCAGTCTGGATGAAAAGGTCCAAGTCAAACTGTGAAGGCTTTCAATGCCAAACAGAGGATTCTGCACTATGCCCTACAGAAAAGAGACACTGAAGCAGAAAGTGACACGGTCAGACCTACGCTTTCGGAATACCAATTTGGCATCTGGGTAGAGAATGCATTGGAGATCCAAGAGCCTAAAAACAGGGGACCAAGAAGGAGAGACCTGACACAGTCTGGGAAAGAAACAAGGAGCGGCTAAACCAGACTGATGGCCAAGCAGAAAGACGGTGACAAATCGAAGAGATATAATACGGGATCCACAAGATGTTGACATGCTGATCTTCAGTCACATTATGGACACTCAAATAATAAGCAATCTCCGGGACTCAGAAAATACATAAATGAACAATAACTTTAAAACAGCATGCTTTAAACATTAAACTCTTCTACTCCCAAATCCACCCTTCCTCCAAATTTACCTGTTTCTGTCAAAGGCACATGCAGTCAACCAGGTTTGCAACCTCAGTGTCATCCCTGACTCTCTCCTCCTCCCCCAGGACCTATATCCCATCATCTACCAACTCTACAGCATCTCTTTTGTCTTTGTCCCCTTCTCTCCACATATATGGCCACCACTCTAATTCACTCCTCGTGTCCTCTCACCTAGACTTACAATAGTTTCCTAACTGGTCTCCTCTGCTTCTAGTCTCTCCCCTCTCCAATTCTTCCTCTACAGAATCACCAAATTAATATTCCTATAACATAAGTCAGATTGTGTCAACTAATTTAAGTTAAATTTATTATTTATCCAGAAGAATGTTCTCCAAGATCTTTATTTTTTGAATACTACATTCTGAGACTGGAGTGCTTATATTCTGTTATATAATACAAGCTACCACCCTAAATTTCAGTACATCTAAGCATGCATGTTTATTTAATAAATGCTAAGCTGAACTCTTATCTTTCCCCTCAAGCCCATCCCTTTTCCTCATTTTCCTATTATCGCCCAGAGCACTACCATCCTCCCAGTCATCCAGGCTCACAATCCAGCCCCAAACCTTTAACTCCTTATTCTCTCTCACATATGTCTCCCAATCCTATTAATTTCCAAGCCTGTTCATTCTAATTCCATAACATCACATATATCTGCTCTCCTCTGACATGCCACCACCTTGGTGCAGGTCCTCATCACCTCACTCTGCACTGCTGCTATAGTTTTCTAGCAGTGTGACCCTGCGCAAGTCACTTTCTCTCTCTCAGTCTGTTTCCTCACCTGTAAAATGGGAATAATAATAGCACCTACCTCCCAGGCTTGTTGGGAGGATCAAATGAGAACAACTGTAAATCTCTTAGCTCAGTGCCTGGCATGAACTAAGCACTATACAAATATTAGCTATTACTTCCTTGCCACAAATGTCTTCCCACTTCAGTCCATCTTCCACTCAGCTATTAAATGGATCTTCCTAAAGCACCATGTCACTTCACCATTCAATCAACTCTAGTGGCTCCCCATCACCCACCTCCAGGACCAAATATAAAACCTGGCATTCAGAGTCCTTCATTTCCTGGCCCCCTCCTATCTTTCCAGTCTTCTAACACCTTACTCTGCCCCACAGGTTCTGTGATCCAGGGACACTGACCTCTTTGAAGTTCCTCCATGTAACACTCCATATCTCCCAACTCTGGCTGTCTCCCAGGTCTGGAATGCTCTCCCTCCTCATCTCTATTTCCTAGCCTCCCTTGCTTTCTTCAAGTCCCACTGGAAATCATACCTTCTACAAGAAGCCTTTCCTGAACCTCCTCAATACTATTGTCTTCCCTCTCTTGATTATGTCCAATTTATCTTGTCCATATTTTGTTTGTACATAGCTGTTTGCATTTGTCTCCCCCATTATAGACTATGAACTCTCTGAGAGCAGACTGTTGTTTACCTTTCTTCAGCAAAAAGGTAGGAGATGTTGTTGGCATTTGCTGTGATGTACATTATGTCCAACTGTGGCTGATCAGACCAATATGAACCGGGAAGGCTATCCCACAGGTTGCGCACAAATAGTCCATATGCTGGGCAATATAAAGACCCTTTCGCTTGAAACTCAATGACAATTATCACCGTATTTGGTCTGTCAGGTTCCCCCAATATGCTGGGGAGAAGGAGGGTGAGTGTGGAGAGTGAGAAGCATGACAGAGTCTAGAGACATTGTGATAGCTTTCTCTTGGTATAGCCAAAGAAAATCTTTGGCTGTGTATATCCCTTTTGTTTTTTGGAACTCATCATCTATATGGTTGTGTTGTTGAAATGAACTGACTAAGAAGTGCACTGTCTCTTATAAGTTGCAGTGAACATGTACTGCCAAAATAGCTTGAGGAGGTCAAGTCTCCATGATTCTTTATGCTTATACTCTATTTAGCTGAAAGTTTGTTAATACTTTACCATGCCAAATGAGTTAACACAAAATAAACTAAATAAAAGTGGACATATTATATAATATGCTTCATTCCACTGCTGACAGAAAATGAACTGTGCTAGTCTATGCACCAAAGACCCAGAATATCTTGAAGAAAGATAGGATAGGGTAGAGTACTGATCTTGAACATCAGAAGATGTGGATTTGCCTCCCAGTTCTAACACTTATTAATTATGTCACCCCCAGCACCTCACATTTTGCACTTCTTTCCACATCTGTAAAATAACACTTGAACTATCTCATAAGAGTGTAAGGAAAGTAATTTGTAAATCTTACAGTGCTATATAAACTATCATCATTATCAATAAAAGTTTATCGAAATTAATCATCCAATAAACTTTACACTGAGGGTCTCAGGTGCCCCAATGGAAGTTAAAAGAAAAGGTTGATTTTTTTTGCTAGGGGTCCAATGCAGCAGCACAGAACTCTGTAGTCCCTACTCTGCCGGTGAAACTTGAGGCTGGTGGATTGCTCAAGCTGAGTTCTGAGCTGCAGGAGAGATAAAACCAATCACTAAATTCAGCAACAATATAAGTGAGCCCCCTGAAGCAGAGTCCAAAGAAATGGAGTAGGTCAAAACTTCCATGCCAATCAGTTCTGAAACTGCCAGCTTGGGGGACAGAAGGAGACTCAGTCTCAAAACTAAACAAATGAATGAATATATGAATAATTCCTAGACTTACCAGTGACCAAGGAAGTACCTCTACCCCTCCTTCTTTACAGAGGCAGGGGGATTATGGACACAGAACATGTCAGACTTGCGTTGGTTAATCTTACTGAATTGTTTTTCCCTTTTTATTTTTTAATTATAAAAGAATTCTTTGTTATAAGGAATGGCTCTAAGGGACAGTGGGGAAGAATATATTGGGAAATATGTGATGATATAAAAAAACTTATTTTAATGAAAAATTAAATTATGTTCACTAAAATCTGAGGAAGCAGTAAAGTCAACACATTTTTGAAGTCTCTTTTTTCATAAAAGGATTATAATTTTTAAAAGACTAAATGTTTAAGGATAACATTCAGTCATCTGAAAAAGTAACTTATAAAATTAAACAATTCATTCCCCAATGATGCAGCATAAATGAAACATTACTGTTAGATTCCAATATAATCATCTTCTTAAATGTTTAAATACACAGTAGAAAACCACAATAAAGCCTCAGTTATTCAGGCTCCTATAATTATTTCAGACCTGAAAGTGCCAGAAAAGCAGGGGGGGAGGGGAAAGATCGCCTCCCCCAAGCAGTAAGCAATAAAGAGGGCTGAGAAAAGCCAAAGACTAGAAGATTCCACCTGATCAACATGCTGTGATCATTCACTTTGTCAGGTAGCTAGACAGAAGTGTTTTGACTGGTCATCATTACCTATAAAAGCATAGTGTGGATTTTGTTTGTTTTGAGAGGGAAAAAAAGCCAAGAATCCTGGGAAAACATGTTTCTTGACTACAGGAAACAAGAGTGACAAGGATACAAAGCAGAAAGAAGGGGTAAAAGAAGTCAGTGGACTTCAGCAGCAGCGCTTAGCAGCCGGCGTATGGGGAACAGCAACAATTGGAAGAGGTGCCTGGGCAAGCAAACAGACGGCCTGATGGCAGAATAGGTGGCAGCAATGACAAACAGCAATAGAAGGGCAAGACACAAATGAAGAGATCATAAGTGGCAAGAACATACTAAAAATAAAGAGCAAAGAACAGCAAACTACAAGAAGAAAGAACGGAGCCAGGGGAGAAATAGGACAGTGGAGACCAGCATCTCTTGAAGGAGACTCGAAGCCTGACCACCCTGACCACCCTGGCCCCCCTGGCCCAGACCCAGACATCGAAGCTCAGAAGTCTTGGGGGGAGGAGGGAGGTGATGGAAAGCTACACCCATGGTACCACAAGGTGAGATTTTATCATAACAAGGCCATTAGAAAGTATATAGCCAGGTTTCTAACTCTATTAATGATCACATTTTCTTCCCCCAAAAAGCTAAGTTGAGTGGTATGATTAAATATACCCTGACTGCTTCCAAAAAATGATGTATGCTGACAAATACTGAGGTTCCATTTTTAAATTTCTCTGACCCAACAAATGTGCTCCCTACCCCCCCCCAACCTCATTTTCTGAAGCTACACAGCCTCAAAGCACACAGAATCTGTGAAAAGATCTGTTGTTCAGTTGTCTCTGACTCTTCATGACCCTATGGACCACACAGTCCACGGGGTTTTCTTGGCAAAGACATTGGAGTGGTTTGCCATTTCCTTCTCCAGAAGATTAAGGGAAACAGAGGTTAAGTGACTTGCCCAGGGTCACACAGCTAGCTAGTGTCTGAGGCTGAATCTGAACTCAGGTCTTCCTGGCTCCAAGCCCAGCACGCTATTCTCTAGCTGCCTAAAATGATTGCTTCAGTTCAACTCCTCAATCCTCAAACCATATAAACCAACACTACCCTACACAAAAACCCCAACAACAAAGAATAAGTTCTAGAAAAGAATAGTACAACACTTTAATGTTTGCTATAGCTGCTTCTCCAAGATATCTATATTCTGTAAGATTTAATGGGTTCAAAATTGTTGCAAAGATATTATTTTTAAAACTCTACAATTTCCACCTAAATGTCTAGATTGATACACACAGCCTTTACGATTTGCAAAGCACTTTACACATGTTAAGTGTTATCCCCATTTCACAGATAAGGAAACGAGGCTGAGAGGTTAAATGATTTGCCGAGGTTCACACAGCTAGGAAATGACTGAGGTAGGCTATGAACTCAGGTCTTCCCGACTCCAAGTTCCAAGCCCTGTTCACTGTGCCACCAAAGGCTGATCTTAAACTGCTAACGTTACACCTCTACTAAAGTTCTCTATTATCATTTATGTACGTACATAGGAAAATCAACATAAAAACTGAAATATTTCAACTCGCTGAGTTGGCAACTTACAAACGGAACCAAAACACACACCGGACTACTTCCTTCTCTCCTCTCCCTTTCTCTGGATGATTAGGATATAGTTAATACTGGAATCAGCAAATTATACTTTTATACAAATTTGAAGGTTTTTATAAAACACGTATGTGGGTATATAATGAAACACTGCCGATTTGCGGAAACTTTCCAAGGTGTCTACTTTATCAGAAAGCCAGGCCGGGCTCAAGCGTCAGGAGACCGGGATGTGCCCCCCCCAGCAAAGCCTTTCTACCGTCTCCCGGTATGGATCCGGGGCCGACAGACAGACCGAGCAGTGTACCAAGGGAAACCCGGGCGCTCAGTGTCACAAGAAGCCACCCCGCCCGCAAGCCGAGACGCAACTCCCAAAGGTCACCCCTAGGTCAAGGTAAAGGGGCCGGGGCTGGGGGACCTCGGTCCACCTGTCCTAGCAGGAGGAGCGGGAGGAGCCGGGGCCCCACGCACCTCCATCCAGGCTGGCCTCTGCAGCGCCCCGGGCGCAGCCCGCACTCTCGGCCCGGGGCCAAAGGCGCCGGGGAAGCCTTCACCCGCTCGCTCCAGAGCTCTCGGGCTCCGGGTAACCGCAGGAACATAGCCCGGGGCCTGGCCGCCTCCCTGCCCCCGCCCCCCGGGGGCTGTCACCTGCCTCGGGACTGGGGGAGGCAGCTCGGGGTGAGAGGGGGCTGCGCCCGAGGCTCCCCCCGCCCAGGTGCCGCTCCTCCACAGCGGGGGGTCGTCGGGAGCCCGCCGGGGTCTTTCTCCTCCTCTCCTTCTCAAGGTGGGCTGGAGGTTGGGCGATTGGGGGAGGTGCTGGGGTGGGCCGCGGCCCTCCGAGCACTCACACACACGGGCTTACACGTACTTGCACACACTCACACTCGCTCGTTCACTCCCGGGGGCGGGGCGGGCGCTGCCCTCCCTCACACAGGAAGTCAGGAAACCGGGGTGGGGGGATGGGGAGGAGGAGGAAGAAGAGGAGGAGGGAGCCACAACTTCGAGCCATTTAAACCTGGGACCGGCCAATGGGAGGACAACGGCCCCCTGCCCCGCCCGGAGCGCGGGACCGCCACCACCCCCCTAGCGTCCCCCGGACGCCCACCCCCCGCGCCGCCCCAGCGCCCCTCGGCCGACCCCTTTGTCCCGTCCGTCCCATCCTCGCGGCCTTCCCCCTGCTCCTTACCGACGGCGGCGGGAGAGTAAACACGGCGGCGGCGGCGCCCGGAGCCCAGCCGCGTCCCCGGGCTCTGCCTCGGAGGGAGGGTGAGTTCCAGGGCACGTCGGGAGAGCGCGCTGACGCGGGGGCGGGGCGGGCAGGGGAGGGGGTGCGGGGCCCGGCGCGCGCGCGGGGGGGTGGGAGAGAGGGAGGCGAGAGGGGAAGTGGAGGGGAGGGTCACGTGAGCCTGCCCGCGGTGCCCGGGGGCGGGGGGGGGGGGAGGCAGAGGGTGGAAGCGGTAGCCGCCTCGTGCCCCACCGCGGGGCGGGGCCAGCAGAAGGGGTGGGGCCGAGCCTAGGGGCGGGGTGGGCCGGAGTCCGGAATGTGTGTGCCCAGCATTTTGGGAGGCCCGGGGAGGGGGGGGGGGAGAGCCAGCGTCGGACTTTGGCGAGGGGTAGGGGGTGGGGCATGGCTGCAGGGGTCCTAGGCGTGAGAGCAGGGCGCAAAAAGGGCTGGGACCCTGGACGTGCAACGTTATAAAGAAAGAGAGGGCCGGTTCCAGACTAACTGAGGCTCTATGCCTGGCAAGGTGCACATTCGTTCAACCAGCGGGAAGCCGTGGGCATGCACAGACACTGTCACCCTGTCAGCAATAACGAGTTAACTCAGGCTTGAAGTGTAAAGGCACGGCCCGAGAGCTACAGTTAGTGCTTAATGCTAAGGGGGGGGGGGCGGTGTACATAGCGTTAGGATGCAATCACGACTTTAAATGTTGAGTCTTTCAGAACAGAAATGTCCAGAAATCGATTTAGTAGCCTGCTGCCGGCCTGTTGCTTGACTGTACCCCATGTCGAAGTCAGTCTGTTAATAAACATTTCTTAAAAGTGCTTACTCTGTGCCAGGCTGAGGATACAGGAAGGCTGAACATGGTCTATGTTCTCAAGGAGACCCCAGTTTAATGGGAATGACAGCGTGCAAACAACTCCGTGCAAACTAGATGTGTGTGTGAGAGAGAGACAGAATGAGAGACTCTATAATTTAGGCAATGTTTTTTGAGAATTACAGTTTTCAGAAAGACTCTTAAGAGCAGCCCGCCTCTAGCAATAGCCTTCGAAGAGCTTAGCTCTGCCAGTATTCAAATAAGAGACTTGCCCACCACTAGGACCAGGTCAGAAGTCTCTCTAGATTGGTATAATGGAAACAATCCTAGATCTGGTGTCAGATGCCAGAGGTTAAATCTTGCATTCTTACTACCTTTATGACCCGGGGCGACTCATTTCAGCCCTGGGCTCCAATTCTGTCACCTGTAAAATGAAGACGTTAGGCTGGATGGCCTCTAAATCTACAATTGTCTTGTACTTTCCACAATTTGGGCTCCTCTGGCACACTCTTCAAGAGCCCACAGTGGCAACGAGGCATCCGAAGGCAAAGGCGGAGGAGAGACACCAGCCATTAAATGAAATTCAACGAGTTGTTGTTTGAAGTAGTTTTTCATATAGAAAGAAAAGCATTGATCCAGACAAGCAAATACAAAATAAACATAAATATAGTAACATCTCTTTATCATCGTACTGGCTTACTTTGTTCCCCTCTTTCCTCCTATTTTCTTTCACTGATGCTGTCCTGTACTCTTTTCAGTAATGTTGCTCAGCACACAGAACAAGATTGCTTTATTCTTTCATTTTCTTTATTCTGTGTTGCTTAGGGTTCTCTCAGAAGGCTCTCTTTTTCAAACACCAAAGCAAAGACCTAGTACAAAACATCATGTCTTGGTGGAAATGTGTTGATAGTAGCATTTTCTCTGTTCCAGAAGCTAAGTGTTAGACATGTTTATTTCAGTTGAAAATAAAACATTTTGAATGCGCACACACACAAATTGTTGCCTATTGTAACTCTACTTCCACTTTCAAAGTCAATCAATAAGCATTTATTACCTCGTGCTGTGTACAGGGCTGAATGCTGAGGATACAAGTGAAGCAGTCTCTGCCCTCTAGGAGCTAGCTTACATTTTATCCAGGGAGACAACATGTGCACATCGAAGTGTGGGTATACATATGTGCACACACACATACAGCATACTCTCTAGTGATACCACTATACCCACCATGCAATAATTGCTTGCTACCCAAAGTAGATGGAATTAGACATACAGAACTCTATAGTATGTTGTTTTTAAAAAGACCTAGGGAGGAGGGAGAGGAAAGGACAGGACAGTGACATCATTTTCAGCGTTGTCTCTAGTTAATTTTAAAATAGCACTAGGCAGCATATGTCTGGTGCCTACACTAAAGATCTCACCATATCATTTTGAGTCCCATTATAATTTAACAGGCTTCTTGTTTAAACAACATCGGGTTCTAAAATTCTTAACTGTTACAGGCTAAATTTGCTTTGCTTCCATCTTGATCACTTACTGAAAGGATAACTTTTCTAACAGCATAAAACTAGTACAGAACAAGTCTAATGCCATTATTTGGCAGCAAAAGTTTCACCAGATTTGACCAACTAGTAGATGCATTAACCTAAATAGTTGTGATCTTTGTTTATTATTGAAAAATAATTTCTCACTATTACAATTGATGTTAAAGATTCTAGTGCTGCATTTTGTTTGAGGCTTAATACAGAAATGTTGTAAACCTATGTGGATTTGCATTCTATTTCCATTCAACTTCAGTTTAACTTTAGAAATGACAAAATTTGGAGGGTCTTGAATTAGTGTTAAATAAGAAAATTAGAAAATCATGGACCTTTTTTTTTTGTTTTCCCCTGACCAAGGCCAAGAAAAGCACATTTAGAAAAACACTGAAGGCATGTGTTCATTCCTCTGTGTTTCTGTTCACTTGCTTTGTAATGGCAATTACCTCCTGCTTACACATGCTGCACAGATGCTCTGTAAACAATTTTGCCTGACACAATAGACGCTTTGCAAGCTTGCTACATTTATTTGCAGGCTTGATTTCCAGAAATCTCAAACTGAATTATAATCATAGACTCACAATAATAGTAATTTACATAGTACCTTCGATCTGAAGATTTCAAGTGCTCAATTGTTCCATATGATTATTTCTACTGTACTGAATTATGTCATTGATTTCATCAGTTGCAGACTCTTCAAGGTAAATGTAGGCATTATGAGATTATAACGTAATAAATAATAACAATACCAAGGCATAATTATAACAAAATTGCCATCTGAAGCATTTCCAAAGTCACATGGCCAAGTCATACCAAATATGAGATAAAACAGCCATTGAGCAGTTAATGAGTCGTGTTTAAAACTCACAGAAACCTTGGGATCATTTAATTCAATGCTCACATTGTATAGGTCTAGAATCTGAGGCCCAGAGAGAAGAGACAGGCTCCGTGTCAGATCGGTAGTGAGAAGAGCCAGCGCTGGAATGAATCTGACTTTGGGGTCAGTTAGGCAATTTAAACATTGAATCCATATTTGGTTAATTTTATACCCCTTCAATTAACCATGCCCTCTAGTTCACTTCAAAGTTTTCTCTACAAATATCTATGATGTCTAAGAAAAGGTGGGAATGAAGAGACATAAATTCTAAATTTTAATGCCAGTTCTGCCACTTGGACAAGTCATGATTTTAACATCTCTGGGTCCCAGTTCCCTAAATTATGTTATTCTAACATGGCTTCAGCTCTAAAATTTTATAATTCGATATAGGTATCAAGGAAATAACTATTAAGTTACCAAATGGTCCCTGACTAATTGTAACGTGTTATTCTGACATACTTAACTTCACAACATACATAATGTAAAACTCCCAAGACTTTCTTCCTCATCCAAATATAAAAATGAATGAAATACCAGCTGAACTGTAGCAATTGCACATGATGCTGGGTCACCTCCCCCATCGAGAGTGATCCACCTTTAGGAGAGAATCCAACGAGGTTTTCTCATTCTCCTACTCGGTAAGATAATCTCACTTGCACTCTTGTGCACAGAGGTGAAAATTTAGCTCATAAAGAATTATGTAAACACTAGCCAGTGACAGTAATTATGTCAGTGGGTGTAAAAAATGTTGGGATATTAAAACATGCCCAATTAGCCCCTGGCGACCCTGATGCAGCCTTGTTTGCTCCCCACAGCCAATTTGAATATGGTAATAATAGCTATGGTACACCCATAATAATATCTTACCTATCTGGAATTTAGCTACTTAAGATCCTCAATCAGAACACAATCATAATAAATAAATGCATGAATGAAAAATAAATAAATGGATAGGTGGATGAATATAATAATATAAAAACTCATATTACTGTATTAAAATAAAATTAATATAGATAAATAAAAAGGCTTCTGAGTTGCCCAAATAGACATCACAAAGTCCAAGCATTAAAGCCTGTGATTCATAGGAGGGAAGGGAAGTGAACAAGCATTTATTAAGCACCTGCTGTCTACCAAGTGCTTTACAAATACAATCTCATATTCTCCTCTGTTATGATCCCCATTTTACTTATGAGGAAACTGAGGCAAAGGAAGATGAAGTAACTTGCCTGGAGTTACACAGCCAGTAAGTGCTGGCGGACACCCTACCACCTAGCTGCCTAGCAAATTAGGCCCCTGTCACTGGGCCTTTCAACTTATATTTTAGACATGATTCTAGCTAGCAAGAGGCAGCTAGCTCAGGGGTACAATGGATAGAGCATTGGACTTGTGAGTCAGGAAGTCCTGACTGAATCCAATCTCAGACACTTACTAGCTGTGTGACTCTGGGAAGATACTTAACCTCTGCCTGACTTAGTTTCCTAATCTGTAAAGTGGGGTTGATAATCATAATACCTACTTCCCAGGGTTCTTGTGAGGATCAAATGAAATAGCATTTGTAAAGTGCTTTGTTAAAATGTTTTATAAATGATAGTTATTATTATTTAGTGTCACCATCTGGTTTCCTAGGTCACAACAGATTTTTTTTATTGTTTCTGGTCTAGTTCTGTTAATTCTTCAGTGTGTGAAACTCTTCCTCCCAATGCATTTTGGCAGCCGTTATCCATCTTGCAAGTCCTAAAGAATTGCCCAGGTCCCTGACTTTTCCAGGATTTCACAGTCCATTAAGTATGTCACAGGTAAGATTGGAAAGCAGATTAGAAACAGAAAACTGGAAGGAAGAACTACTAAGGGGCCATACATATGGGTCAGACATGGAAAAAGAAAGGAAAATGAGAAAGCAGACAAAAGAGGTGGGGTTTTTGGTTTTTGTTTTTAAAGAAAACCACTGTAATCTTCAGCTGTTTGACAAAGGGGCCGAGAGCCTTACCGACTTCAGGAGAAGCAAAGGGCATCAGTGTATTATAGCACATATAATAATTGATTCTTATAACACAGCGTCATTAATAAAAAGCTTGGATTTAGCATTTTCCACTGAAGAAATTAGGAGAGGGCATTTCCATTCAGCAGGATCAAAATAAAATGCATTTTGATGCTTTATAAATGTAAACAAACCTTTAGTTATTCAGAAAACTCAGTTATCAGAAAGACATTCTTCACTGGTTCTGAATAGCCATGGTTTTACCATAAAATTCCTTCAGGGTGTTGAAAATGGCCAAAGCAAGGTTTTAAAGTTTCCAAAATTAAATATTTCATAAAAACAATCGACAAATACATAAAAATAAACAAATTATAAATATACCAAATGTGTGTAGCTTAAGAATATGGAAAGATGTAATATGATCTTTTCTTAAAATTATTAATAACCTAAAGGAAAAGCCATTTAAAAGCAACTTTTTTTCCCTTTGAAAACAAGAAATTGGTGGTGTTTTATCTGTAGATAACTGGGATGGCATTTAACTAGGTAAGATAAACAGATGCATGTGAATATCTCTAACAGATGTGTTAGCAGACCTTGCCAAACACAGAAAAAAAAAATTGTTCTTTAATGCCCCAAATAGAAAAGGGGAGGGAATAAGAAATTTAAGTATTTAATTTTAGATTGTTCATCCCCAGTTAAAAGGAAGCCTATTTCATTTAGAACCACTCTGGGTGATAATTTGACAAAGGATGGGAATAGTGTTTGTATAGAAGCACTATACTTAGATTAGAGATTTATGTTTGGTGGTGAGTCTTTATATTAATTTGCAAAGTGCAGCTGTTATAAGTATCCCCAGCCAGCAATCAGTGGGAGGAAAGGGGGACAGATGAGGACTGAAGTAAGCATGTGCAAGGCAGCTCATTTCCCTATATAACTAAGAGCATAGCTGCCCACATGAGAAGAGGAGCAGAGAAAAATCCATTTGTACACCGGACAAGATTACTATATAAATATAACTTTGCTCTTCAAATTAAAAAAAAAAAAGCTCTGACTGACTTCCTCTGAAAGAATACAATTATTTTAAGTGCTGGTTTTGGTATGTCACCACAGAGTAACCTCTTCCTCATAAGTAATAAATCTTCTTACTCTCAAGGTTTGTCTTTCCTGTTGATCCCTTCAAAATTACAAGTCTAAAAAGTTGTGAGTCTCCTAACTCTTATCTATTTTGCACTTTTCTAACATGCTGATTTGTCCATCTGTTATATGCAAGATTTCCATTTGTCTGGGAACAATCTCTGGGCCAGCAATTCACTGGCTCTGATTTAATGGTTACTGTCCCACTCCAATATTGTTCCTTCTTTCTCTTCTTTTCTCTCTTTGCCACTACCAGACTTCCTTCTCCAGATTCTGCCAGGTCCACCCAGCACCTGCCAGCAATTCAACTTAGGCATTTGACAAGCATTTGTTGAGCACCACTTATATGTTTACTTAGGTGCAAGGCACTGTGTCAACCCAACAGCATTTTTTTTCCTCCAGTGTAAAGCCAGTGACCCTACCCTTCCTTCACCAATATATCCCACAGACTTCTCCTTTCTCAAGTTCAGCTCTGCATCTGACTTTTTCAGCCACTTCCTGATTTGAGAATCTGAATGGAGTGGTTGTTTATCTCCCTTACCACAGAGAGTAGAGCTAACCCACAAATCTGCCCTTTTTTCTATGAGCCCTCCCACAATCTTTAATCAGCCAGCCTTCCAGCTTTTCTTATATACAGTATAAAAAGCACAGAATGTGGGGAAGCATTCTCCCATCCGTTCTAGAAATCACTGTTGCTTCTTCCCTACCACCCTGGCCAGTAGACATTGGGAAGAAGAGGGATAAAACGTCACTCTACAGATGACAAAACCTCTCTTAGACACACAATTACAGCTCTTAATCTCCCATTTCAACACAGATCCAGAAACGCCTCCTGGATACCATACGCATAAAACCAGACAGGCAGAACAGCCTAGTGACTGCAGGTCACTGGTTAATGGTTAAAGTATTCCATTTCCATTCCTCAGATTCTGTTTTTCATACCTGAAAATCTTTTAATGCTTGCTCTTTGCCATTCAACTTTGATAAGTGATCTAAGACCCTTTTCAGCTCTAACAATCTGTGAGTCTATCTAGGAATCTATTATTCACTCAAGTTGACAAATACTTATACTGAGCAATGTGAAACTGTCAATCACCAATCATAGTCAAATGGCATCCTTTATAAAACATATTACTGTGTGGGAAAGAAATGGGTAATTTTGGGCTCTATTTTATACACTTTTCACGTGGGTCCCAGTTAATTTCAATGCTCTGAGGTGTTGAGGTATTTAATAATTAAACAAAATGCTGCCTTTCGCAGAACACTATTGTTTGTTCATCTATTGACAAAATCATAGGAGCATGGTAGTAACTAGTTGGTTCCAGGGGTGGGGAACTAAGAGAACATGTGGCCCTTTAGGTCCTCAACTGCAGCCCTTTCCTTCACTTGAGGACCTAGAGGGCCACATGTGGCTTCAAGAATGCAGGTTCCCCACCCCTGGAAACCCTCGTTGATACTACAAAGTATCCAGGTGTTCCAGGAAGTGATGCGGATGATTAAGTAGGCGGCACACGTCCTTCTTTGTGAGTCAAGAAAATACCAATGCTCTAGTTTAGCGTTGCTAGAGGCACCATTATGTGAGATATAGAAATGAAGTCATTAAGTGTTCTGTGACACTTTCTATAAAAACAAGGTGTTGGCTCTGTGATCCAAGGCGAATTTCCAAGTGAATATTCCTATCAAGTCCACTCTCAGTCATCCAAAGACTAGTTTCTAGTTTATGACTGAACCTGGATCTTTGCTCTTCCTCCTTTTGTCTTCTACTATGAACAACTTACTGTCATCTGCACTTTCATCAAAGAGTGTATGAGGAAAGTGAGATGTAATAAAATACAAAACAACTCATTTCACCAGATGTTCCCAATTCTGTTTTATTGTTTCTTTGGGAAGGAGATTTAAATTCAAAGTAAAACTATGTTTTGGGGATTGTCCCGTAATATCGTGGAATCTGGCCCTGGCAGTGTCATTGTGAGATCATGGTCATACCTAAAAGCATGGTGGAGCCCCATACTGGTGAGAGTTTGTTCTGTGGCATATTCTGTCATGTTTGAGTATCCACTGTATATTAAGTCCAAGAGGTTTACTTCAACAAAGAAAACAAAACGTGCAAGTAAAATGGCTTCTCTACAAAAAAATCATGCCAGAAGCCACCTTATCACACAAACAGCTTTCAAAATGAACAGCTTTTCTTTGCTCATAAATTTCTCTTGGACCTTTATCCATGGATATAACTTTATGTATGATACTATTTAAATTAAAAACATATACATACTAAATAAAGCAGAAATTTGGATATGATAGAAAACCTTCCCTTTGTGGGATTCTCTTTCAATGTTTTCTATTTTGGTGATTCTTCTCCATCCTAGTATATACAGTTGTAACTGATTCCTATTTTCTTGGCCCGATTTTCCTCTTGACCCAGTGGTACAGTGGTTCAGTGGTTAGAGTGATGGACTTAGAGTTAGGAAGACCTTCGTATGAATACTGCCTCATACCCTTACTAACTGCATGACCCCAGCAGACAACCTGATCTCTCACAACCTATCTCACAGAATTGTTGTGAGGATCAAATGAGAAAATATATGTAAAGTCTTATATAAATGTTACCTTTTAGCTATTTGACTCTATCTGTAATCAGTAACTCCTATAATTTCCTATAGCTTTATATTCCAATATAAATATCTATATGTATACGGAGATATATGTATATACACATATCTCTATATACACACACTCATCAATTCTATCACTGCCTGTTTCCTTCAGGGTTGTAGTCTTCATATTTCTTGTATTATTGGACCTCGTGTACTGTAGAAGAGTTATCAACATTCTTTCTAGCAAGGCATATTATCTTGGTCTCCTAGGAGTTCCACACATGCACACTTATAACAACAAAGCAGAGAAAACATGAAGTTCAAATGATTTATTTGAAGATCAAGAGAGACCTTGCCTATGATTACATTTCTCCATCAAATCACAGGTTGCTCCACAGCCCTACTCCTCAAATAGTTTCTAGCAGAGTGTATTTTGTCTCCTATTAATCAATCTGTTAAAGTGTGATTGCACACTTTCTGTCAAACTGGTTTCTCTTCCTTTGGATGACCTTAGTTCTCCTATAGTAAATCAACATAGGAAATACAATGCTTGTTGACCTACAAGGGAGTGTCCATATACTAGTGAATTTGCAGTTTCCATCCGTGTCATTTATCTATAATGAACAAAATGCCTCCCTTATAACTGGGCCTGCCTATGTCGTATTCATAGCTACTGCAATGGAACACGGGCGGCAGTTTTGTTCCTTTTTCTGAAATAAAGCAAGGACAGCATGGTGCAATGAAAAGGAGATATTGTGTCAGACAGAGGAGCTCTGCCATTTACAGTCTATGTGTGCAAGTCCCATAACTTCTCTGAACTTCTACTTCCTCATGTGTAAGATGAAGGGGCTAGACTAGATCATCTCCAGATTTCTTCTGGCTCTAAATTTATGATCTTGTATCCTTAAGTTTACTATAGTCACTGAGTCTCCACCATAGAATAAGGTCTCCCTGGCTTATATGAAAAATTATGAATATAAATATAACAAAACAGATTTTGATTTGATTAAATGTGTTAAGTTGCCATCTGCTTCTAAAATCTATTCAATGTATATCTGAACCCACTTTCTAATCTCAGGAAATGTATGTGCCTTTTTTCTCCCATATGAAATGTCTACTGTTTGTGTAATGAGTAATTTTAGACTTATATAGCAAAGATGTAAGAGATAATCAGTCGTGTCTGACTCTTAATAACCCCATTTGGGGTTTTCTTGGCAAAGACACAGGAATGGGTTACCATTTCCTTCTCCAGCTCATTTTTCAGATGAGGAAACTGAAACAAGCAGGGTGAAGTGACTTGCCCAGGGTCACACAGCTAGTAAATGTCTGAGGCCAGATTTGAACTGAGGAAGATGAGTCTTCCTAACTACAGGCCTGCCACTCTATCTGCTGTGCCACCTAACTGCCTCTGTAATAGATAATATAGCACTGGAATCAGGACAACCTGGGTTCAAGTTTTGTCTCTGACCCATACTGATTGTATGACCATGGGTAAATCACTTTATCTCCCTCCTCATTGCCCAAGACAATTCTCTAAGACTAAATGGTGCAGAGAAGGGGCTGATCAGCATTGGGAGAGGAAATTCATCACCAGGAGTTCCCTACACAGCGAAAATCATGGTCAAGCTGTTGGGTTTTTTTTTTTCAAAGGAAATGTTTAAAGAGACAAAAATAGAAAGTACAGAAGTCAGAATAGTGTCTATTAAAGTTTTTTTAAAAAAATATGTTAATAGTCCTTTTTAGCAGGAATCCACATTTCCAGAGGCCCTCAAGCTTGCCAAGAAAGAGAGATAGTTTTCTATTCTTGACTTAGTAAACAACATCATTTAACATAACATAATAATACCTTCTCTCATCTTCAAGTGAAATAATCTAACGTCCCTTTGAGTTTGGGGAGTGAGTATTATTTCCTCTCCACTTTCCCAGAGGGAAGCTTAGGGGCTACCCAGTAGACTAAAGATAACAAAGGGAGTTAGTGTCAGAATCAGCATTTGAATCCCAGTCTGAGTTCCCGTGTCCAGGTGTGAAGTGAGCTCCTAGTCGTTGGTTTCCATGAGCCACATTGGAGCCTGGTCGTAATGCTCCTTCCTGGTGAAGAGTCTCTGAATGGTTCTGCTGACTGGATTCCCTCGAAGCCAAGAATCGTCTATTTCTGTTCCCATCTTGCAGCAAAGCTTCCTGTTTCAACTGTACAAGAAAGGAAGAAGTAAGAAGGGAAATGGCTTGTAGAAGAATCTGCTTTTAGAGGAAATGTTAACTCTCTTGCACGGACATGTGATGAAATTTTACATACTAAAGACTTCCACTCCCTCCAATATAAAGTAAGTAAAACTGAGCAGTAGCAGATTGATCATGGCTTCCCCACTGCTTAGGGAAATACAGGATTTCTGGTCCTTTTTAGTCAGGGGGCCTGGAGTCAGGAAGACTCCACTTCATTAGTTCAAATCCAGCCTCAGACACTTATAGCTGTGTGACCTTGGGCAAGTCACTTCACCCTGTTTGCCTCAGTTTCCTCATCTGTAAAATGAGCTGGAAAAGGAAATGGCAAACCACTCCTGTATCTCTGCCAAGAAAACCCCAAATGGGGTTACGAAGAGTCAGCCATGACTGAAAATGACTGAACAACATAGTCAGTCAGCATTTAAGTGCTTGCTCACTGTGGCCAAGTACTGTGCTAAGCATTGAAGATGCAAAGAAAGGCCAAAAAACCAAAACAGAACCCAGCTCCTGCTCCCAGGGAGCTTACATTCTAATGGGCAAGACAATATGAACCCACAAGATAAATACAGAGTAAATGAAGTTAATCTGGAGGAGAAAGAACTAGCAGTTGGAGCAACCAGGAACACTGACAAGTGCAGCATAAAAATGAATTAATCTTATACTGAAGAAAAAGCCAGGGCCCTTTCAAGGAAGAAAAAAAAAGATAAAATAAAATTATTTAGGATTCATATGGAGTAGACAAAGATCTGCTTTAGAAATAATTAGAAATCATTTCACATATTTTGTCTGTTCTTTCCTTTTTTTTTTAATCAGTTCTGTTTCTTCGATTTAAAGCTTATGTGCCTGGGATGGCTGAAAATAGGAGAGTTCAGGAGTATTCCATAAAAGCATCACTGGGATCAGTGGGTAACCATTCTCCCAGTAGATCCCCAGGACATTTCTTTTGGAGCCCCCTTTATGGAACAAATAGTCCAGGAAACATTGAGGATCCTGAATCCAAGGACCATTCACACCCGCATGTGTCTTCTTTGTTTTGATTATTTTTGAAAGAGCAATTGATCTTTCTGCAGTCTCCGGTTACCTCAACACTTCCACCCAAAAGACAGACAGACACAGAGAAAGCCCTAAGAAGTTGCAAGGCTTTTTCCTTAAATACATTATAAAAGTGTGCTATGATCAGCTCCCTTTTTAAAGGGGGAGCAAGAGGAAGAGGAGGAGGAAGATGAGAAGAAGATGATGATGATGATGATCAAACTTTCCTTTGAGTTCTGAACAAAATCAGAGCTCTCCGCCTGAGAACACTACTATTTTTCAAAATCTGGTTAGGCTAGCTGTTGTACTTATTTTAGTCTGGGGAAGAAAATGGTAGTACAGAAGAAATCACATTTGATCCTGTTCATGTTTTTAGTTCTTGTCTTATTTAGGAAGGGCAGCGTGGCCATTTCTAGAGGGAAGGGAATAAGCATTTACATAGCACCTCCTATGTGTCAGGCACTGCACTGAGTGCTTTAGAAATATTATTTTATTTGATCCTCACAACAACACTGAGAGGGAGGGGCCATTATTATCCCCATTTTATAGTTGAGGAAACTGAGGCAGGTGGAGGTTAAGGGACTTGTCTAGGGTCGCACAGTTAGTAAGTGTCTGGGGCTAGATTTAAACTCAGGTCTTCCTAACTCCAGATAAGAGTAAATAGAAAGAAGAAGAACTTTAGTTGTTAGAAAGATATATATTTTAAAATGTACTTCAAGTACCAAAAAAAAGGTATTTATTTATGCTTACTAAAACTTTGCCTTGGACTATATTGATGATTCACACATGCACCAAGAAGGAAGGGTTCACTTACCCATAAACTCATAGACCCAAAGCATCAAGGTGGCTGGATGGAAGGCCAGCCACACTCTGCCCTTAGCATGGTGCCTGGCACATAGGAGGTGCTTGATGCATGCATGTTGACTCGACTCAGGCAAGGTAAGGGTTTCTGGGATCATCACACCAACTGGAAATACAGAATCAGCCAAGTAGGCTGACCAAGGACTGAGGAGCCAAACAGAATGTGGGAGCCCCAATTGTCTGCCTGTCAGTGCCAGGCAGCATGCAGGTGACAGAGGAGCAAGTGAGTACTCAGTCTGGTGAGCTGGGCAGGAAAGCAAGCAGTCCAGAGGAGGCAGGCCAGGAGACGGGATGGCCAGTTCTACTGATGGGACTGGCTTGTCCCTTTTTGGAGTGTGTGTGTGTGTGTGTGTGTGTGTGTGTGTGTGTGTGTGTGTAACGTTGGAGAGACAGGCAACCAGCACTATGCCTTTGTTAACTGGACTTAGATACAAGTCTTGTTTCTTTTCATAATATGCTTTGTGTTCAAATTGTCAGGAATACATTTGCTGGTAGAGAATTAACATCCCTACAGGAGAGTTAGAAATGAGCTGGATTCTAGTGTTCTAAGAAGGATTTCTGAATAAGGGCAAATGTGAGCAATATAAAGTATTACTGGTTGAGAAACCTTCAAGATTAAGTTTGGGTCCAGAGTTGCTTTTCTGCAGTTATGTGGGCCAAAGGTTACAATTATAATGAGTTATTTGTGCAAGATGGTATATAGTATTGAGCTAAAATCATTGAGCTAAACACCAAAAGCAAACAGACACTTTTAATTAGAGTTGTCACATACAAATGAAAGTGGAAAATTTGGGGAGGAAAATTGAAAAGTTTCCCTATAGAATTCCTGCCAATTCATCCTAAAATGGAATGGGAAAAAAATCCTGCAGGTTTTATCAGTTTTTAAAGAGTTCTTTTTTTCTCTCAGTTGCTAAGGAGATCTCTTTTAACCTTCTGGCTCTTCTTATCCACATAAGATGGCTTTTTGCTGATGAATTTGACTCATTCTACTAGAATATCAACAGCTTTTCATCTTGAACATCAGCTGCTCTACAGTTTATGATTATGAAAACAGAAAGCAGCCTATTTCTACCCACTTCAACAAATTGATTATCCAATTTGTTTTTTTTTCTTTACTTCAAATTTGCACTAATTGGTTAAAGATGAATTATGATCCCTGTTTTCTGGAGTTGGAGTTAGTTCCTAGCCTGCCAGATTTAACCATGTATTATTTATTCTCTGCTCCTCCCGAGACTCAGTTTTTTTTCATAATGCTGCATTGCAAGCTCACAGCCCTATTAATGTTCACACCCTACACAGTGTTGTGTACATTCCATTCATCCTGCTCACCCATTATGGGTTATTGCCATCTGCTGGAAAAACAGGGCGGACTACCAGATAATCATTTTGAAATTCCCGGAAGTATAATGAAGTTGTTTTTAATCAAGAAAAATAAGATTGCATTTGTTTCTATCATCTGTAATCTGCATTCTTCAAACGAAAAAGTTTTTTGTTCCAGATTACTTTTGTCGGAACACATAGTAAGTTTAACTACTCAGTTGATGAGAAAGAGTTCACTTTCCATGGAGATCAAACTAAAAAAAAAAATGACACCAAAAAACATAACTCACATCACCAAGTAAGCACTGTGGCTACAAAACAGAACAATGCCAGATGCCTCAGAGGCCTCTCCTAGGGGAAAGGGATCAGCAATCTTTTCTGAGTTCTGTGATAGCACATTTAAGGCATTTAATAGTTGTGGGGTTTAGTGGCTTTTCAAATAAGATGTATTTGTATGTCAAATTTAGTATAGGATCCAAAGTGACAAGATTAATCTCTTCTAAAAAAAATACTGAGGAATGTCTCTTTTCTTGAAGCCTTCTCTTATCCCCCACTTTCTTCTCCAACTGGAAGCATTCTCTCCTTTCAAATATTCCTAGAGTACTTTGTTTGGATGTTTCCTTTGCCTGTGACACTTTATCCTGTATTATAGTTGTCCTAGGCTAGGTATCAAAGTAGATAGAGTGCCCAGCCTGAAGTTAGGAAGACTCATCTTCCTGAGTTCAAATCTGGCCTCAGACATTTATTAGCCATGTGACTCTGGACAACTTGCTTTGCCCTGTTTGCCTCAGTTTCCTCATCTGTAAAATGAACTAGAGAAGGAAATGGCAAACCATTCCAGTATCTTTGCCAAGAAAACCCCAAATGGGGTCATGAAGAGTTGGATATGATTGAAAAATGACTGAACAACATAATTGATAAAGGCTTGTGATTTCATTGATCTAGGGAACTCTCAGTCTGGAGACTCCCTTCACATAGAGTTCCATGGGGCATTGCGAGGTTAAGTTAAATTAAATCAATAAGCATTTTTTATGCACTGTTCTAGGTGCTAGAGATAACAAAGGCAAAAACCTAACAGCCCTTTCCCCCTTGATGAGCTTAAATTATTTCGGGGAGAAACACGTACTTTTTCCAGAAAAGTAAATACAAACTATATACAAAATAATTAAGGGAAGGGGGAACATGGGGAGATTACCAGCAACACCAAGAACAGTACTTTTTTGTAGGAGACTCCCAGGATCACAAACCAGATGTAACCCAAGTCTTTCCTACTCCATGATGAGCCTTCTATCTACTATGCCACGAATATCTCTTTGTGATAGATAATTCACATTTCTATAGTGTCTTTAAGGTGTATGACTCAGCTCCTCACAACAACCCTATGAAATAGGAGGTACAAAAATTATTGTTCTAACATTGCACATAGTAACAGCCACATTGTGTGATGACTAACTTTGATAGACTTAGCTCTTCTCAGCAATGCAAGGATCTAAGACATGTCCAAAAGGCTCATGATGGAAAATGCTATCCACCTTCAGAGAAAGAACTATGGAGTCTGAATGCAAATCGAAGCATACTATTTGCTCTTTTTTTCTTATGTTTTGTTTTGTTTCTTCTTTCTTGCGGTTCCTTCTATTGGTTAGAATTCTTCTTTACAACATGTGAAATGTGAAAATGTGAAAATATGTTTAATAGGAATGTATATGTAGAGCCTATATCAGATTCCATGCTGTCTTGGGGAGGGAGGTGGGGAGGGAGGGAGAGAAAATTTAAAACTCAAAAGCTTATGGAAGTGAATGTTGAAAACAAAAACAAATTAATTAATTTTAAAAATACAAAACACTAAGTTACAAAAAAATTATTGTTCTTTTTTATAGGCAATCAAAGAGAGGTTAAGTGACATTTATAGCTAGTAAATATCTGAGGCAGGATTTGCACTCAAATCTCCTGATTCCAATTCCAAATCTAACATTCTTTCCACTATACCACAATATCTCTTTAGGCTCATAAGATATATTCCTTCTATTTGACCATTCATTTTCTGAGGTCAGGGACTGAGTTATTTTTCATCTTTGCATCCTAGCATCTATGTAGCCCAGTACCTGACACATTTGATAAATTGTGCTAACTGTCAAATTATATTTGATATTGATTTTGATCACTAATTAATAATTAATTGACAAATATTGAATTTGACCTGAATAATTTCAAGGAATTTATCTGCAGTATCAAAATTCCTTAAAAGCCCAAGTTCAAGAGGACAGCCTTTAAATGCGCTTGACCTTTCTAGAGAGTGCAAAAGGAAAAGGAAGGGGAACTTTTTTGTCAGTATATAATACAGAAAAAAAATAGCCCTAAGATACAATGGGAAATTAGACTGATTGCATTGCTTAAATTACAGGCCTGTTTCCTTTATTAGTGGATGCCAGGCTATGACTAAAATCATTCAATGGGATCAAAAACAGTATAAATGGAATCAGACAAAGCATTAATTAAATACCTACTTAAGTACTTCAGTGACTGTCGTACTTCTGGGTTATTATTACTGTGTTTATTTAGCACTTTATATTTCCATAGAGCTTTAATCGTTATTGCTAAGTCTTGACACTATCCAGACAAGGTGGGTCAATGTTATTATTCCAATTTAACAGATAAGGCAAGGAGACACCATGGCAACCCAAAGGTATTATTAGCCTGGTGCAGTTACAGAACACTGTGTATTTTCAGAACCCTCCACCATAATTCACCATTAACTCCTCACACCGTCATTGTAAGGTGGACATGTGTCATTACTCCCACTTAACAGATAGAGGGAGGTTACAAGGCTTCCTGCCCCAAGGGCTTGCAGAAACTCAACACAAGAACTTGGGAATGAGCTTCTGATTGATGGCTGCTCAGGCCCTGTGAGTCAGCCTACTTCACTGGTAATCTGTGGGCTTTTAATAAAAGAAAAGTTAATAGTTTGTTCTCAGGTTTCCCCCTCCATGACAGGGAGCCTCAAAAACAGTTTGTTATTTTGTCTTCTTGCTTCTCACAAGATTCTCTGGTCTAATCCTTGAAGACTTTCAGAGAGAAATGTGATATATTTTCTGCAAGTTGTCCTGTTCCCAGAGGGTGTATACATAGAATCTGGCCTGGGAGATTTAAGGCAGTACCCTCTCGAATCTAACTTGGAAGTAGGGGAAATGGGCAATTGCATCATTTCTCTGACTCGAGAAGGCCAAGTCACTTTTAAGGACCAATTATCTCTGTTAAATCAGGTAGGAAGTCATGTGAAGGGGAAACAGTGAGCTAGAAGGTAGAGAAGTACCAGAAAGATTGCCCTTTTCATTGCAAGCCTTGCTTTGTTCACCACTTTGGAATCACGTCAACCAAATTTACAAAGATAAGAAATTGTATTTGAGTTTCTCCTCTGAAATATTTTTGTGTTTCATTCAACATAGGTGAATACCTCCTTTGAGAAGCACATAGTAGTAGGCCTTTAAGATCCAGCCAAACTGGAGAAAAGTATGTGAACAAATAGATGTAGCCATATCTCCACTGAGGTTTAGGGTAGCCATCCAGGTTATCTGGGGGAAAGTCGCCCCTTTTCCACTAAAATTGCTTTGCTGTCCTCAGAAAACTCTGACAACTCTGATAGCTCTGACAACTGTCTGGTTTGATAACTAATAATCATATAAGTTCTTCACTCTTCAAGGCAAAGATGAGGGCCCCGTATAAAGCAAAATGGAACTATGTATAGGAGGTGGGCCTGGAAAGTACCACCTAGTTCCAGCCCTGCCTCTGGCACAGATTGGCTGTGTGTCCCTGGGCAAATCGTCTCTCAGGGCCTACTGCAATTCTTTGACTAGAAATTGCTGAACAACTGCAGATATATCCCTTCCCCATCCTACACCAATGAAATCACAGGTCCAGACAAACACACACACACACACACACACACACACACCACAACTATAGGAAGAAAAGGGATTTTTAAAGATCCCTTTTCCCAGAAGCCATTTGATTCCTAGAATGGAAGAAAATGAAAATTCCATTTAATTTAAACAAACAAACATACTATGTTCAAGGTATTATGCTTGGGATTACAAAGAAAAAGAATTTACAAATACTGGGATTATGAAGAAAAAGATTCTCCCCTCAAGGACTTTATATTCTACTAAAGGAATACAACACACATGGATCAGTAAATAACAATTATGTACAGAGTAATTTTTTTCCTTTTTTTTTTTTTGGCTAGGCAATCAGGGTTAAGTGACTTGCCCAAGGTCACACAGCTAGTAAGTATCAAATGTCTGAGGTCAGATTTGATCTCAGGTCCTCCCGACTCCAAGACCAGAGCTCCATCCACTGCGCCACCTAGTTGCCCCAATCTATTTCTGCTTCTGCTTTGCTTTTTTTTTTTTTGTATAGAGTAATTTTAAGAAGAAAAGATAATTAACAATGGTTCAGGGACATATAAGGAAAAGCCTTATATAGAAAACACTATTGAGTCATGCTTTAAAGTTGTGCTTTAAATTCAATATCTCCCATGTGCAAACAACAACTGTGCTACCTTGTTGGAAATAAAAGATAAAATGGTCCCTGTTCTCAAAGATCCTTGACTTGGATTATTAAACTATATCAGTTTGTGACAAGTAGGATACCCTACAATTCAGAGAGTTGGTTTACCACAGACAGCTCTTTGACTTGCTGAAGGTTCATAATGGGAACTTGAGGAAAAGAAAGAGATTGGATGAGAGAGGGAGAGAGGAAAGAGAGAAGAGAGAGAGAGAAAAAGGAAGAAGAAGAAAAAGAGGAGGAAGAGTAAGAACCCATATTCTTTAGGTACCTGTTATGTGCCAGGCACTATGCAAAGCACTTCACAAGTGTTATCTCAGTTAATCTACACAACAATCCTGGGAGGTAGGTGCTATTATGATCCCCATTTTACAATTGAAGAAGCTGAGGCAGACAAAAGTTCAGTGACTTGCCCAGGGTCATACAGCTAGTAAGTATCTGTGACTGGATTTGAAATCAAGTCTTCTTGATTCCTGGTCCAGTATTCTACCCACTGTACCACCTACCTGTCTCTGGAAGGCAGGAAGGAAGGCTGGACCAATGTTTAATAGACACAGACATAGCTTAAAAAGGAAGAATCACCTGCCCCACCCCCCAAAAAAAAGTATGGCAGATTTTTTTTAAATTTCAGAGGAAGAAGAGTAGAGCTTATATAAATCATGATGACTCCACATATTTCCTAAATTCCCAATATAGTGAATTATTTACTACCTTATGCTACTAGAAAGGGGATACCAGTAGGAATATTCAATTAAAAAAATTTTTTTGCCACAAATTTGCTGTTCAATAATGTTTTATTTAAACTGATATTAAAATTAGTTTATATTGCTTAACCTATATTTTGTGGGTTGTTGAGGGAAATTTGGCAGTAAAAGAATGGGATGGAAAACTGGCTTTAAATTCTCAGACTGTGTAAGCCCGTTGTAGATTATTAAGAATTTACTCGGGGAGCAGCTAGGTGGCGCGGTGGATAGAGCACCAGCCCTGGATTCAGGAGGACCTGAGTTCAAATCCAGCCTCTGACACATAAAACTTACTAGCTGTGTGACTCTGGGCAAGTCACTTAACCCCCATTGCCCAACCCCCGCCAAAAAAAAAACAAGAATTTACGTGGTAAGGAAATTAATTAATTAATTAATTCAAAGACATTGGTACCTAAAAAGTTCTTTAGACAGTTTTTCTCTTATATTTAGAGTAAATGAATAAATGAACAATAAGAAGAAATCTGGTAGAAGTTGCATTTTATCCTGCCTGATAAAGATGTTTATGTGTCTTCTGATCTGAAACTATAGACTGTTGGTAACTGCCTATTGCTGTACATTTTGGGATAAATCTTCCCATTCTTTAATTGAATTTTAGTTCAATTCCTTAATTTAGTCCTAAATGATGCCACATTAGGCATCTGCATTCTGTCTCTTTTAAAAGCTTCTGCAACAGTATCCAGTGAAGACCTTTCCAAAAAATATAAAAAAAGACCTCTGAAACAGATTGTTTTCTGGATACCTTGTTTCTAAACAGAAGCAATTATTTGTCCTTTTTGATGCAATTCTAGTATTATCTGCAGAATAGCAATTCCCTGATAAAAGAGTTGCTTTTATTTTTGTCTCTTAACGGTCTCCGTTTCTTCAAGTTGGGATTTTTGTCTCTGAAAGCGCCTGAACGTAGTCTGTGTGTCCGACCAGAGTAGGATGTTCCCACTGTAAAAGAAATCAGGGATTAATAAACTTACCTGGGCTATCTAAAAAGCAGCAGTCAATTAAGAAACTCTGGAAGGTTTTATTTAGAAGCAAAGGCTATTGGGACTTCAGAAAGATCTCACATTCTCGCTACTTCTGAGCATTTAGAAATACAATTACTGTTTTATTGTTGTATTAACACTACACCAGGGTCAGCCCTACGAATAAATGGAGTAGGTAGCTACTAATGTGCTGTGATTTGAGGAGTATCCAAGAGGTCCCAAAAGTGTTCTTGAAATTCCACCATTAGAGAGCCATTCCTTTGGGTGATGTATTATATCTCTTGTTGAAATAGAAATACTCTTGAGAGAGAAGATATTGAGCCACTGCCAGACATTAGAACCATAGTATACATTAGTTTATGAGTGCATTCCAGCTGAGCTCAGCCCTGAGGGAATTACATACGAATGGAAGTAAATTTTGAAAGTGGGGGGCTGGGAGAGTAGAGACATGTTCAGGTCATAAGCCCATAATTGCCCCCACAAATTGTGGGAGAAGGGTGCCAAAGACAAACTTCATATACCTCATGATTCATCTGCACGTGTCCTTATATGATGGCTAAAGACTGAAAACTGGTTAATATCAATAATGGGATAATGATTGTGGTTCCTTTTTCTATTCTCCTATCTCAACACTTTAAATCAAGGCTTTTGCTTCATGGAGAGCCAGGCCCAACACCTATTTCTTCATGTGTTACTATTTAAAGCCTTTATTTGTTTATTTGTTTGTTTATTTATTTAGGTTAGGCAATGGGGTTAAGTGACTTGGCCAGAGTCACACAGCTAGTAAGTGTTATGTGTCAGAGGCTGGATTTGAACTCAGGTCCTCCTGAATCCAGGGCCAGTGCTTTATCCACTGCACCACCTAGCTGCCCCTAAAAGCTTTATTTTAAAAATTAAATCTCCTTAAGTTATAATGCATTCATGCAGTGGTGTACTGGATTCCTGAAAAGGAGAAAAAATACAAAGACTATGCAGAAATATGGAAAGATCTCTCTGAAATAATGCAGAGCAGAAATAGAACAGACATGCAAAACTTCATAAAAATACTTTTATGAATGGCAGGAGAGTCATTCACTAGTTTCAACTGATGTACAATAATAATAGCATTTATATAGCACTTTAAGGTTTACAGAGCAATTTACAAAGGTCTTATTTTATCTTTAGCCCTGAGAGTTCCATATGGTTATTATCCTCATTCTACAGATGAGAAAACTGAGGTAGATAGCAGTTTAAGGTCCTCCTGACTCCAGGTCCAGGTTGTTATTTTCTGTACTGCCTAGCTGCCTTCATATGTATATGCCTATTTTTATTGTAAATTGATTAAATATACTTTAAAAAATTAGTGTCCGAAATAGAAATCTAAACAAAAACTACAATGAGATGGGACAGCCGCCTTCAAATATTTGAAAGGTTATTAAGTAGAAGACAGAGGAAGCTTATTTTGTGTGGTTCTAGAAGATGGACCCAAGACCAATGGGTGTCATGTCCAACGGAACTAATTTCAACTGAATATAATGAAAAAATAATCTAACAAAAAGAACCACGCAACAATGAACGGACTACTATGTGAAGTCATGAATTCCCCATCACTAAAAGTGTTCAAGCAAAGGCTGGATGGATATATCAGGAATGTTGTAGAAAAAATTTCGGTAAAAAGTAGGAGTTTAGACTGGGTCTAAAGTCCCTTCTAATTCAATTCAATAAACATAAATTAAACGTTAATAATATTAATTAAATAGAAATATATTAAATAGAAATTAATTACTTAATTTGATGGATTGATTAATAACATAAATAAAATTAAGCATATACTGAATGCAGATCACGTTGCTAGGCTCTGTGGGAGATATAAAGTTTAGATAAAATACCTTCACCAAAGACAGGCAAATATGGAACTATCTTCTACTTGGCCCTGCCTGGTCCAGGGGTAGAGCCTGACCTGGTAGGACTTATGATGACCCTCTATAGTGAGGTAGGTGGGGATCAGTTTCAAAGATCTAAAGGAAAGAATGAGATAGTGTTGAGAGTTGGAGAGGGGGGAGGCAAGAGAAATGTCAATACAGAGAGCCAAGCCTAAAAATGGAGAGTTATCAACTGATGTCTGTGGGAGACAGAGAGAGATTTGTCCCCCAGGCTGTCAGAGAATCAATCAATTAATCAGTAAGAAAGCATTTTGTCAAGTACCTCCAGTGTGCCAGGTACCCTGCTAGCCAATGGAGATAAAAATGAAAGACCTTGCTCTCAAGGAAGTTATATTCTAGCGGAGGACACATGTACATACGTTGGTATATGTAAAATGTATGTGAAATGAATACAAGGAAATTAATAAGCAAAAAGTATTTAAATATGTTCAGATAAACACAAGTGGGGCAGAGTCAAGGGAGTCATATATCAGCAAACAAGGGTGGAGATAGATAGTTCTCAGCTAAGTCTGGATCCAGGGGTGAAGTCAGAAGTCAGCCACAGAAAAAGAGCAAGATGGAATCCGAGGCCTGGGTGCCTGAGTTCAGTAGCCTTCAGCCTAGGCTTTCCTCATCTTTTGGCTTCAGACATGGCTTTTTGGAGCTGCTGAGCTCAGCAGAGATGGTAATAATAATAACTTAACATTTACTTGGCACTTTAGGGTTTAACAAAAACACTTTTCCTGTGGGCGAGGCAATATATTTCCTTCATCCACAACTCTGTGTGATAAATTCATGAAAATAGTGGAGTCCCTAAGAATGCCACACAAAATCTAATGTCAGGCAGTGGTGGGACTGAGGGAAATGAAGGATGCATATGTTTGAGCACAAAGGAAAAAAAAGTACCAAATAATTCATACAGACTTCCTGAAGACATCTGAATTTTCTAAATGGAGAGACAAGGCATAAAAGACTATGTTGGTTAAATCTGCCTAGTAATTCAGTAGCAGAAATTGGGCTAAAGCTCAAGTATACTTGTTCCCAGCACCCATTTTACCTAACAGCTCCATCAATGTGGTTCCCCTCTCCACATTTCATGAATGGCTGGAAAATGTATCATTTCGTAGCTACTCTTTTGTGGCTTAACTTCTGCACTCTTAGCTAGGATGGTCCTCAAAAAATAGATACATGGACAGGACCTTCTCTGCCTTCTGTCACCAGATTATCCTAGGAAACAATGCACCAGCTCACCCTGGATGCCCAAGTCAGGAGGGGCCATTGCTGACACCAAAGCTCTTACTCCTGCCTTCACCATCAGTGAGTCTAGGAGGATGAGATTCCGCTCCTGCTAGTACCTAATCTACCTTGTTTAACTATCTAAAAAACAATAATGCCTCATTTCTCCGTGACGATCTAGCATCAAGACCCCATCTTGAACCAGGACTTCAGACGCCAAGCCCAGATAGGTGCTGGATTTCTTATGGAAATTAGGCGTCCTCTGCCATTATGGACTGAAGCAAAGAAACCTGGACCATGCCTGATTTTAATTAGGCCACTCCAGGCTTAGGCCTCAGATATTTACCAACCCAGGCATCCAACAAGATTTCTCTGCTGCCTCCCACACCCTGCTCTCCAGTGTGTGCAGAGAGAGATGGCTGATACTGCTATCCACGCACAGATGTTTCCTTTTGTCCTCAAAGGAGCCTAGAAAGCCCTACGCATCTGCTACTTCCCTCTTCTTATGACTAGCAAAGTCAGATATCCTTCCCCCATAATCCCTGTGATTCAGAGTTGCCATCTGCTGAGACGAAACTCCCCTTTCCATTGCTACCACTCCCTTCGTTTTCATCTTTCTCTACCTTAGTTGCCATTTTTCTTTGCCCTTTGAAATTCCCACATGATACCACATAAAAAAACCTCTCCTTCATCCTAGATTTCTTTGCCTCATTCTTACCATCTTATGCATTTTCCTCCTCAAGCCCCTGTATCCCTGGCCACTCCCTCTAGTACCTTGACTCTGCCATCCCCAAAGCTATAACATCATGCTTCTTCTTTTCATAGCCATGTTCATAGAAAAAATCAGCCACATGCTTTCTCTTTGCGACTAGCTTTCGTGTCTCAAACCCCGGAAATCAAAACACAAACCCTGTGCCTTGACCACTGCAGAAATGGCTTTCTCTGAAGTTGAAATCTTAGGGACTTTTCTCAGCCTTTGTCCTAGCCTGGGAGGATTTCCTCAAAGTGCTTCACCTGTTGTAGCACCTCCAATTAAGGCAACAGAAGCGCTGCTTCAGAAGGGGGTTCCATACCAAGAAGACCAAACACAAGGGTTTTTTCAAGAGCTGAAGGCATGAATGAATGAGATGCAGCCTGAATGAGGGGAGAACCTCAATCAGAGGAGGCACGGAAGTTGGTTGTGCCACTCAATGCTTGTGTATAACCAGCCTGAGCTAGATAATGTCTTTCAGGATGGGTTCTCCACTGATACTGTTATTTCTGTTGGAGCTAATAGGGTTTCTACTTGTTTACATTAACCTGTAACTGCAACATATAACTTATTTCTTCTTTCAGTCTTGTGAACCTTGCAAGGGGAGTTGGTGACAACATCTTCCAATGGGGGAGAGGTTATATAATGGTGTTGCCAGGTTATTTGAGTGGCAGCAATAAACCAGAAAGGTAAGAAATCCCCCAGGCCCTTTGAAAGGTGATTTCCAGCTTATCTCCCCTAGAAACTGCTCAAATGATTCTCCTAGGTTGAGAATAGGCTTTCTCTCAAGGTCTAAGCTGTGTATTTTCTGGGATTTTGTAATCTGCAGAATTTCCCTGATTTCTTGGTGCTAGTTTGTTTAGATAAACAGATTTACTCACTATTTGCTTGTTGTGATGGACTTCTGTGTAACTCGTATTTATTGGAAGGGACTAAGCCAGGAGTGGGGAACCTGGGGCCTCAGCTTTGAGGCCACATGTGGTGCTCTAGATTCTCAAATGGATTCAGTCAAAAGGCCGCACTTGAGGACCCACGTGTGGCCTCAAGGCTACAGGTTCCCCACCCTGGGACTAAGCTATCGCATATAAGCTAAGGACTTACCCTTCCCTTTAAGAATGCCCAAGGAAGCAGCTTTCCTTCTATAATCATATTCCTTGTTGTTCAGACATTTCAGTTGTCTCCAACTCTTGGTGACCCCATTTGGAGTTCCCTTGGTGAAGATACTGGAGTGGTTTGCCATTTTCCTTCTCCAGCTCATTTTACAGATGAGTAAACTGAGGCAAATAGGGTTAAGTGACTTGTCCAGAATCATACAGCTAGTAAGTATCTGAGACCAGATTTGAACTCAGGTCTTCCTGACTTCGGGCCCGGCACTCTATCCACTGTACCACCTCGTTGTCCTGCTCATATTTGTACCCCTAAACTAGACCATAGATATTTTAGGAGCCAGACAGATATAATTCTAGCCCAATACCCTGCCTACAGATAGGCAAAGGTAGGAATAAGTGCCCAGCCGTGGCCCTTTTCCTGCTCCCCTCAAGGATTTACAGTTTCCCTTGGAAAGGAGTGGGCCAGTTATCTATCCATGCTACCCACAAGCCAGGTCTTTATATTTAGACAACCCATGTGAACATACCTGTCTTAGCTGTAAAATGAATGGATTGAACTGAGTGACCTCTAAAGCCCCTCCTAGCTATAAATCTATAAACCTGGGAGTCTGTGATAGACAAGTTATCTTTGGCTCTCTCCCAGTACCTAGCACTAGAACACATGGAATAGGTACTTTAATATTTATTCAAGTTGTTTCATGATTAAAATCTCATATGACAGTTTCCTTGAAGTAGGTCATATTTATGCCAGCATAGAAGTTCACTATAATTTTATAGGGCTTAAATGATTCTAAAAATCAACCTGTTAAAATAATAACAGATCTGCAAAGATCTTTCACTAATACTTTGCTCCAGGGAATGCTTCACTGTGGCCTGGAGGTAACCCTGGGTTCTCCAAGGCTGTACCATAGGAGAGCAGCAGTACAGACAGGTGACTAACTACCCTTCCAGCAGAAAGGCTCATTTCTGGAAGGTTGGCCATCAAGTGACAAATGTCCTCTGGGGCCATAGCAATTTATGCAACCATCAACCAATAGGTGAAGGGCTTATAATTTCCTCTGATAAAAGGAAGTAATGATAAAACTGACATTTCCATAGGACTTTAAGGCTTATAATCATTTTATATACATTATCTCATTTTAGCCTGGCAATCTAGGTGCCATTATTATGCCCGTTTTATAGACGAGGAAGCCGAGGGTAGGCGAGGTGCCTCACCCAACATCACACTGCTCAGGTCTTCCTGAGCTCAAATTCAGTACTCTATCCTATGCCTATGAAATCATGGTTCTTTAAGTAGAGAAATACACCAGACTGTGTGGTGGATTACATGAAACTATTACCTTTGAATCTTTCCCTTTGCCATCTTACTCTTGGAATCTGATGAGAATGAATTAATGGTTGCAGGAGATTGTTTATAAAATAACCCCACATTTAAAAAGTAACACACCCTACCAGTAAGCTGTAGGTAAAGCTGTTCATTACTTTCTATTATGGAGAGCTGAGAAATAATTACAGGCAGGGACAAAAGTGTAGACCTTTGATGCGGAACTACTCAGACTTAACTTTGAATTTTCTGAGTCTGCAGGCATAAGACTAAACCTTGGCACGTCTCTGCATAGCTAGAATGTTAGATCTCATTTCCTTGAGTGAAATACTAATCTGCCATATGGTATCATTTGCTGCTGAATATTCCAACGTGGCTTTGTTTTTAAGTCGGGGAAAGATTTCACCACACGAAAAGCATGTGATGAGGTTGTTTGCTAGACAGATCACAGTTGCATTCTGCTCAGTATGAGCTGTAAATAAACAAGCATTCCCTGAAAAATCTGTGACAAGCAGAGGAAGAGACATGCTCAGCACGAGCTACCAAAGGGAGTGGTAACTTCTTGGCCGTGTGCGTGAACCATCTGGACCCCCTCCTGAAAAGAATTTCCCAGATAGACTCCTGAGGAAACCACCTTGGTTCAGAAGCGCTGTTCCTCTAGTTCTGATTGACAGAGTAGATGTAGAGAAATACCTAGCCCTGACTGGCATCACATGAAGGTGTTGCACTCAAAGGAGACACTCCAGCCAAAATAACCACTGTCATGGTGACTGGTGGGCTGCCAGTGACCCTTCTAAAGAGAGTTCTAGAAGAAACCTTGGAAACTGGAGATACGGGAGTCTTCCTTTCTACCGACAAGCTACCAAAATGCATAATAAAAGTTAGGACCTCGCTAGAAGTAAAAAGATCAGAGAACACATACAGTTAAGTAACCTTTTGAACATGGTTTCAACTTGTTTTCCAGAATGGCTGGACCAGTTCACAGCTCTACCAATAGTGTATCAATGTGCCTGTTTTCTCATAGTCCCTCCTACATTCATCTTTTTTCTTTTTTTCCTGCTTTGCCAATCTGTTAGGGGTGAGGTAGAACCTTAGAATTGCTTTAATTTATTTATATCTATATTTATTTATATTTAATTTCTCTAATTATTAGTAATTTGGAGTATTTTTTCATATGGCCATAGATAACGTCCCTTTGCATACCCCTTGACCCATCATTGTCAGTGATAGGCCTAAACCCCGAAGAGATCAAAGAAGGAAGAAAAGGATCCAAGTGTACATACATATTTATAACATAATTTGTGGCAGCAAAAAGTTATGGAAACTAAGAAGACACTCCATCTTCTAACTCTAGGCATTCTCTTGGCTGTCCCCTATACTTGGAATCCTCTACCTCCTCACCTCTGCCTACTGGCTTCTCTGGCTTTCTGTAAGTCCCAGATGAAATTCTACTTTCGACACAAAGCTTGCCCTGATCCTCCTTAATCCTAGTGTCTTCCTTCAACAGTTAGTAAATCAGGAAGTGTTTACTGAGTGTCTACATTGTGCCGGACACTGTGCTAGGGACATAAATAAGAAAAGGGAAGATGGTAAAGGAGCTTACAATCAATGGAGGATGACCATACATAAAAGGAAGATGAAAAGGGGATGGAGGAGGACCCACCTGATGTTCTTGGAGTCAAAACCAAGCAGAGCAGCTGGTGGGAAATTAAGTTGGCTAGAAAAGGCTGAGTCCTTTATTCATCACTCACTCCATCCTCCAGCCCTCCAATCAAAGGGGAGAAGCAGCTGAGGATCAAAGCTGAATCAATCTCCATGATGATGAGATTTCAGGTGATGACCTTATCTTGGAAGTTAAAACCAAGCAGAAAAGCTGATGGGGAAATGAAGTGCCCTTAGTTGGTTATTTTAATTTTATCCTGCAAACAGCTTGTTTGTACATTGTCTCTGCCTTTGGACTGTGAGAATCTCTGCTCCTTGAGATCACAGACTGTCTTTCTCCTTTCTTTGTCTTCCCAGCACTTAGCACAATGTCTGGTATATACTAAGTCTTAATAAATGTTAATTGACTGAATGACTGAATTGGGGAATGTCTGAACAAATTATGTTATGTAAATGTAATGGAATACTACTGTCCTGTAAGAAATGAAGAAAGACATAAGTTGCAGAGAAACCTGGGAAGACTTTATGAACTGATGCAGAATGAAATGAGCAGAACCATGAGAACAATATATGCTACAACATAAAAAAAAGAAAACTCAATTCTGAACCACTTAAGAACGCCGATCAATGCATTGCTCAACCATCAAAAAGAAAATAATGCTTGATAGTTGAAAAAATTTTGAATAAGAAGGCACTAGACTTGGAGTCAGGAGGACCTGGGTTTAAATCCTGCCTCAGACACTTGCTAGTTGTGTGATCTGGGACAAGTCACTTAACCTGTTTTTCAGTTTCTCATCTGCAAAATGGGACAGGAGGAGGGGGTAGGGTATTAGCCCTCTAAGGTCATTTCTAGCTCTGAATATCCCTTCAAATACTTGGAGACTAATAATTCCACTCACATCCATCCCATGATGTTCTGTTCTCCAGATGAAACATCTCCAGTTCCTTCAATAAATTCTTATGTGATATGAATGTAAGACCATCCCAGTTTCTTTGACTATCATGCTGGAGGGATAAGGAGGTCATTCAGAGTTGAAGAACACACCAAAAAAGCTGGTATTTGAGGCCCCCAACCACTCTCCTTTCTGCTGGTCATCTGGCCTTCTGATCTTATCCTGGTCCAGTCTATAACCCTGAAACCTGGTGCCTTCCCAGCTCCTTAAGCTTTGATTTTCCTACATTCCTGATCATGGCTCAGTAATCTCAGATATTCTACCTTTCCAAACTCAATTTATTCCTTGCTCCTTCTTTCCCCCAGATCTTGACCTCTCTGTTTCCAGCCTTGTGAAATGGACTCACACACAAGCATTCTCAAGCTCAATGACTCCTTAAGCTCTGGATCTACTTGTAGGCACTACACCACTCAGGTAAGCATTTGTCTAAGTGGAAACCACTGGGGACACAGAACTGGGCCAGTCAGATATCGATCTCTGCCAAGGTTACCAGTATCACTCCTGACTTGCTGATATCCCTGCACAGGGATAGGCACAGGGATCTGGTGTACTTTCATCTCAGGACTCAGAGTACTAGCCAAGGGCATCAGCTGCCATATTCTGCCAGGGTCCATTCTCTCCACCTTCCTAAACCTTCCAGGACTGAACCTAAGGATCCACACCTGGACAACACACCACTCACTAACAACATACACGGTTCACAGCCTTCTGACCATGAGCAATCTTGTAGAACCAGTAGGTACTAAGTACTTTTTTCTCTCCGTTTTTAATTTTTATTTTCAATATATTAAATTTACTTGTAAAAACATTCTAAAAATGCATTGGTTTTCCTTTTTAACGAAGCATAATAAAACACAACCCCAGCCCAATATTTGTATTAACTAACTAATCATTCCTTGTGCTTACATAAATTCAAACTTTGCTCCTGATATGCTCTGTCACCAACATCTAGAAGCTGACTTCCACATTGCCTGCTCCACAGCACATCTTGATGCTTTTTAATGATTGGTTATAAACAGTTTCTATCATTTTCTCCTTCTACCCTCAATGATCTCTCATTCAAGACAGGTATCTTCAGAATTCAATACCCTGGCCTGGTCACCTAACACCAATTCTTAAGTGTTCCCTTTCTGGACAGATTGGTTTTGACATTCTTGATCTGAACTATACCTAACTATGATTAATTAATGTGGGGGGGGGCATGAACTTTCATTAAGTGACTGCAATAATAATAGGGGCAGCTATGTATCAAAGTGGATAGAGCACCAAGGCCCAGAGTCAGAAAGACCTGAATTCAAATGTGGCCTCAGATATTTACTAGCTTTGTGACCCTGGGTGAGTCACTTAACTCTGTTAGCCTGTTTCTTCATCTGCAAAATGAATTGGAGATGGAAATGGCAAACCACTCCAGTATCTGCCAAGAAAACCCCAAATGGGGTTATAAAGAGTCAGACATGACTGAAAGATTTAACAATAACAACAAACTACAATAATAATAATAATTAGCATTTACATAGCATCTTAAAGTTTGTAAAGTGCTTTACAAATACCGTCTCATTTTATCCTCCTAATAATTTTGGGAGGTAGATGCTATTGTCCTCACCTTACAGATGAGAATACTGAGGCAGATAGAAGTTAAATGACTTGAATGTGGTCATATAGCTGATAAGTGTCTGGGGTTGAGGTTGAACTCAGGTTTTCCTAACTCCAGGTCTGGAGTTCTGTTCACTGGAGCGATTCAATTTTTTCTGTTTGGTCCCAGAAGACAGAACCAGGGCAAATGGGGAGGAAGTTTCAAGAAGACAAGTCTAGTCCTGATTGTCAGGAAAAATCTTTCTTATAATTACAGCCCCAAAGTGGAATGTGCCACCAAATAGGTGCCTTCCATTGGAGGGCTTTAGGCATAGCTACATGGCCCCCTTTCCCATGTGTTATAGAAGGGATCCTTGAGTCCAAAAGAGCTGAGTTCCACTCTGGCCTCAGACACTTACTAGCTGTGTGACCCTGGGCAAGTCACCTTCACCTTTGTTTGCCCCAGTTTCCTTATCTCTAAAATGGAAATCATAATGGCACCTACCTCCCACTTTTGGTAGGAAGATCCCATGAGACGGTAATTGCAAAGCACTTAGCACAGTGCCTGGCACATACTAGGCACTATATAAATGCTTATTCCCCTCCCCCTACTCTGAAACATATTTGAATGTTTTGGTTTCTAAATGCCTCCTGTGTTTATAACATTAAAAAAAAATTCCAAGCTTCAAAACATCAAAAAAGCTTAATACAAAAAATAAATTGCTTAGCAAAACTAATTTTCTCTATTGAAAGCTAATTGTTTTTTAATAGCATGACAAAAGAATAAGCAGCCACTTCTACTATTTTAGCCAGATATCATAATTAAAATTCACAGAGACTTTGGGGATCTGCATCATGCCAGTCTGACACAGCTCCACAAAACAAGTTGTAGCCTCCTGAAAACAGAGATGATAATGGAAATGGTAATTAAGTGTAACTCAAGTGCTGGGATCTACCACCCTGTTCAGAAGTTAATAGCTACCCTGGGGCATCTTTAACAGACATAAAAAGTTAAGTGTGATTTTTCTGGAATGATTGCCCTAATATTTCAGAAAGCTCTAATTAGCAGCTAATTGTCATGGTGTCCCATCATCCCATAGCCCTCACACAGATGCTGTAGCTTCACCAGGTCTATTGTGGTGGAAGAAGGTGCCGAGACTTTTCAAAGAGGTTTTAGATGGTAGTGTCCCAACAATTGTCTAAGACTAAAAATCACAGAACGGTTGCTTATCTGTATCAAAAGAGGAAGTTTCCTCATAAAGAGTTCCCTCCACCGACGAAATCACAGGTTTAGACATACACATGTATATATATGTAAGTGTATGCATATATATGTATATATGCATATACTATGTTCCAAAAGTCTTAGTATATTTTGTGTGTGTATACACACATATATACGTACATATATATACATAATGTGATATAATAGTACATAATAGGGTATGTTCAGGAAAAATCCTTACAGACTGCTCTAGGAAAATTTGAGAAGGAAGAGAATACTTTAAGAAAAGTTGTCTCCTGGGAAGCGGCACCTAAACTGAGCCTTGAAAAAGAGGATTTGGATAGCCAGGGATGAAAAAGGAGACCTTGGGGGACAGTGTGGGAAAGTGATGTGACGTGGTAAGTGGAGATAGGGGAACAGCTTAGAAGAACAGTTTGGGTAAAATATAGAGTCTATGAAACATAAATACTGTGAAATAGAATTAAAAAAGGCTGGTTGGGTTAGCATGGGTCAAAGGGGATACTTGACTCTAAAGCTAGATGGAAAACCAAAATGACAAGCTATCTCTTATATTAAAAAAGTCAATAAATATTTGTTAAATTAAATTGAATGGGAAACCAATATCCATTTCCTGATGGATTGGGGCAGGGGGGAGTAAGGAGAGTCAGGGCAGAATTGATGGTCTTTTTCATGATTTTTTTTGTTATGCCTGGAATGGGGAAAAGTGAGGGGAGTTGCATAAAGGTAGAGCAGATTGTGTTGGAGATAGAAGCCAGTTTTATTTGACTTTTTCTTTTTCTTGTAGGTTGAGAAAGACCCTCTAAAGCTAATAAGTCTAAGCAAGCAGAGATATGTAAAATTCTTCTTATTTTGTTGGCTTATTTGGGGAACTTTGTGAAATGTTCCTTGTTTGGGAATCTGGCAAAACTTTGTATTTGTAGCTAATTGACTTTCATCTGTACATGTGGGATTGCATATGATATTCGGGTCTCAACTGTATGGTACTGGGAAAGCAAGAAGGGAAAGGACATTGCTTATGCCTCCTCAGAAATCATCAAGAACTATTCCAATTTGGGGATGAGGACTGTATTTAAAAAAAAAACACACTCCTGTCTATTTGCCAGGGGCAGCAAGTCTCAAACAGGGGGAAATATGTAAGCTGGACAGGCTTTTTGATCATGCCTAGTTTGGCTCACGGGGAGTCCTGTGCATCCCCTACCACACGGTTGAGTGTAGCCTCCTGATTGGCTGCCTGTGTCCTTGAGACTGAGCTGTTCACTCTCTTTTCCTCCAAGTGCTTTCCACCATCTTTCTGGCTGTTCTCCGAGTGGACGCCAGGAGCTGAACTGAACCAGGGAGCGGGGAACGAACATCCTTCCCCGTTCTCTATCTTTTACTCTGGCTCCAGTTGGGCCTGGGGGTGTTTGTTTCTGTTCTTCATTGTTTGTCCTCAGTTTCAGGTGCCCAATGTGCACAAGATGGGAGTTCCAGGCATGGCAACGTTGGAGCCAGGAACGCAGGGGTGGTGGTGCATCCAGGCTGCCTGCCATTTAAGCCCTGAGAAGTCAGAGTGCCTGGAACACAAGCTCAAGGGAGGTGTTGGAATTGGAATTGGGACCGTATATTCTATAGCAACCAAACTAAGTTGAGGGCCTAGTCCTTTTCCCCTCCCCAGAGACCAAGATGGTTCAAGGGCAGGAGGAGGCTTATGGCTCCTACGTGTTGGGGGAATAAGTTTGTATATTTGTGATTATACCTTCTGAAGTTAATATTCCCTTTGTAAAAGCTAAAATAATAATAACAGAACAAAGGAATTTGAAAAGCTTAATCGTAGCTCAACTCTCCTGAATCCCTTTCCACCAATATGGACCTGTAATTAGTTATTCTCTCTCTCTCTCTTTTTTTTTTTTTAAGGCAAGGGGGTTAAGTGACTTGCCCAGGGTCACATAGCTAATATTAGTTATTCTCTTGATAGAATGTTATACAATGTTCCCTGGTCAAGAACTAGATATACTATTTTACAGATCATTCCTTGCATAACTTCTGTTAAAATTAGATGAAAAACTGTTACTATGAGCCATCTTCCAGGATATAAAAATAGGTTTTTCATTTTTTTTTAAAAAAGCCACAATCAAACAAAACCCATCCATTTGAACACAGCTAGCTATCATGGCAATTTACCTGTCTTTTTCTCAGTTCTTTACCTTATGCCAAGAGCTCTCCAAATGCAGAAGCTATGAAGAAACTCCTCTATCCCACATGTTCCATCACTGGTAGCCTTGACAGCTTAATTCTATTCCTAGAATGACCCAGAACATATTCCATCACCCATCTATGTATCGAAATGCTTGTCATGGGAAGATCAAATATTTGCTCCCCCTACCCTGCAGAATCCCCCTGAGGTCTGATTTCTAGCAGATGCTCAATCTATCTTGGTCTGTATAAGGCAGGCCCCATGGAAGAGGAACAGGAAGGAGAGGTGAGGAATTGGTCCTTCTTTACTAGGCTGTCTCAGATCTAGGCCAAGCTGGGACAGTACATTCTAGCTCTTTCCACATGATGCTAAACATCTGTTTGGAAATTGAGAAATTCAGTAAAAAATTCCAGTGTTTCCAAATGGCCACATGTTTAGTATCATGTAGACAGCTGCTGAATGGTATTTGTTGGGCTTAACAAAGTGATTTGATTTAGTGTGTTCTGGGAAGAAGAGTAAAGTATCAACAGTAGGGAAGAATAAGGTGTGAACCAGAATGAACAAATACCCGAAGTGTGACCCCACCATGAGGCCACATGGGAGTAGTGGATAGAGACCTAGATTCAAAGCCTTCCTCAGGCACATGCTATTCGTGTGACTCTGGGCAAGCCATTTCTCTGAGCCTCAGTCTCCTCATTTATGAAATGGGGATAATAATATCTGAACTACCTCTCTCATAGGAGTTTTGTGAAAATCAGATGAGAAGATGTATGTAAAATGCTTTACAACCTTGAAGTGATATGTAAATGTGAAGTATTGTTATTACTGCTTTCCCACAGATAACCTATTCATTACATGTACAGAAAGAGGCTGAAAACCAGATGATGGTAGTAAAATAGCAAACACACTGAACTTGAAGTCAAAAACCTTTGTTCCAAGTCCTAGTACAGCTCTTCACAAAATCATCGAATCATGGAATTTCACATTTAGAAGGGAACCCCCTCAGCCTCCATCCGGCCCAGTCACTCCTCAGCATTCCTCACCATCTCCCAATCATTCTCTCCACTGAAACTCCGAACTTACCCATAATGCTTTACCGCCCTCTTCTTGCGTTTCTTCATCTGTAGGATGATACTTGAACCACCTATGTCACAGAGCAGTTGTGAGGATCAAATGAGAATGTATATAAAGCACTTTGCAAACCCTAAAAAAAAGTAACAAGAACAATAATGAGCATTTATCAAGTGCCTACTGTATGTGAGTCAATATGCTTGCTGCTTGATGGGGATGTCAAGATAAAACAAAGCAGTCCCTCCCCACAAGGAGTTTGCATTCTACTGAGTGGGAGCCCATGGAGGAGATAATGATATTTATATAGATAAATAGTGCAGGATAAAGCACCATATGTAATGGGAGCTCATATTATTGTCCTTTTAACCTTAGAAGGCCAACATAAAACACTATCTTTCTCTGCCTCCCTCAGTAAAGGCATGTGTGTCCTCCTAAACCACATGACTTTGTCAAGATGGCATCATCTCCAGTCCTTGTGCCAGTAAGTTGATTACTGCTTCTGCCTACAGGCAAATATTTCATTCATTTGTCATGGTCCCAGGTTCTGATCTTTTCCCCATTTCAGGAGTGTGTGCTTCCAAAATTCCTGGAATTAATCCTTCAGTTATTTCATGAGTGTACTCTAACTCTTATGGAGGAGATAGAAGAATCTTCTAAAGTCCCAGTGCAATCCAAGTTTGGACAAGTTGTAACAACTAGATTAAATAGTCTTGCTTAATAGACATCTGTCATGAAAACACTCTGGAATTCATTATTAAGATAAGAGTCTTACTGATAGGACAATTTTGCATCAAGTCTTGGTCAGTATTATAATTACTGAAATCTGAAAAATGGGTAGAGCAAAATTTAACTATTTATTTATCTAATATCAGACATCTTACCTAATTCTCGACTATTGAATTCTGTTCTTTAAGAAACATCTCCACATTAGAAACATTATTCATAAAGACTAGGATAGCTGCAGGCAGATCCTCATGTGTGGGATTTGTGCTTCTAACTCTATGATGAGCTCATGAAATTTGATTATGTCATTGTTTTTATTGAACTCATGGAAATTAGTGCTTGCTTTTGAAAAATACATGGAATCATCAAGTTTGTTGTGAAGGAAATAGTATCATGCTAGAAAATATTTTTCAAAGAAAAATAAATTTAAGATTTAGAGGCAGGTATTTTTAAAACATTCTTATGCCATTTATCATTGTGATGCTGATAAAATGAGGCTGATGACAGACACAGCTCTTTCGTGGTTCTCCTCCTACCTGTTTGTCCAGACCTTCTTGATCTCCTTTGCTCGTTCATTATCTGTGTCCCACCTCCTAACTTTGGATGTCCGCCAAGTCTCTATCTTCTTTTCTTCTCTCCTTATAGTCTCTCCCTCTCAGTGATCGTATCAGGTCCCATAAGCCCAGTCATCATCGTTATGAAGATGACTCTCAGATCTGTGTATCTTTCAGAGCTCTTGTGCCATGTCACCAACTGCCTGCTCTTGGAAACCTCCGATTAGATGTGCTGTAATCATCTCAAACTCAACATGTCCAAAACAGAACTCATTATTTCTCCCCATCCCTTCATTTTCTCTATACTTCTGTATTCTTATTGAGACCAGTACCATTCTTTCAGTCACCCTGATTTGCATCCTTGGAATCACTTTGACTCATTCTTCTCTTCCCTTGCCCCCATCCTATCAGTAATCAAGTCTTTTCAGGTAGACCTCCTGCAACCACTCACATGATTACCACCCTAATTCAGGCCCTGGCTACTTTGTATTGGTACTATTGGAACATCGTCCTAATTGGTCATCCTGCCTCCATTCTCTCCCCTTTACAATCTGTCTTCCATACAGCTGCCAAGATAATCTTCCTAAAGCCTGGATTCGGCCATGTTGCTGCCCTTCTCAGAACTTTTCAGTGACTCTCCATTGCCTGAAGTAGACCATAAAATTCCCGCTTGTCATTTAAAGCCTTTGCTGTGTGACTTCATTCAATGTTTGCAGACTTATTGTAGATTACTCCATCTTCATGAACTCTTATTTTACTTATTTTTTTCCTTGAACTTGCATTAGTTCTCTTGACTGCGTACATTTGCACAGCCCCACCCCATAGAACATATCTCCTTTTTATCTCTGCCTTTTGGAATCCCTAACTCACTTTAAGCTACCTCCTGTATGAGACTTGTTCAGAAGGTACCTTCTATATGAGACTTGTCCTTATCTCCCCTAGTTGTCAGTGCTGTCTTCTTCCTCTAGTTATTTCATATCCATTTAATAATATAGAGCAGCTAGGTGGCACAATGGATACAGCACTGAGCCTGGAGTCAGGAAGACCTGAGTTCAAATTCAGTCTCAGACGTTTACTGGCTGCTTGACCCTGGGCAAGTCACTTCACCCCGTTTGCCTCAGTTTCATCATCTGTAAAATGAGAAGGAAATGGCAAACCACTCCAGTATCTTTGACAAAAAGCAAAAACAAAAACAAAAAACCCAAATGGGATCACAGAGTCAGACATGACTGAGAGGACTCAACAACAAAGCCTGTACTTTATCATTCATTCTATACACATGTTGTATTCCCCAGCAGAATGTAAGTTTCTTGAAGGCGGGAACTATTTTTTTCATTTTTGCCTTTGTATTTTGTTTTCCTATTTCCTAGCATAGTTCCTTGTACATATTAGGTTCTTAATAAATATTTGTTGAATTAAAAAGAGGAGTGGTAGATTAAGAATTCTTTAGAATCGATTCAGTACTTTGTCAAAGAGATGAAAACAGATCTTGTACCTGGTTCCTATGAAAGTGGCCCTGGATAAGTCAAGTGAAACATGGATAAATCATCAGGCTCCATCATAGCCTCTAGAAATATTCCTTAAGAGCCAAAGATTCTTAGCTTTTTGTGCATCATGTACCCTTTGGACAGCAACTTGGTGAATCCCATGAACCTCTTCTCAGAATAATGTTTTTAAATGCCAGAATAAACCTCATAGGATTAAAAAGGAAACCAATTATGCTGACATGTAGTTATTTAAATATTTGAAAAATTAAGCTCATGGCACACAGGTTCAGAATTCCTATTCTAAATGATTCAACTTCGTGTGCTCTGGTCCTAGCATTACCAAGCGTCTTCCAAAACACCTTGATGCTGGAAAGAGGATGACCTGAGTAGGGGACATGAATTTCTGGTCACTAGAAATGTATGCCCTTCATAGTAAATTAATAAGTTTGCCTTCTGTTGTAAATCACTATCTTAGGAGTTTGAATCACTGAAACTATTTTCTTTAGGGCTTGATTATCCCTGGAAGCCCTGAAAATTGAGGAGCAGATATTGGAGGAAAGGTGCAGAAGACTTTCCGCTCTCTGTGTCTCATCCCCTCCAAGAGGAATAGCTCTCAGGCCAGTTTGACTAGAACAGAAGGTAAATGAAGGGAGGAAGTAAGGTATGATTAGCCTGGAAAAGTAGATGGAAGGAATATTGCATAAGGCTTTTAATGCCAGCCTAAGGAGTTTGTATTTTATCTTAAAGGCCATAGGGTACCCTTGAAGATCTTTGAATAGAGAAGTGCCTAGTAGGATCTGTGTTGTAGACATAGCGATTTGTTGCTGAATGGAGAATTGATTAGAGAAAAGAGAGACTGGAAACTGGAACTCTGGAAGTCTGTGTAGGTGCCTCTTGTAAAAATTCAGGGAAGAGGTGATGAAGGCCTTAACTAGAATGAAGGATCTGGAGGAGAAGCGGCTTCTGAGGACAATATGAATTTCCCTTTGAATGTGTTGAGTTTGAACTGTCTACAGAACAACTGATACAATAACCAGCAGGGGGACTAGAGATTTGGGCCTGTAGTTCCAAAGATATATTAAGGTTGCTTTTGCAGTCATCCATGTAGAGATGATAATTGAACACATGAGAATTAGTGAGATCATTTACACTGAGAGAGTACATAGAGGGGGGCAGAGAAGATGATGGATGACATAGCCTTGGGGGACACCCATGGTTAGGGGAAGATGGAGGATGATGCAGCGAGGAAACAGAGAAGGTGTAGTCAGACAAGCAGGAAGAGAATACAGAAAGAGCAGGGTCACAGAAATGAAGGAAGGAGAAGTGGTGAGCAGTGTCAAAAGCTGTGGAGAAGTCAAGGAGGAGAAGGATGGGGAAGGACCATGAGAGTTAGTAGTCGAGGTCATTGGTATTCTCTGTGAGAAGCAGTTTAGGTGAAAATAGTTGGATCAGAAGCTTGATTGCCAGACATGTAGAGGAAGCTGGGGAGGGTGTGAAGAAACAGAGGCAACTTATTCATAGGATTATTTCTAGAGTTTGGGCAGTGAAAGAGAAGAGGAAATGGTTACTAGAATCAATAGCAGCAGAAAGGTCAAAAAGAATGAGGACTGAGAAAAGGAGATTACATTTAGCAATCAATTGCTAACAATAAAGTGGTTGTCAGAAGCCACCTTGTAAGGTGTTTGAAATGGGCTTGAGAAAGTAGAGGCAGTGGGTAACAACAGCTTTTGCTAGAAATTTGGCTATGAAACCAAAGAGAGATACATAGAACCAAAATTTAAGTGGCATACGCTACTACTTGGAAATTTCTTTTTTCCTTTAAGCTAGGCAATGGGGTTAAGTGACTTGCCCAGGGTCACACAGCTAGTGAATGTTATGTGTCTGAGGCCAAATTTGAGCTCAGGTCCTCCTGACTCCAGGGCCAGTGCTCTATCCACTGTGCCACCTAGCTGCCCCAGAAATTCTTACCTGATATGCTGTTCCCTTCCCTTGAAAATCTTGTCGCCTTATGCTACTGGCATGCCTGTCCTGCCAAACATCAATCCTAGATTACCCTTAACCATCACCTTTTCCAATAATATCCCTCCTACCCTATCCCTGCACCAGCTACCTCTTGTAACAAAAAATTAAAAAGAAAAGGTGTAGGGGGAAAAGAAAAGTGGTTCAGCAAAACTAACCACCCCATCAATTGAATCTAACAAGACGTGCAGTATTCTGCACACATAGCCCCCCATCTCTCCAATGAGGGGGCAAAAGGTGCATTTTGTCATCACTTCTTTGGGGAAAAACTTGGTCACCATAATTACACAGCATTTAGTTTTGTGGGATTTTTTGTTCTTGTTCTTTCTATTTTCATTGTTGCGGCCAGCCTGTATATTGTTTTCTTGGTTTTGTTTAAATGCCTGTTGATGGACTGATTCACTCTGCATCTGTGCATCCAAGGCTTCCCATGCTGTCTCTATTCTTTATAGCCATGTCTGATGGTCCAATGATATTCTATCACATTCAACTTGTTGTTTTTTTAAAATAACATTTTTCTCAGTTGCATGTAAAAACCATTTTTAACATTGGTGTTTTAAAATTTTGAGTTCCACATTCTTTTCCTTCCTCCTTCCCCTCCCACATCCCTGAGATGGTAATCATTCTGATATAGAGTGTATGTGTGCAATCACACAAAACATATTTCCATATTAGTTATGTCATGAAAGAAAATGCAGACAAAAAAAATGAAAAAATAAAGTGAAAAATAGTATGCTCCAATATGCATTCAGACTCCATCAGTTCTTTCTCTGAAGGTGGATAGTATTTTTCATCATGAGTCCTCTGGAATTGTCTTGGATCATTGTATTGCTGAGAATAGCTAAGTCATTCACGGTTGGTCATCCATCATGTGCTACTTGCTATTTCTGCATCTCAATTTATTTAGCTGCTCCCTAATCAATGGCAGCCTGACTCATTCTGAGTCAACTCTTTACATTTGTCCCCACTGTCTTGAACTGATCTCATTGTCTGGAAAGGAAAGTACTTGTTTAAAAGTAAAGTCTAATCAGCTCATGAAGATGAAATCTTATACTATTGAATTAGGTGATTTGCTATATGTAGACCCACAGTTGCACATATTCACTGGCTTATGCTTTTGCCGATATTTCTTCTTTTCAGTCTTGATCTTAGTTCTTCGAACTTTGCCTCTGCTTTCTCTTGTCTTACGGGGGGGGGGGGGGGGAAGCACCTTTGTCCCATTCACATTCGCTGACCAGATAATGTAGCTTAGCTCAGGTGAAGGTCTGCCCACGGGAAGCACGTTTGTGTGTTTTCTTGCTATTAGCTGCTGTCATCTTACAGTGATAAGTGAGAGAGCTAGAAATTACTGGGAGTCCATTGAAAGAGATAACAAATTCAGCAACAAAATCGACAAATTCAATTCAACCAACATTTATTAAGTGCCTACTATAAGAAGGGCCAGAGACAGCTTGACATAGAGGACTAGCCTTGAAGTCAACAGGACATGGGTTCACATCTTACCTTTGACTTGTCATAGCTGTGTGATCTCTAGATAAGATACTAACCTTTCAGAACCCAAGGAAACTTTCTAAGACTATAAGGTGCAAAAGAGTTGCCAATTTGCATAGGTGGAGGCAGTTTTCTACACTGAGACTAACATGAGGAAATCATCAGAAAAAAAGAAAGCAGAAAAAGCATTCTGCTAAGTGTTGAAGATAATATCCTTCTGAGAAGCTCCCAGTCTCATAGAGGGATAAGACATCAATTACTCAATCAATCAGTCAATCAATAAACATTTATTAAGCACCTACAATGCTCTGGGCACTGTGTTAAGGTGTCCATAAATAACAACAACAGATTGTGTTAGGTTGTGAATGCATACATAACAAACACATAGTAGATAAGTATAAAAAGTTTCCAGAGGAAGGGAATACTTTTAGCTGGGTACCAAACGAGGCTTCATGGAAAAGGTAGTACCTGAAGGTCCCAGGTATAATGAAAAGTTGAGAATCATTTTCCACTGGTGAGCAGGAAATTCCTCAGTGTTCTACTCAGCCCTCTGGGGAGACATTGGGGCTTTGTGGCAGGCCAACCAGGCTGTTTCATGTTGAATGGGATGTGCCAGTGAAGACTCCTCAGTGTAATTAAGGTTTGGGATAAGGCTGAGTGGGGTAAGGGGTCCCGTGATGATTTCTCAGAAGAATAAATAGAAATTGTATTAGACTCAAGGCAGGCGTAGTAGCCTGATAGGCCTAAGTTTTAGTTTACTAGATATCTAGCCCCAAGTACCCCCCCCCTTTTCTATGCCATTGTTATATCAGTAGTTAAAGTGTGCCAAGCCTGAAACTCCTGAAGAAGCACCCCCATCTCTTGTACCTGCTATATTTCAGTCATGGTGACCTGGCTATACAGTACAGTGTCTAGCTTGACTGCACGTCTTTAATTGCTTCTTTGGTATTACCGCAGCAAACTAAGGGGCTAAATACAGACGTGTATATTGTTCTCTGTTTTGTCTTCTGTTTCCATAGATTGTGAGCCAAAGCACTGGCCAGTTGGTGGAAGGGAGGCTTTATCCATTAGGGCTATTTAATCAGGTCCTTTGCTCCTGTACTCTGTTTCCCCTCATCAGAACATACTGGTGGAGGGACACCCAAATCTCGAGATTTGAAATAATAATAATAATAATAAATTAACTTTCTGTTTCTCCTTGGATACCTCTGTGTTTTTTAATTTGAGTGGCATCCCACACAATGTTAAGGGAGGAGTGAGGAGAGAAGCCTCATGAGAAGAGCAAGATCTGAGAGTGTAGAGATGAAGAAAGACAGGGAAAGGAAGAGGAAGAAGGAGAGGGAGAGAGAGGGGGAGGACGGGGGAGGGAAAGAAGAGGGGAGGAAGAGGAGGAGAAGGAGGGGGGAGAGAGGGGGGAGGACGGGGGAGGGAAAGAAGAGGGGAGGAAGAGGAGGGGGAGGGGAGAGGGGAAGAAGAGGGGAGGAAGAGGAAGGAGAGGGAGAGAGAGGGGGAGGAGGGGGAGGGGAAGAAGAGGGGAGGAAGAGGAGGAGAAGGCAAGGGAGAGGGGAGGAATCACCCTAAGGTATAGGGTGGACACCAGGGAGCCACCTGAAATTGGAGACTCTGAGGGAGGTGCTTAAGTTCCACTGAAACCAGTGTATCTGCATCAGATGTGAGAGTAGAAAGAAGGCCCTGGCAACAGCCTCACCAGGGACCAAGAGCAGGGGAGTGAGAGGCTGGGATGGACAGCAAAGCCAGAAAACAATCCCCGTGGAAATAGAGCAGAGCTGCCTCGATGAGTTTTCCAGTGCTGGCCTGCAAGGCCCTAAGACATGTCTGGGCAGATCCCTGTTTTGCTGACTTGGGAGGGGGGAGGGGAACAAATCCAAGACAGTGATTCCATGTTTCCTCTTCTTCTCCCCAAAGCTTACTGCTATTTCTTTACAGTTTACTTACACTCCTATTCTCCTAAGTCTTCAAAGTCAAACCAAGGTAAAGTGTTACCACTGAGCCATGTGTTTTTTATTGCTTAAAGGCAACTGAGGAAGGAGCCATAAAGTGGTGAGGTACACAGGAGGAGAAAACTATTTTTGTCATTAATGGAGTCTTTCCTAGAAAAATGGGGGCTCAGAACTGAACAGAAGAGATATTATTGATTCCTATTTATAGTTTCCCCAAAGTTGGAGGACACTGTGGAGCCAAACTAGTCCTAGCTAGAGGTGAACGAGGACAGACAGAGATACACATTGACAGAAACCGAGACAGAGAGAAGAAAGAGCACTTAAAGGTCTTTCTGCCTTTGAGAGGGACTTGATACAGGGACTGAATAGAATTGACCATTTATGTTACACTCAAGTAATTCTGTTTATATTACCTTTTATCTAACAGAATTAAATGGCTTATTAATGATCATGTTGTAGGGAGTATTTGATTGACAGCTGTGAAAGGAAGGAAAAAAATGACCACTAGGTGGGTGCATGAACTGAGAGAATTTATTGGTGGATACATACACTTCTAGCTGATAGAACCTGAAACTGATAGAACCATGGGGCAAAGGGAGTGGTGGTGGTATATCACGTTGAGGCGGGGAGTAGGAGCCAATGGGAAATTGACAAGCAGCTGCCCTTAGAGTCCTAACTGAGATGTACCTGAAGTTGAGCTAATACCCACAATGCCTCCTGGTAGTTACAACAAATGTTTTTATTGCTAAATTTATCAGATTTTCTTTACGTTTTGGCAAGGCGCACCTATCACTTTACAGAAGGTTCAGTGCAAATTGACTATTTTCTTCACAGAGGTCATAACATATGCTTCTTTTTAACATCCCCTCCCCCTTGAGTTAATATTCTTATGTTTTGAAGATGAATTTAGTGTTGTTGAAAGGTATCTGCCAGACAGTGGGAGTTTTCTTTATCTGCAAAATGTCAGTGGTGTTGAAAATGTCTTAAAAGGCCAGAAGACTTGGCAGAGTCATTGAGCAAATCGCTTAAGCGGCCTTTTGCCTTTAAGATTCTTCAAGAAGATAAATGTGGATGATGTAGTTCTCTTTTCTCAAATTTTTTAATTCTTGACCCTCCACCCAAATCAGTGAACATTTTTGATGATGTGGAATGTTAATCCACGGAGATCTGCTGAGAAAGGCAACAATCTTCATGAACAACTTTGATCCTGAACTCAATTCAAGCCAGTGATCTAAAAATGAAAACTTCTAAGTATTGACACCCCTCCCCATTCACTGCAGAGTCATAATGTAATAGCAATCCATCAGTCTGATGTTCCATTCAGTATCCTTCCAAAAAAAGCAGTACCCAGTGCCCAACACAGCTTTCTGGATGTGGTTTGATCAGAGCTGGGAGGGGTCCAGCCACAGTGGAATTATTACCTCTTTTGTTCTGGATCACATCTATTATTAATATTGCTAAAAACTGCATTTGCTTTTTTCTCAGCCTCCGTCCTATTGATAGGTCAACTGGAACATGTGCTCAATCAAAAATTCCCAAGACTTTTTTACAATGAGCTTCTGTTAAGACAAGTTTCTAGATTTCTTTCCCATAACCTGTACTGTGTAGTTGGGTTTAAAATAAACCAACCTAAGTGCAGAAACAAATTGCCAAATATATGATATGATATGATATGATATGATATGATATGATATGATACAATATAACACATATAAAATAATGAATATATGTTATATATATATATATGTATATATATAATGCCAAAAATATCCATAGTGGGTTCTTTCCTTGTGGTCACAAAGAACTGGAAACAAAATAGATGCTCCCATCCATCCGTCCATCCATCCATCCATCCTTCCATCTATCCATCCACCAGGGAATGGCTTGTCTCCAAGTACCCCAAGACCAAGTAACAATAGAACATCCCCCTCCCATCTCCTTCTCTGGGCACTTTGTCCTCTGTGCCTGGAATACTCTCTTTCCTCACCTCTTTCTCCTGGCTTCTCTGGCTTGCCAAAATCCTACCTTCTGCAAGAAGCCTTAGCCTCTCCCCCTTAGTACTAGTGCCTTCCCTTGAAGATGAACTCTGATTGATCATACACTTATTGTCTCTGAGAATAATTGTTTGCATGTTTTCTCTCCCACTAAAAATTGAGCTCCTTGCTAGCAGGGACCATGTTTTTATCTTTCTTTGTCTCCTTAGTACTTCGAATGGTCACGCACATAGCAAGCACTTAGTAAATGCTCATTGACTGAGTAACTGCCAAGAAATCATGATGCCTCCATTTTAATTGGGCCTCAGGCACTTCGCAGCTCTCTAACCATGCTAAAGACATTATGCTCCCAGCTTCTTATCATTTTCCTCATCTGTAAAATGGGAATAACAATGCTTGCACTTTCTGCCTCACCGACTCCAGGCACCATGTCAATCAGTCTAAGCCTCTCTATGAAGGCAGAACAGAACTAGAAGGCAGGTTTTCCTTCCTTTCTATAATTTGTTAACTTGTAGTCACTGGAAGAGAATTCCTAATAATTACGAGTCCAATGTCTTGAAAAAAATAAACTGGGTGGTCTGTTTCTCCTCTGTAGGGGTGCATGCTGGTGGAGAGAGGGGAGCAGGAGGGGCATCGATTTAGAAGGCTGAATGTTCCCCCCAAGCAGTGGGAAGTCTTCCTTTCATGCTGTTTGTAAAATAGTTCTTGTGTTGCTAGCACAACAGAGCCAACTTTTTCAGTGTGATGTGGGCTCAGCTCATTTCTAGGGCAAAAAGAAATCACCACCTGCCATTGTCCTCAAGAGCCTTCTTTCTTAATGGGCTCTCTAAGAGTAGCTCTCTAGGAAAGGACTATTTTTTGAAAATCCATTAAAAAAAAGCCTTTCCTCAAACTACCATGAGGTTTTAAAACACTCAACTCTTCTTTTGCCTTAGGTCACATTTGATATAATTGGTGGAACTTGAAATCAAAGGCATATAGGCTATACCCTTACAATTACACCTTTTTGAAAGGGAAAAACATTTGCCAAAACATTATAGGCTTCAGTAAGGTTTCATATAAACTAGATTTTTTTGGGGGGGAGGGGAAAGGAGGAGTGTGACCTGTATTTGGACCACTATGATAACTGTCCTTCTATCTTCCTTCCCTCTCTCCCTTCCTTCCTCCTTTCCTTCACTTCTTCCCCTCCTTTCTGCCTCCCTAGAGGCAGTTAGCTGGCACAGTGGTTAGAGTGCTGGGCCTGGAGATTCAAGAAGACCTGAGATCAAATCTGGCCCCAGATGCTTACTAGCTGTGTGACCTTGGGCAAGTCACTTAACTTCTGTTTGCCTCAGTTTCCTCAACCATAAAATGGGGGTGACAATAATAGCACCTAACTCCCAGGGTTGTTGTGAGGATCAAATGAGAACATTTGTAAAGTTCTTAGTACAATGCCTGGCACATAGTAGGCACTTAATGAATGCTTGTTTCCCTCTTTCCTTTCTTCCATTTGTAAGAGTGGGGACTTCCGACTGAATCAAGCAACTAGTAGTACCAAGGAGGTGTGAATAAAGTCTAGGCTTGTCTATTGAACAAATCCATCAATCAAAGGCATTTTAACTATGTGGGGCAAACCGATTGTTGGCATCAGCTGAGATTTGTTCATGTCCTACTATGTTCATGTCTACTATAAAGTAGAAGGGCAGTTCAGGAAGTGAAGAGGTCTAGAGGTTTTGGGGAGCTGCTGGAACCCCAAGATCACAGTACTGGGCCCTGCCTGAAAGAATTCAACTCAAATCTTCTTCAGCCAGAGGAAAAGTTTATTAGTGATAAAACACTTAGGGCCAGGTGACGCCCGTAAAGACGAGCGGGCATGAGAGGTTCTCAGCCTTTTGAGCCTGAGATTCTCAGCCCTGAATGAGGGCCAGGGTAGATCTTATATACTTTAGGTGACCAGGGAAGGTCTGGGAAAAGGGTCTGGGAAAAGGATCTGGGTGAGAATTCCCAGAGATTGGGATGTTTAAGAGATTGAACTGACAATGGGAATAGATAATGAAGGAACTGAAAGGTATCTGAATGAGATTAAAAGGTAGGCTAAGGCTTTCAAAGGCAGATGAGGGGCTGGGGCCTGTAGACAAGGGATCCAGATTCCCTTTGGGGCAAGGGGCAAAGACCTTGGCTTGGGCCACACCCCATCAGAACCAGCCTTTGAGCATCCAGCAGTTTAGAGGAGACAGCAATGTCAGCCAAGCCCCAGAAAGTGAACTGATTGGTTGAGGGAACAAAAGTAGAGCTATTTCTCCTTTTCCACCCCCACACCAGAGAAAGATCTTGTGAACTTCAGAGCACTGGGGGATTTGGGACTTTCCATTGGGCACCCTAGCAGTGTCCCCAGAACAACTGACACAGTGCACCAGGAGCAGAGGACGAGCTTGATACTCTAAGGAAAGGTGGCTTTGAAGAACTCAACATAACTATAGCAATGGGCTCTTGAGGACTTCAGCAAAGGGGCTAACAGGAGTTGTGAGTGTGCCCCTTCGTCACCTACTCCAAGATTGCAAATTCTTTGTTTGTTGGAGAATATGTCATAGACTTTTTTTGGGGGGATACTTTGTGCCAACTGTTCCAGCATTTAGCATGGCACCTGGCACATAGTAGGCATTTAATAAATGCTTGTTAACTTACGGTAGCACTTTAGTACCCCTTTCTAAAGATTAATTAAGTCCGGTTGATTAATATAAAGTGATAATCAATGAAGGAACCACAATGCTGGGACTTTTCCTCCTTTTCTTCCTTTCCTCCTTTCCTTCTTTCATTAAACATTAATCTTTTCTAAGCTGAGGGGAAAGACCAAAAATTAAGATCAGGCTTATTCATTCTCTGTCTCAGAGAACTTATAGTCATTAAATAGATGAATAGATGAGTCCATTTTCTTAAACTCCAAACCATACCTTGCAACTCCTTCTTCTCTTGACTTGGGTTCCCTTGGAAATCTAGTTAATTACAAAATCAAAGAGGTTTTTGTATCCTTTCATTAATTCCATGTAAGCTCAAAAGAATTAGAGATATTGAATAATATGATGCTTTAAAAATATTTGATCATTTATACCATTAGTATTACTTTATTATTATTATTATTATTATTACCTTTTTATAGAATTGATGGTCAATGTTTATTTTCTTTGTCAGCAGAATCCAATTGTCATCTTTGAAAGATGATAGTAAATGAAGCATGCCAAGTACATTTATTATGCACTTATGATGTACAAGGTACTTTGTTAGGTACTGAAGACACCAAGACAATTCCTATCTCTAAGGAATTTCTATTCTTGTTATTTAGTCATTTCAGTGGTGTCCAACTCTTTGTGACTTCCATCACTATTGACCTTCCAGGCCCCAGTTCTAATTAAATGAGTGACCAGTTGAACAAGTTGAATTTCCCTTGTGTTATGGCTAGCAAACTCTTACCTCCTTACCCCCTGCTCCTTGTGATTTATAGGCATCATTTGCTGAGGAGAAAGCCTGCTCTCCTGTTGCCTCTATGTTCACTCTTATTTCTATTCAACACAACCTTAGCCCTCTCTATTTTCTCTCCCCTCCTCTTTGACTGTGCCCTCTTAGCTCTGTACTCTGTTTAACTTCATTTTGTCCTAGATTTCCAACTCTTACCCTCTTTCCTTCTTCTTGTGCTCAGGTAAACCTGGCTTTCTCCAGGAGAAATCTGATGGTACTGATAATAATAGCAATATCTGATAATAATAATGGCTAACATTTATATGGCAAAATTATTATCTCATTTTATTCTCACATTAAACCATTATTATCCCTATTTTACAGACAAGGAAACTGAGGCAAACAGGTTAAGTGATTTACCCAGGGTCACACAGCTTACTAGCTTAGAGACTTACTAGTCTCTGAGTCTGAATTTGATCTCTGGTCTTCCTGACTCTAGCTGATCAGTGATGGAAGATGGCCAACCTTCCGTCTGTGTTCATCAATTCTATTGGGCTGGATGCATGCAAAGGATGGGCTTCGGCAGGATACCCGAGGAACTGTTCTAGAGTAATCTGAATTTGTGAAACCACAAAAGAGGACAAAAGAAACACTAAGGACTCCATGAAGCCTCCATCAATGTAACAATTGTAGATAGCCAGGAAAACAACAGCCCGGAGTGTCCCTAAGACTTAGTTGCCCTTTTTGAGGCTTAGGGTCAACATAAAGTAGGCAAACAAAGTTACAAATAGCTCTCAAGATAAGGGGCTCCAGTCAGTAACTGAAAGAATAGTCTTAAATGTAACACAGCACAGAAACAAACCATGAAATGGATCCCTAATTCGATTCAATTCTTTAAGCACCTACTTTGTTCAGGGCACTGTGCTTAAGTATTAGGATTACAAAGACAAGGATAAAACATTCCTTTCCTCCAAGGATCATACATTCTAGTAGGGGGATACAACACAGGTCAGCATGGTAAAAAGGGAGGGAGTAGAAGGGGAAAGGCAGCATTCAAATTGCTCTATGGAAATTCTGAAGGAGAGAACATTAATAGCTGAATGGTTCAGGGAAGGCTTCCCATAACGGATACCACCTGATGTGAACCTTGAATGAAGACAAGGACTGGGGAAGGCAAACGTGAAGGAGTGTATTCTAAGAGCTGGAGTTTATGTGAATGTATAGAGGTGGGTTGGGGCATGTTGAATTTAGGAACTCGCCAATAACTCAGTTTGGCTGGAATGGAGAGATTGCAAAGGAGAGAATTGTGAACTAAGTCTGGAAAGGTAGAATTTGCAGGGTGTCAAATTCCAGGATTGAAAACTTGTGTTTTATTCTCTAAGCAATCTGGAGTCACTGAAGATTCTTAAGCCAGGGAATGATGTGATCAGACCTGTGCCTTAGGAAGGTTAATTTTGCATATATGTGGAGGATAGATTGGAGGGAGGAGAAAAGAGACAGGGATATCAATTGGGAAGAGGTGATTGCAATAATCCAAGTGAGAGGTGGTAAAGGCTTGAACTAATATGGTGGCCTTGTTAAGTGGTGGGGAGGCAGATGCAAGAGGTAGGTACCATTAAGTGAATTTAGTAATTGATTAGTTATGTAGGGGAAGAGGGAGTGAGAGAGGGAAGAGCCAATTAAAAATATGGACGGCAAGGAAGATGTTGATGTCTTCAACAGAAATAGGGAAATTTGGAGGAGAGGTAGGCTTAGCAGGGAAGATTTTTGTTTTACGTGTTGAATTTAAGGGTGTGGCAGCAAGATGTATAGGTAGGGATACCAAGCAGTCACTTGATGATGTGAAAATAATTCTGGAAAGACATTAAGGCTTGATACGTAGATCTGGGAGTCATCTAAGTAAAGATGGGAACCAAATTTCAATGAATAGATCAAATTACTATTTAAATTAAATTAAATTACTTAGACTGGCATCTATGGCATACCTATTTTTAATATAATTGGCTTCCTTTGTCATCTTACTTATTTTATTTTATGTGTTAGAAAACCTTATTCTGAGAAGGGGGGCCCAGAGACTTCACCCGACTGTCAGTATCCATGACATAAAAAGGTTAAGAACCTCTGATGGGATAGATAGCTAATTGGACCCCTTTTTTATTGGAACTCTACTTTATTGTAATCAGTATTAATCAGTTTGATATGATTCCATGGAGTAGCGATTATAAGTTCTGATAGTAGGCCTCAGAATTGTGAACTGCAGATTGTAAATTCACTTGCTTGATCATAGGATTCTGATTATTATAACTGGGAGACCTTCATCCTTGTTTTTCCTTGCTATGGTGACTAAGCCCCTCAAGAAGGAGGTGACAATTACATGGAAACCTCCCCCCCCCAGCTAATTTTGTTGCCTTCTGTCCTTTGTCATCACTCTATTGCCCAACATGGGGGGATGACCATAAGCACTTGGTCAATGAGTGACCATGGTTGCCAGCCTGTGGCCTGCCTTTCTACCAGCCCATTAGCCCATGTAGGTGTTTCGATATCTGTTTATCAGCCCAGCCCATGGGTGTGCTCATCCTCTTCGTGGGACCTCCTGAGAAGTTGAGATAGGTCTGTTAATGTCTGCTTACTAGCCAGTTTGTTAACCAATAGGATTCTGTATTTTGTGTAGACCCTATGGGGCAAGGTCTCTTACCAGTAAGACTCTTTGTTTCTGGTCTGCTCCACCTATGTTGTCTGGGTATCAAGCACTGCAATGCTAAAGCCTTGGAGGAAGGGGGCATCTCAGATCATGAGGAAGATCTCATGTCTACTTCATTAGAGGGGGGTCATGGACCCTTAAATAAAGTGCCATTGTCTCAGAGCTCTGCCTCAGTGATTTTTCTTGCAGATTGGACAATTTTGGAAATCCCCACACTGGCATATAAAGAGGAGATGAGAACTCAGGACAGAGCCTTGGGGACACTCAGGTTTAGGAAATAGGAGATGGATGGTCCAGCAAAAAAAACAGAGAAGCAGAAATTTCCGCTAAGATGCCTCAATGAGTGGTCATCCAGTTTGTGCTTAAAGTTCTTCAGGGATGGGGAACTCTGTCTCCCAAGGGAGGCGAAAGTCCATTTTGAAATAGCTGTAATTGTTGGGAAATTAAGCTCACTTTAGGCTAATTTGAAGCCAGGTACATTTTGTGGTTCCTTCATTCAGAACTTGACGTGAATTGTACTGGGAGCAAGCTTTCTAGACTTCTTCAACTGTAAATAAGCTTGATCCAGGGCCTGGGACAGTTTTACTTCTAATTCCCTCCGAGATGATCTTCCCTTTGCACTGCATACATCTTGTATGTATGTAGCTATTTGCATATTGTCACTTCCATTGGCATGTGAGCTCCCCAAGGGCGAACAAAGGCTGTGTTTTTGGCCAGTCTTGGCATCCTCAGTGCTTCCAACCCTGCCTGTCACATGGTAAATGCTTTTTGATTGACTCCAAAGCAACCTCTGATCTTCCTCCGATTGCAAAATATAAATACAAATATAAAATGGTGTGTTCAGTGTTCAGGGAGGACCAGCACCTCTGGTGGGAGGGCCTGCTGAGCCCTTTTCAAGGCTGCTTGTTCACCTTTGGTGTCCACCTTTTCACCCAGTGTTCATCTGTGGCTCTAAGAAGGGGTAGCATTCGCATCAGTCACACCCCAGTAAAACCATTGCAACAGAATGGCTAAACCAAGTTGAGGGTAATGACGTGTCTCAAATCCATCAGTGAGTTAGGCGGATGGCTACTCCAAGTATTCCCCAGGCAGAAGTGGTGGATGAGAACAATTTGTTCCAATAACCATGAAGATGGCTGCAGCAGACACTACAGAGTCCTCGGAGCTTGGTCAGACATCGAAGATGCCAAGATCATCCACTGCGTCCTGGCCATTGCCAGTTATCATGACTTTGTTCTTATTACTGGACTTCAATGACTCTGGAAGAGAGAGTGAGGCTGACAACTTTGTGCATCACTTAAATATAGTTCACACACTAGTCAAGAATCACCCAGTGATGTCACTGGTGCTCTTCAAAATGAAGGATGAACAATAAATACACATATAGGCCAAAAGCAAATGAGTTTCCATGAGCTTCCTCTTCCCTTTCCTCCCTTCAGAAGATCTGTGGTGGCCCGTGTGAGAAGCGAACTGAACAAAGCTGACAATCTTTCCGTAGTGCAGGGAAGGAAGTTTGGGTAAAGAGCAGGATTAGCGGTCACAACACTTTGTTCCTATTCGCAGGGGGAGATCCCAATGGGGAGAAATCTTGGTAGGCAGTTCCCATAGCCCTCAGGGGAGGGGAGGACACAGGAGATTAGTTCCAGAGGTGGGGTCATGTAACAGCTTTCACACTTCGTGTGAAATTTTATAAATTGCCTCATTAGGAATGAGCAGTGCGGGCAGGGATGCCCAAACTGTGCTATCCAGTAGGAGACACCCAAGAGGTCTGTGGCTAGATTTCAAGAGGTCAGTAAACTTGGATGGGGAAGAAAATCACCTCATTATTTTCACTAGCTTCTAATTAAAATTTAGCATTTCCTCAATTATGAATGTAGGCAACAAAACATGATTCTGAGGAGAGGTCTCCAGGCTTCACCAGGCTGCCAGAAGGGCCCTTGGCACAAGCAAGGTTAAGAACTAGACTAGTTGATCATGAAAGGTCCTTCCAACTCAGAAATCACATGATTCAGTGACAAAGAGGATAATAAGTTGCCATCTATATACTCTAGAATTCAGGCTTTGCTAATTGAAAAAAGGGTTCTCTGAAATACAGGTTTAGGTGAATGCATACGCACACATATCTGTCGTAACTGAAAAAAAAATTCTTGGAATATACGGAATATGAAAAAATCATGTTTTACTTGTCTAGTTGGTATAATAGTTGGAGCACTGGGCCTGGAGTCAGGAAGACTTGAGTTCAAATCCTGCCTCAGACACTTTCTAGCTGGGTGACTCTGGGCAAGTCACTTAACCTCTGCTTACCTGTTTCCTCATCATCTGCAAACTGGGGATAATAACAGCATCTTCCTCCCAGGGTTGTTATGAGGGATCACATGAGATAATAATTGTAAAGCTCTTAGCATACCTGGCACACAGTAGGTGCTATGTAAATGTTAGCTTTAATTTTATTTTTATTTCTATTAACAAGATGGCCTATCTCCCCTCCATACACACTCTCCGTTTCCTTCTACATTAAGTCATTACTAGAGTACATTGTTAAAAAATTATTAGAGAAGAAAGGGGGGAAATTGGCCAAAATTCAAAATATAAAATGTAAAATAAGAACACTGAAGAAATATTTCAGAGATCAAACGTTCCATAACCTGATTCCACTCTGCACTAGCACAGAACAAATCTGTAAACGTCCAAAGAAAAGATAGCTACTATGTAAAATATACTAAGAGTTAAGCTAAGAAATTTTAGGCAGGTCAAAATTGGTGGGCCATTGTGACTCATGTCACGTTTCTTAATGTGACAGAAGTTAGTGAAGGACGGGAGAGGGTTCTCCTTATGAACCATGTTTCCATTTGTCACTGCGACAGCTGGAAGCAAAAGTAGCCTTTGGAGTTCCAGATTCATCTCCTTGGCCTTGAAACATATGTCTTTTGTTCAGTCTAATTCGCCCACATCTGTATAAAATAAAAATGCATTTTTGAAGCAACATGTGGAAGGGGGGGATGCAAAATTCCAAGTTACTTCGAAGAAAGCAGTATGCATAATTCACCATTTAATGGGAAGCTAATGTACCCTAGAGGTTGATGTGGGTGTTTTCTGCAGTTCATTCTGATAGTATCTTCTCTATCTCCCAAGGGACAATGGACATTCATTTGGTATTGCCCTGCTTGTGTGTTACACTCCTTTCTTAGCCCTTTTAAACAGCTCATGACCCTAAGTAGGAGTAAAATGAATTGCTTAAATCATTTTAGAATGGTTGCTATGGTTTCTAAGTGCACATGCAGAGGAAACTAAACATTCCATGTTGGTCATGTTAGCATCTCAGCATCAAATGAAATGCGAATAAAGTGACTAAATGTCATTAAACATACCTAACTCCCTTTGGAAGAGTGAGCTATTATCTTTGGCCTGGGTTGATTGTTTGCATTCTTATAGGACTGTACTTGACGGAGTATTGACTCATTGACAGTGAAAATCAAGATGAAAAATATTCTGACGAGGCAGAAGGGAATCCTGACCTGTAAGAAGGTGGAGGGCAGAAGAATGTCGCAGAGATGCTTCTGAGGCTTTCCCCAAAGTTCGGGGAGCAGGATGCTAAAGCAGATCCACAGACACTGTCAGTAAAGGTCAAAGGGAAGATCATACACACACACCCTGACTCGAGGGGGCAAACCTACAGATGAAAGCTGAGGCAGTGTGTTCAATGTGAACTCCTAGGCATCAACATTCTGGGGATGCAAAATCCACAATATGTACTATAATACAGCAGACATTGGTACTTAATAATTCAACTAAGCACATATTATTGAAAAGAAATTGCTCTGACTTGCAAGAAAACACACCAAAAAAACAGATCGTCCAATTTCAGTCTGAAACAAAAGAAAAAAAAATGCTGATTTTTCTGATATCAACATATGAGCCTCCCAAATGTTGTAGGTGTTGCACTTGAACTTGTAGGTTTGCAGGGTTGGGGCAACTACTCTTGGGTTCTTGGGATAATCCTGGAGATCGACACTCACTCACTAGTGCTCATGAGCCCTCACCAGTGCATTTCCCATTAACAATCAGCCATTAGACACAATTAGCTCTAAGCAAAGGTATTTACTAAGATGGCATAGAAAGAACAGTAGATAGATAAAGCATTTATTAAACATTTACAATAAGCCAGGGACTGTATTAAGTACTGGAGATGCAAATATAAGCAAGCAAAACAATGCCTACTCTCAACACTTCTATTAGGGGAAGATAACACATAAGAGGGAGCTGAAAAGTAAGCGTTTGTGTGCTGGAGTTGTAGCCAGGGAATGCCCAGTGGCAGGGAAGTGGCATGGAGGTCTAGGCCTGGGAGAGATGAGTCAAACACTCATGTATCAGGCTGAGAGTCCCAGAGACGGTGTCCAGTGTATTGAAGGGAAGGGGGGGAAGAGGGAAAATAACGGCCTGAATGGAGCAGACTACAAGATGCTTCACCTAGAAACCTGATATACATTCTCACAAATGCAGGATCAGTGAGAAGAGTGGGAATACATTTAATGTGCTATTGTAGTGAGGTAAGCCTATGGGGAACACGTATGCCAAGTCACACAGCAATTATGGTACTTCCGAAGGGCATCAAAATCCTTTCTCTCCTTGGCAAGCACTATCTGTAGCTCAATTTGTCATTTTCTTTTCTCTGCTGCCATGAGTCACATTTCTTGAAATTCCTTCCTTCTTCATCTCTCTCTAGTCATGTCTCTCTGCTTGCTTGACTGGACCTGAAACTCTCAAATGACTTGTCGATTTTGGATGGCCAATCTCCTAGGTGAGTAAATCTGCTGCTAGATACTCTGGCTGAGATGGAGAAAAATCCACTCCTCCTTCCCAGCAAGGACCTCCCTCCATAACTTCCATAAGCCTTGACTACCTCCTTCTCTCAAACTTGTTAATTAAAGAACTCTTCCTGGTTGAATGACCAGGCCCAAAGATTTGTCATTAATTCCTGGGCTTGGAGGAAGGTTTCAAGTTGACTGTCCCCAGGGATTTGCCTTTGGCCCTATGCTCCTACTTTTTTTTTTTTTATGAACAATTCAAATCAAAACATAGATGGAATGACAACCAAACTTGTAGATGACACACATCTGGGAGAGCTAACCTGTTGGACGACATTATTCTGATCCAAAAGATACCAACAAGTCAGGCCGAATCCTACACTTGGATTTTTTCTTTTTTAACAACTTCCTAAGTATAGCACATGGGAGGTTTGGTTAGACAGCAGCTTGTTTTCAGTGAAATCTGGGGGTTTTAGTGAAAAGCGAATCATTCATGTGAAACAGCAGGCAAAAGAGCTTACAGTGATCTTAGGTTCTACTAAGAGAGGCATAATGACCAGAATATGGGAGGTGATATTTGTCTTATATCTTTCTCTGGCTGGCTCACGTCTATTTTCAATCCTAGTGCCACATTTTAGGAAGTACAGTGATAAGTTAGATTCCAGAGGAAAATAAGGACATTGAAAGGCCTTGAGAAACAATACCCCATGGGAGCTGTTTTCAAGTATGTGAAAAGATACGGTACAGAAAAATAGAAATAGAAGTTTGCTGAGGCCCTGGAGTCAAGACAATGAGCAAATCATGCTTGGACTACTATTTGTTGGGAATCTTATTGAGGGGATTCTTGGTCAAGTATGGGTTGGATTAGATGGTCTTTGAGTTACTGTTATTCTGAATTGTCCTGAAACTAAAAGGATGAAATGCCCCTTTCTGTAAGCCAAGGCTTTGATGCTATGTACTAAAAAAACAAAAAACAAAACCTGGGCTAGACAGGAAACCTGACTGCCACTAATTACCAAGTGACTTTAGACAAGTCACTTGACCTTTCTAGGTAGGCCTAGTTTTGTAATCTGTAAAATGAGGGGAAAGGGGTTGTTTTATATTCTCTTAGGTCCTTTCCAGTTCCATCATTTCAGTATCATTTCTACTGAGACTCAAAAATCCTCAATATTAGATATGAATGCTTAGAATTTTTGGAAGCAGTATAGCATAGTAGATGAAGAAATAGCTATGGAGCTGGGAAGACCTGCCTCTGACACGTAATTGGTCGTGTGACCCTAAGCAAGTCATTTTAACTACTCAGTGTGCCAAGCATTTCTCTAAGAATTAAACTTGCATTAGTTAAGGGAAGATAACCAGAGCTCTCTATACCAATGAAATCATAGATCTTGACCAAAAACAAAACTTAATATTTTTAAGTATTAAGGACTTAATGAAACATCCAGTATTTGGGAATGACTTATCAACATTCTGGTGAGGCTGTATGGCTATGAATGAAAGCAGAGATTAGATAACCCAAGTCCACCTAATGGGGCTGAATGACTTCCCCAAAGATACCAGGCAGAGTTTTTCTTTTTTCTAGCCTTGTGCTCTTACCATTACATGCCAATATTGAAGCAATGGCTTAAAAAAAATGGCATCTTTCAGCCTTTCAGTTTTAGTACTCAGAATCCCATCCAGTCCAACCAATACTTGACCAAGAGTACCTGACTACAATCTCCTAAGAACTGCAATTGTGAATGATTTGAAGAGCAATTGGAAGAAATATATTGGCTAAAGATGGGCTAGAGCATAGCATAGCTAGAGCACAGTACTGACCAGTGACTACATGTCAGAAGTGGTGTAAAAGATATCTAGGAAATACATTACTACAAAATGTCCTCATATAATGGGAGCTAGGGGAAAAAAGGCCAACAATTGAAGGTCACCAAGTACCTACAGAATAAAGATGTCCTTGCAGTGGGTTGGATGTATCCTTTATGGACAACTTACGAGAGAATACCGACAAGAGTTAAAATGGGATGACACATATATGATCTGTGACCTGCATCCTTAAAGGGAGTATATTGATGAGCTCATGGATCCATTTCATTATTTAATCTAGGAAGATTTTTAAACTTAAAACCCAGGCAATTTGAAATTGAACAAAAAATGATGAAAAGCCATATAAACTAACTTGAAATGGAGTGAATTCTTTAAAAAAATTTGATATCTTTTGTTTCGGCAACATATTAATTTCTGAGTATGTTCCTCCTTACATAATGAACTGCCTCTTACAATGTTGGGTAAATTCCATTCAACTATGTGCTAGGCACTATGTTAAGTGTTGGGGGCATCTAATGGTGAAAAAAAGTTAAGAGTATGCACAAAACTTAACAGAAATAAGTACAATAAATGCAAAGTGAAGTGTGATACAGTAAAAGGAAGCTGAAAATATTCTAGTAAAATTTGAGGGATACAACACTTACAAGTGGGAGAAATCTGGGAAGGTTTAGAGGTGCCGGAACAAAGCAAAGCTTTGAATAAAAAGACTATTTTAATAAGCAAAGATGAAGAACTCATGTATTTTTGGCATGGGAGACAAAAGCACAAGTGCAAGGAGGTGGTAGGATGGTAGGATGAAATTACAAGTACTGCACTTTGATTGCAACACAATGTACGAAAGGGACCAGCTAATCGTTTTATTGAAACTGAAAACTTGAAAGCTTCCAGTGTCACTCTAGATACAAGCAGAGAAATACTATATAAAAGTACTTCACATAAATGTGAGTTTTTAAATACACTATATAAGGTATAATTAATAGCTGAGGGAAGAGAGACTAGTTGACCTTTACCACCTTATCATTTCATAATTCTTAATTCTTCCTTGTCTGAGCCCTCTAGTCATGTTGTATCATAGATTCAACAAAGAGCAACATAAAATCGAAAAATATAATTAAACATTTAAAAAAATAACCTAGATTTAACACTTTCATGACTACCTATTTTTATCCAATTTTAGTTGGACTGTGGGGGGAGGTTGGGTGCTTAGGTGTTTATTCCCAGGGATTCTGTGGAATTTTCTATAATGGCAGCTAACATTTATATGGTAGTATGTGCCAAGCACTATGCTAAGCACTCAATGTTACCTCACTTGAACCTCAGGACAATCCTGTGAGGAAGGTGCTATCCTCATTTTACAGATGAGGAAACTGAGGCACAAAGGTTAAGAGACTTGCCCAGGGTCACACAGCTAATAATTGCCAGAGGCAGGATTTGAAGACTTCCTGCATCCAGGTCTGCAGCTCTACCCACTTTGCTACTTAGCTGCCTCAAAGTACCAGTCTTAGAGTCAGCAAGCCCCTCACTTCAAATGCTACTTCTAGAATAAAAGCTTAAAAGGGATTTTTTGGGGCTCCCATTCTCAAACTGGAAGACCGACTCTTCATGCACTAAACAGTCTGATGGGTCACATTTTCCATGGCTCATGAAGATTTTCTAAAACAGGTTCTTCACGCCTGGTCTATGATCTTGTTTAAAATATTTCTGTAACTCTTATTTCAGCATGATTGGTTTCCTTTGTAATCCTATTTTATGCATTTAAAAACATTATTCCAAAAAGAGGTCCATGAGATAAAGAAGGTTAAGACCTCCTTGCTGTCCTGGTCAATGGGCCATACTATTACTGTGAAGTTGGAGTTCTGGGCAGTTTGGAGGCATAAGCCTATTAATTCCCCTCATCCTTCTACTCTTATTTGACAGCAATTTCTAAATTTTTGCTGGAGTACTTTTTCTCCCTATAGTTTCTCTCCTTGTATTCCATGTAATGTTTGAATTAGTTGTCACCTTGGGCTATCATTAAAGGGTGTCATAATAACAACTCACATTTATCATTTATAAAGCACATTAAGAGTTTACTAAATGCTTTGATAAGCAAGCTGTTTAGGTTGTTTTTTCCATGAAACTTTTGGAAAAAGTTGTTATGAGCTGTAGAAATCCTGTAACAATCTCCCAATTCTACTTATCAATATGCAAATTCACACATCTTTTTATTCAACACTTCCCTAAATGCACATACTTACCTTTATAATTGCCTTTGAAATGGGTAGCAGTGCAAGATGCGACCACTTGGATGCTTTTGATTGCTGATTTAGGGAAAGCCATAACCTAGACTCCATATGGTTTTTGACACTGAGTACCTACAATGCGCAAAAAGCACATTTATCCTTCTTGTCACTATTTATTTTTCTAGGTAAAGACAAGATAATTCAGAAGAAACCAAGTTCCTCTTTTAAAATTTGGGTTTCCTGTCGGATTTGTATGTCCACTAATGATCTCAAAAATAAAATTTCAGGCCACATTCAAACTTGAAATTCAATAAAGTCAGTTAAGCCCAAATGAAACTTTACAATGGAAAGTGTACTGAAGTGAACAGGAAAAATTGATGGCATAATCCATTTCAAGCTTCTAACTCCTGGGACTAGGGATATTTAACATCTGCTACCCACAAAGGCTACAATAAATTTTTAGAAAATGAATGTAAAGATATTAATGAACAATCTGCCATCATGCCAAAAGAAAAGGAATTTGGTCTTACTAAAACAGAACAAGAATACTTGATTTCAAAGTTTTAATAAAGTCACTACATTTCAGGTTTTTTTGTCTCTCTTTATTTAAACACAAATACATTTACAGCATGCAGGTTAAATTAAAACTATATGGCGTCTTCCCCAAACCAATTATCTTTGAATGTATCTTCTTCACGCACTGAAATTAAGCCAACGTATTCCACAGGTAGATTCACTCATGTCATCTCATGTCAAATTTAGAGTTACACACAGTAGTGAGTCAGTAATCTTAAATTATGCAAATAATTTAATTGATCACCATGAATAAATATTATTCTTTTATTTCACTGAGTTTTTCTTCTAAACCATTTAACAAGACAATTCAGAGGAACATAAAAATAAAATCCACTCCAAAAAAGGGATACTGCAAATTGAAATAGCATTGCGTCAGGGTCCTAGTAGAGACTGAAAATGTTCATTTACAAAGAGTAAATAAATGTTCTGTTCCATTGACCTACCGAAGCAGAACCAAAGAGCAGTTCCTTTTAAAAAATTTAGATGTAATTCCTGGTAAACTCTGCAAAAGGTTTAAAATTAGAAATTAAAAAATTATTAAGATATAAAAAGGTAATGTATGTTTTTGAGCTACATGCTAGTTACAATTGCACTGTTACACAGCAATGCTCAGCACCGAGACCCGTGATACTTTACTTACAGGAATGAAACTACCATAGACAGACAAAAGAGAAAAAAAAATCTGCTTCATTGATGTATATTTCCGAGAAAACCAGTTTTCAGTCAGAAGTGAAATACAAATATCTAACTAAGATATGCACCCATTAGGCAGGCAAGACAAAGGTGTTTTCATTTAGAAAACTCTTGTCTTCATCACAAATGTTGCAGGATTTTCTTCTTTAGCAAAATTGCCTATCTTGCTACACACAAAGATTTCATCTTGAATTTTGGAGCGCTTCTTTTTTGATCAGTCCTAAAAGCAACATAATGGCTTTAGGGCTACAGACCGCAACAGCAAGGACTTCTGGCTGTTAATAAAAAAAATAAATAAATAAATTCACCCTTTAAATCAAGATTTTTACAAAAACTGGAAATTACAGTAGTTAAGGAAATAGAAAAATAAGCCAATTAGGGTCTGAAAACTTCTGACAATGGCTCCAAATTTCATAATACAAATATTTGTATATAAAACTTTGCTAAAAAGTTATTTTGCCACCAACATCCTAATAAAGAACTTCAGGGTTCCTATATTATCTGATGAATAGCTCCCAAACCCTAACTTTTCCCTAAATCCTGCTAAAAGCCCTAGAAGAAGCAAAGGTTTGAGATCTCTTTCCATATCACTGATATTACTTTTAAATGAAATTGTTGATTCATTTCAATCCTCTGAGGAAGAATTGGGAGCAATAGGTAAAAACTCTAGATCTAATTACAAAATCACGGACTAAAGCCAACAAAGGAAACCATTTTATTTCATGAATATACTAGTGACTCTTGCAAACAAGGCAAAAAAGAAAAGATTCATTTAATATAAAAGGTTTGGAGTAAACATCCCAATATTTCTAGACTAAACCAGAAATAAATTATAGTGTACAACTCAGTGTAGAACAATCTTAAAACATACCTCAAGGATGGGTGACCAAAATGAACTAATTCCTATTTTATGTGCATCAGTGTGTTTTACTTAATTATCTAGCTGTTTAAGCTACTTCACGTTTCCTCAATTTCCAAAGGCTAAATTTAGATCATTGATGTAGTACTGATAATGTGAGAATAAGAAATTAAATTTAGTTCTAGACCCTTCTAGTTCCTTTTCCTATGTTAGAGATGATAAATTAACTGTCAGATTTTTGTGCTAGACAGTAGGCTAACCGGAATGAAGCAGGATATTTTCACCTCATCAAACTATATTGTGTATAGAATCAGGAACAATACATAAAATGTTCCTTTGCCAAACCAACTCTCTTGTGTAAACTTAGGTTTACTTGTTAATATATAGTATTTAACTAAAAATAACCTGGCAACAGGCATTTCATCAGATTAACAGTTAAGCAGCCTGGTTGAAACTGAAATGTCTAGTTATGCAGTTTCAAGATTTCAGTGTCCAAATGATGTTCAGAAGCACACTTCAGAAATCATACAAAGAAATGTTAGCCCTGATGTCATTTCCAGGAGTCTTTAAGCGCTGCCCTGATACACACCGTGGGACACACAGTGAGTGCTACAAGTGGTAAAACAATATCACATCTAAACTCCAACCTTGTTCCATGTTCCCTAAAACAAGAAAACACACACAAAAGAAGGAAGGTGTTAACTAAAACCTTCTTTAAACCTGTAGAGTACATTCAACTTGGCACAGTGCAGACTAAATTTAAGACATGAAAGACAAATCGTGTCATGAACAGGGCTACGCTCTGAAATTACATGTCAATTTTCCAAGACGCCAAAATTGCACTCTAGTTTTGTTGAGGATCAGCAGAATTTGCAAGATGAGTTGGGTGGGAAATAGCTGTACAGGCCAGGTATAATTTCTACATTTAAAAAAGTTATAATTCTATAATCCCTGCAGGGGAGAGATTATAGTCATGGAATGAGGCTCTCTCTGCTTGGTAACACATCATCTTCAACAGCTGAAAGAGAAAAAAAGCAAAGAAAAATCAGTATTTCAATTTACAAATAAAAGATTTTCTGTTGTAATTATGAAGTGGGACAATACAATTTCAAAACAGCTAGATTAAAATTTATGAATAATCTAATACTTTCTAAAGATGTATCAATAACCACCTTACCAAACTTTTAAAAAAGACTTCTTTTACTTACCACCATTTGAACATCAGGGAAACAAATAAGCTAATAAAAGCTAACTAATTTTTAAGTCTTCAGAACCACTGGAAAGAATAGACAATAGTTTCGAGTGTGCTGGCAAGTACAGCAGAGGAGAAATGAAAAGGTAGAGACAATAGACTGCAAAAACAGCAAAAGAAGAAAATGGGATGAAGAGAAAAAGAGGGCGGAAAGAGATCCTCACAAAAGTGGAAAGAGGGAGACTGTTATCCACCATTCTCTCAGGTGCGATAGGGTTCCTCATCCAGGGAGAAGTGTTAAAATTAACTCACAGATAGCTTAGCAGTAAGAGAATCAGTAATAACGATGATGATTGCCAGTGGGATTTTGGATTGTTTTTCTAGTAGAAGAAATCAGTCTGAACTGTTCCAGTCACACCAGAATTTTTCAGATAAAATGATCTCAGTTTACTCTACAAAAACTTTCACACTGTTTCTTTCTAGCCATTCTTTAGGACAGGAGGATAGAGTGGGGCTGGGTAGGTGTCTCCACTATACAGAACAAACAATAAAATGAACCCAGTATTTTAAAAGAGTTTCAAATGTGGCCAATATAGCTAAAGTATAGAGAGGGCTCTATCTCCCTCATGTGGCAGAACTGCTATTACACAGCACTTAAAGTTCAAAAAATTCAAGTTAACTTAAGCACAATATTGTCCTTCTTCCGTGTTCTCAAGAAGGAGTGGTTCAGTTGATACGTGATAGCCACTGTAAGGTTCATCATCAAAAACTGACTGGCTGTTTTTAGCGCAAGTACCTCCAAGGCTTTCTAAAGCCCAACCCAAACAGGAAGCAGAAACAATCTAAATTAACATGCAGCTCATCCAAACTGGTATATAATTGGGACCAATAAGTATTGGCAAACAAACATTAGAACCGTTTGAAATTCAAATTCTTCCTTCTACCCAGGTCAAGCGATGCCTCCTTTGTGGGGCATCTGGACAGAACACAGAGCTTGTCCAGTGAAGGCTGACTACCAAAGGCTTGTTGAATTTTTCTGACCGGAGCAACTGACCTATCCATTTACTGGAGGGATTATGACTGGTAATGATGGGAGTCATTCAAGTGAAATCACACATATTTGAGGCATTCATGATACATTTGATGATATATTTTTTAAAAAATATTATGAAGGTATTATAGAGAAGAAAATACTGGGGGGGCAAGTCAGGAGACAAGTACTGATACTGGCTCTGCCAACTAACTGAATATCTAAAACTGTGCAACTCTGGGCAAGTTAATTAACATCTCTGGGCTTCAGTTTCTTCATTTGTAAAAGAGACCAAATGATTTCAAAAATCCAGTCCAACTCAAAATTCTTTAACTGATTTTTCTAAAATGATGAACCTCTATACCATCTGGTTCTGTTTCCTACTGTAAATCATACAATTATTAAGCGATTACTATGCACACAGCACAGCACCAGGTTCTGGTGGCAGATAAAAATAAAATGTAATTGCTGCCCCCATGGACTTTACAACCTAATAATGGGCTACAACAAATGCATAAATTATAATGCAAAATGATGCACAGGCATGGAAACTGCAAATTATATCCTATGTAAGGTCCAAGAAGAAGAGCAACAGAGGGAAGGGTGTGATTTATGAAAAAAGGCCTGGATACAGGACAGTATGAGACATATATGGGAGATGATAAGTAGTTCAGTTTGGGGGAATGAAACACACAGATAATGAAATAGTGTAAGATGAGGCTGGAAAGGTAGGGCATCTCCCATGATGGAAAAGGCTTTGAAGGCTAGGCTAAGGAGTTTGAACTTGATTGGGCAGGCAATAGGAAACCATCGAAGGGCTTTGAAAAGAGGAGAGACAGCTAATTTTCCCCATGTACAGATCAGTTCTATCATCAATATTGAAGGATGGTTTGAGGGAAAGAGGAACAGAACCGAGGTTACTGCAAATATTCAGATGTGATAATAACAGCTTCTGTGAAGTGAGAGGGAGTGGAAATAAAAGAGGACCATCTGAGAGATTATGGAGGTGGAACTGATACAACTTGACAAATGGCTCAATGTGTGGGAAAGGGAAAAGTCAAAATGGGGAGTGGGTTTTGAAGAAAAGATTAGAGGAGACAGCCTTCCCTTCAAGGACCACTTAAAATAGTAAAGGAGTCTAAAACTGCAGACAAACAACTGTCAGAAAAGTAAGATGATGGTAGCTGTCTAAGAGAGGTCTTCAGGCAGAGTTCTGTGAGAAACAGAAATCACTTCTAGCTGGGTCCAGGAGGGGAGCATCTATGGCCTTCAATAACAGACTATGTATTTTTATATCATAAATAACTGGTCATCATGAAATGTTTTCTGCTGCCCTTTTTTTTAATGTCAATGACTAAATTATGTCCATTATTATCATATGTCATTCACATTATGTCAATCATTAAATTAACATCTAATTATTGATTACCTGGCCAGGTCTAAGTCAAAATTATAGCTATTAAAAATGTTTTAAAAAAATAATTTCTATAGCACATATATACCTCTAATAAAAATTAGAATTCATTTATCAATCTTGATTCTATTAAGTCTTTAAAAAGCTATTTAAAACATTTCAAAATCAAGTATCTCAATTAAATTTTTCTACTCTTCTTTGATCTCCAATGGGCATAGTATAAACAAAAAAAAAAATCAGAAAATTTGCAAGTACAAATACTTACACTTTGTCTTGTCTGCCTCCACCACCACGAACTGCCACAGGTTGGCTATTCTGAGTAAACGCGCCTCCCCCACGAATTGCACTTGGATGAGTTGGAGAAGCAGCCGGATGCTGTCCAGGACGAATGGGCTTAGCTAAATAAAAGTAAAGAATGACTTTTGAACACCATTTATCACAATTTTTCAAGCAATTAAATCAGTATGATTTTTTCCCTCCCTCAGTATATATCACAACATATCCTTTTCTTAGGTGATCTTTGTGTCTTTATGAGTTCAGGCTAAAAAATATTGGAGTTCTACTACTATGTCAAAAAAGTGCCCTGAATTAAAACAAGAATCAGATAAGCTCTTCACATCTACCTACACACTATTTTAGATTTAAAAATAGGTTAATACTACCTCAAAATCGACAGGATCAACTTCAATATTTAAGCCCACACAGATGAAACTATAGTTCCTTGAAGTACTGAAGTAACATCAACTCACTTCTCCCCCTCTTTGTTTTTGTGACAAACAGACACAGACACATTATTGTGCCAACAAAATATGCCACAGCTCCTCTGTGGGGTCCTGCTGAGGCCTCTGGGTTTCCTGGGCTTGCACTCAAAGTCTCTTCGGCTTTTGCTTCAATGAACATGCAGATCTATATAAGGCTTTGGAGCTGGTGATGAGGGAGTCACCTTTTCTAGTCCACACCCTACCCCCTCCCTAAACTGGTTGTGCCCTCCTCCATATTTGTGTGTGTGTTTGTATGTAAGCATACGTATGTACACACGTACACAGACACGTACACGTATCTCGTTGGGGGCCCTTCTTGAGGGCCAGGAACATTTATTTTTTCCGTATTTCCAGTGACTAGCACATAGTAGGCATGTAATACTGTTTTACTGGTTGAATGATGAGAATATTTTAGAGGAGGAAAATACAAAATTTAGATCTTTCTCCTAATAATAGTGATTATAGGCAGGTTATTAACATGCGGACTTTTAATAATAAAAAAGCAACTAATCTTCTTTAGAGATTAGAACATAACTAAACACAATCTAAACTGTCTACTGCAGAGGTAACACTCCAGCATGCTGCACAAACCACATTAAAATATAATTGTGGGAAATACCTAACAAAATAAAAATAAAACAGAACATAGATTATGTGGTTTTCTAAGCCAATGTGCAGCCCACAGGGATCTTTATGTATGGTTTAGTGGCCGCATTTCTCTTTGGGATTGATTCCACTCCTACTTTCAGGCAGTTCGCCAAAGCTGTAAGACGGGTAATATAATGGAGTTCTTTAGAAGGCATTAAACAGATAGATAGATAGATAGATAGATAGATAGATAGATAGATAGATAGATAGACAGATAGATAGATAGATAAATAGACAGATAGATAGATAACTGAAAAAAAGCAAAATAAAAAATCCTGACCACTTTCTTTTACATCTGCAAGTTAAGCTGTGCTGAAACTAAGGCACTTTCACCCTCCCACCCCTTCCTGCCCACTCAATTCTTAGCTCCTAGTAATGTGGCTCTCACCCCTTTCAAAAATGTCCCCTCCTGACTATCAAATCCAATGTCCTGTTTTCACTGACCCTGGGAGCCTCCTCTATGAAATGCTCAGCTCTCCCAGCTTTGCAGGACAGTGCACAGCACTGGTTTCCTTCCTATTGCATTTTCTCTCTGCTGGGTCTTCTCCCTTTCCTGCACGTGAAACCTGGGCATGTTTCGCAGTTTGAACTGGACCCTCTTTTCCACACTCTCACATTTCATTTCCCTAAGACTAGAGACCATAAGGGAATGGTCTCTGTGTGGTGGGGTAGGATCCCTGTCACTTACAGAGTATTTGTGAGAGGATGGGAAGGGGAAGAGTAATTAGCCTCTATGTCTATCTCCAGGATATTCAGAAGGGCCACAAAAGGTTTTCACTTTTAATACCCACCCTTAACTCATGGAAGTTAATGTTTCGTTAGCACATACTTTCCAAATATGCTGCTTCTGAATAGCAGATTTATTTACATTATGATGTAGCTTAAATCTCAATTATTGAGCTTTTGTGAAAACAAAGCCTTAAGAACTCTTGGCATAAAAGAGGCCTGAAGAGGTGATAGACTAAACGCAGAATAAAACACACATTTTTGGACATGGCCAATATGGGAATTTGTTTCGACTGCCTATACTTATTTGTTAGAAGAATTTTGTTTTTGTTTTTTTCTTCCATTTGAGGGAGAAAAAATAAACTCGGGATATCATTAAGGAAGATTATGAATAAAAAATAGAATGACAGCTTGAAAGTTGTATTGGTAGCCTCCCCTATTATAAGACCTAAAGAAAAGCCCTCCACAAAGCTAGATGGATTCCCTATGGAGGAGTATGTAAGGACCTAGACAAAAATCACATGGTAGGAAAAGGCAGGGGTAGGTTTCGATCATGCTATTTTGAAAGGAATTTCTAAACTGATGAAATTAAAGGTCCAATCCACTGATTTATATATAAAGTCTGTTAGTGGAAAGCATTGCCAAAATTCACAAAGTAAAGCAATCATCAAATAAATTTATTTTTATTTTATTTCATTTAAATTGTTTTTAGAGAATTATTCCAAGAACCATTTAGCAACATGAACAGAATATTGATTTAGCCAATTCATAAAACAATATTTTTTTCATGCTGACAAGTCATTTAATTCCATAAGAGGATCATAGAGATATGAGAATGAAACGATCTTGCCTTGTTAGAGAGAGAGAGAGGGAGGGAGGGAGGGAGGGAGAGAGAGGGAGAGAGAGAGAGAGAGAGAGAGAGAGAGAGAGAGAGAGAGAGAGAGAGAGAGAGAGAGAGAGAGAACAGTTTTAGGAAAAAAAAACAAGCTCTTTCGCACGTTCTACTCACCAATCTGTGCAGAATGTCCCCTCCTGGCCATGTTCTTTGACCTGACAGCTTCCTTAATCCGATCGACTTCTTGCTGATACCGTTTACGATCCCGAGAGGCATTTTCTTTGGCTTCTTTCAGAGCCGACTCCAAAGCTTTAACTCTCTCAGCTGTAGCTCTAAGTCGTTTTTCCAATTTTGGAAGCTCACAGCGAAGATCTGCATTATCACGTACCAACTGAGGGTAAGTCAAAGCAAATGATTTACTCTTCAGAATATGAACCACATTTACTTAAAAGGTAAACATCTATTTTCTGGCATTTTTGCTTTTAACACATACAACCTGCTCCAGCTCTTCCTCCAGAGGAAGGGGAAACGGGCATGGGCACAGTTGAAGACATACATTTCTCCCAAAGCAGCTGCAGGTGGAGGAGGAAGGGCCCTTTGGCTGTGAGGTCTGAAGAGCTGAGCCGAAACCCCAGATCTACCACTTACTGGTGACTTTTTCTCAGTTAGCTGAACTCAAATACTCATTTATCCCCAATATAAAACATACAGAGAGGAAGTGTGGCAAAGTGGACAGAAAGCCAGCCTTGGCTGATGCCTGGACAAATCCTGTGGTCACCCTGGCCAGGTTCCTTAACCTCTCGGGGCTTGAGGCAGGTGCAGCTTGGCAATGGAAGGGAGAACTTCCTCACTGGGCATTCTCCACACCAATGAAATTACAGGTCAGGTTTAAAAGAAAAAAACTAGCAAAAATGATCTCAAGTGACACAACTCTTAGCTATACAAATTATGTTGTGTTATTAAACTAACGCTATCTCATTCAGTTCACACTTTCAACTTTTGTGCACATCTTGGTAAAACTGGAAAGATTTATTGATGAGGGAACTAGGGGTTTGGGGCAGGGGAAGGGAAACTGAGAATGGAGGACCCATCAGTGCTTACTAAACTTCAAGAACCTGCAGAGGCTATACAATTACACGGTTTCACTAGCCTGCCCTCAGGGAGGGAGACTCCTAACAAAAGATCACTATCCATTAGCCTCCTCTCCCCTCCTCAAATCCTCTCAAGTTCTTGGGAGTTTGTTTATATGCTGTAGTTAACAGAAAAAAACTCAGGGCCTGAAAATATGTCTCATGGAATTCCTGACCACAGGGACTGGAAAGCCTCTGAATGACAGACAAAATAATAAAAGCCTTCCAAGTAACTGGCATTTCTACAAGTCATTCTATCTCCACTTCATTACCTGTTTGTGCACTTTAGTGAGCTGCTCAAGATTATTCTCAAGAAAGGAGATCTTCTGCTTTTGGGCAGCACTACCTCCAGTGTCATCAGAATCAATCTCTGCACTCTGAGAACAAAGAGATAATGAATCACTTCAATATTTAAACATATAAAATTATTTAAGAAAACTAAGGTAAACTAAAGGTATAAGAATGAAATTTATACATAAAATTAAATGGCCATTACAAGAATTTCAAGGATGTTAAATTACCTTTTTAACTCTTGTGGCTAGGTCTTGAACAAAGAGCTTCCGAAGGTTGTGTAAAGTCTGAAGTTCTTTTGCCTTGAATGAAAAACATTTTTACAACTTAATATTTCATATTTTGGAGAAATGTAAAATCCCAAACTGCAAATTATCTTACCACTGTCTCTTCTAAACCCTTCAGGTCTTGCCTTGCTTGTTCTCGCCTGTCTTGCATGACACTAAAAATAAGGAATAAAAAATATGTACATATAGATTGTGCATGGAAACACACCAATTTTATCTTCTGGTTCAGTAAAACCTGGCTTTTATGTAATAGGGAAAGAGGAAAAAAAATCTTTCATTCAATAGAAGCTAGATTGTTAGAGTGAATAAGAAATTTTAGTTGAAAATCCTACATTTTAACAATATAATTTGTTTGATGTTCAAGACTCTTACTTATGGGATACACAGAACACTATTTCCAAAGCAAAGTGAAATGCTTCAATGGTGCAAAGAGGTAAAATTATTTGTTTGAAGTGTGCACAAAAAGACAACAACTGGTACTGATTTAAGTGTTCTTGAATCAAAATGATGGTTGTGGAATGAGGTGGTTAACTGGGAGGTAAGCAGATACTAAATTATCAGAGAATTAGAATATGATAAACCATTATTTTGCACTAAAACCACACTAAACATAAACTGAAGTTTCTTTTGATGAATCAGAAAGAACTCCAGGATCTTAGGTGCCTTAGGGTATTTATTGTGACTAGTCATGGTTGCATAGTAGCACAGACACATGAGATGTGGGTGACTGGGGCTGGGTCTGTCATTATGATATACTCTAGAAGTTGCTTTTAAAATAAATCTCTGATATCAGCTAGTCTGTTCTCTTACAAGACAGAGAAGCAAGAAAACTGTAGGGTTAGTTATGTGAGCTTTCTAGATCACAAACTGTTAGTTCCAAAGGAACCTAGCTGACTTCAGAATAATCAAGCCTTTACTATACTTGCTAGCTAGTGAGTTGTTAAATAAACAGAAACAATCTCTCCTTAATGATTCACAACTGGTAGCAGTCAGCTAAAACAATGGCATCAGCAGGCAAGTGGGGCAGATCCAGCTTGCTCATTAGTTGTAGGCATTAGAGACAAGTTCCAGCCACCTGCAGTCAGGTGACCCTCATTTTGCCTGCAGCCTTATGTTGGGCCCAGGTTCTCCTCATTACTCCAATTCAGTCTCCTATTTTAGATTTTGCCACAATTCTCACTCACGTAAGTTCATGTAGTTTCCTGCTTTTTTCTTGGTCTGTAGCTTTCAACTTCTCATGTTCAACTCTCAGGCGTTCCTGCTCTAGCATCATTTTCTGATTCTGACTATTGAAAGAAAAAAAGACAGAAGTAATGTTAGCTTTATAAAATGTGTCAAAATACACTTAGAAAAGCGTTAAGACTTTTCAAAGTTTCAGTTTTCACAGTCAAGCTTTTCCTAATATCTAAACTAAGATTTCTCTTTTACTACATAGCTCCATATTAAAAAAAAAGTCAAGTATTATCATTCACACAAGTTATCTTTTTTGACACACTGACTTGCATAAACGATAATATGTAAGGACAATAGGTTCTATGTATTTTACTTTTGCTTGTTTGCAATTTCAAATAATTTTTTTTACTTCTATTGTCCCAGGATTTTTCTTAAAACTTTTAAAAAAAGAAAAGTGAGCAAATTCCACCACTCCATTTTAAAATGAAAAATAACTTAAAGGTTCCAAATTTTTCACTAGAGCTTATGATGTTTCAATCACAAATGTGTATTTTTCAGGAAAATATCCTACCTGCAGTTTTGATTTCTGCATTTGTGTAATGCTCCAAAATTCAAAGAAAATGTTACAGATATCTGTATCTATCTAAGTTTATTTATATAAGACTATCCTACTTTTCCCCACTGAATCTCTCCCAAATACACTTTTGTTGAAATTAAATTGTAAATGTATAAGCAAATGTATTAAAATAAAAAATTAAACACTTACTCTTGAAGATCAGTAATAAGCTTTTCTTTCGCATCAACTTCATCTCTCAGACTACTAATTTGTTTTTGATGAGTTTCTCTATGGCTTTGTATCTGTTGTTCAACAGCTTGCTAAAACAGTTTATTTGAAACAAACAAACGAAAAAGGTCAAAAACGAACACTGACGTATTAAAAATTAAGATGATGACATAAAAATTAACTTACCTTAACTTCATTTGCAGTCTGAACCTTATTTAGATGCTCTTTTTCCATTTCGTGGACTTTTTCTGGGCAGGGAAAAGGAAAAGAACAGCAAATTTCTAATACAGATTATAGAAAATATGGCCCATTTCTCTGCAGAAATAATTGTCAACCCCCAAACCCTTTCAATTATTCACATTCTAAATGGCAAATCTTGCCTCAGAGTCATTAGTAGTTAGTAAAACCACAACCTTTGTCAACACATTGAATTCCTAAATTATTACTGTTACTTCATATACAAAGTCCCTTGAAATTCAAACACTTAGTTCCCTTTCGGCTCCTGGGAAGGCTGAGAGGGGACAGCTCTGAGAATTATTTATTCCTAGAATGCAGCAGTAGGCCTTGGGTACAGATGTGACAGGAAGACTCTATAGGGAAACTGGACAGTTTACAATTCCTTATGACCCAGGTCCTCAATGTGACTTCATTATTATGCACGAAGTAGCTTCCCAGATTAGTCATATACCCATTAAAATGTAATTTCAAAAAACCAAGTCCCCATCTCTACTACCTTTCATTAGTGCAAATAAAAGTTAGCTGAAAGGAAGAATTAACATGGATGATTTCTGAAAGGCTGGTAATACAAAAATCAAAATCGCTAACTTGGCTTTGCTTAGGCAGTGAAGACAAAGGCAGTTCAAGACTGGCTAAGGCAATATTCAAAGGTGACTTAAAAGGATGCTGAGCAATGAAATTTCTGGGGTTCCAGTTTGTTAGTATGAAGGGAATAGCCCCCAAATACACATATATAATTCAAAAGTCAAGAAATATATCCACCGGAAAATAAGGAATTAACATACCTTGTGCTCGAAGCTGGACTAGTTCTTCATTAAGGGAGTCCACAGATTCTTCCAACTGCCTTTTCTTTTGCTCAACGTTCTGAAGGTATTCAGTCAATGACTTGATTTTTGCTTCATGCTTTCAAAGAAAAAATATATTTGGAGTGATTTGAAGTGGGGAAAAAAATCTCAACTACTTTAGTGGCAAAAGAATCTTATAAATAAAAGACATCTTATAAAAAAATCAGAGTCCAGGCAATTAACGTTTTCAAATACATGATAAAATAATGAGACATACATTTTTGGACATGGCCAGTGAGGGAATTTGTTTTGCTAGGCTATTAGTATTTGTTGTTGAGGGCTTTCTTTTCTTTTCTTCTTTTTGATTGTTCATTGCAGGCAGGAGTAGCAAGAGGTAATAAAAACTTTTAAAAATAAATACATTTTAAAGAAAACATATATATGGCAAACTACCAAGTCCCAGATTTAAAATCTTTAAGAACTTAGCCAATGTGCCAACTGGAAAACAGTAGTCTTGAAGGGAGGGCAATGACAGTGGTGTTACTATGCTTTCCCCCATTTAACTTTACTCCATATAATTTTTCTGTATGGCTTATGCATTCTAATATTCCTGAGAAGTCACCCTACATTAGAGCATAATTTCCTGACAATGGTTCCACATCACTGGTTGTTAATTTTACTAGTTTACTATGATCCTCAAGACCCTTTCTTACCCCTAAGCATTCTGTTTAAGAAGAACAAGTAAATGGACACATTAAGGATTTTAGGTATTGGGGGCAGCTAGGTGGCACAGTGGATAGAGCATCGGCCCTGGATTCAGGAGGACCTGATTCAAATCCGGCCTCAGACACATGACACTTACTAGCTGTGTGACCCTGGGCAAGTCACTTAAAACCCCCTTGCCTAACCCACCCCCCCCACCAAAAAAAGATTTTAGGTATTGTTTGCAGCAGGTTCGCATCTCAATATTTACTGAAGCAACTATTTCAAACCTTCTTCACATACCTCCATTCCCTTCCTCAATATCTCTTGTCCCTGCCACTTGTTTTACTGAAAAGGCTACCAACTTTGAAGCTTTGAATCCTCTTTCTCCTTCCTTCCTGTTTCAGAAGATGAGGTTGTCCTTCTTGCCAAGCTGTCCCTCCATGTGCGTCCTTGCTCCTTCTAGTCATCCCTTCTGCTTTTCCCATCTTCAACCTGTCCCCTTTTAGTACTGCTGCATCAGAATGACAGAACAACTCCAGAGCTGGAAACTCCGTGGCAATCTAATGCAAGCCCTCTACAGTCTGCTGCAGTGTACATACAGTCTCTACTACGGGCAAGTCTCCTTCTGCACCGATGCATTACCAGGAAGCTCTTCCTGACATCAAACTTACACGTGCCTCTGCATCTTCCACCTGCTGCTCCTAGCGCTGACCTCTGGGCCAAGCAGAACAAGGCCAAGCCTTTTCCAGACAGACGCTCTTCAACAGAAGGCATAACCTGCTCTCCCCTCCCTGCCAGCCTCTTCTGCTTCAGGGCAAACACTGCCAGGTGCTTCAAATGATCCTAATATGGCATGACTGCCTTTCTCTAAATGTTACTCAGTTTATCAACGCCATTTCTGTACTGTGGCACCTGGAACTGAATGTGCCATTCCAGATGTGACCAGCCCATAATTAAGTGGTTTTCTTATCTGTAGTTGTATATTTTTCTTAATAAAGAACATATTTTTCTTAATGTAAGTATATATTACTTATATGTATATGTACACACACACACACACACGTTTCTTAATAAAGAACAGACTGGCTTTTACAGTTACCATGTCACAATGCTGAAGCACACCGAGGCTGTTGTTCACTAAAACCCCCAATTTTATTGATGGACTGTTGTCTAGCCAGCCCTTGTTATCTTGCACTTGTGAAGTTGATTTTTTCAACAAATGTAAATCTTTACACTTACTTATCACATTTCATCTTATTCAATTTAGCCTGTCAAAATCTTTTTCAATCTCAGTCATTCCTCTTATCTTCGTATCAGCTGCAAATTTGATAAACATGTCATACATGCCAATATCCAAGTCATTGATTAAAATGGTAAAAAGCACAGAGCCAAGCACAAAATCCTGAGTCCTCCCACTGGAGATCTCCTTCCAAACTGACAGCAAACCAGGAACCATTACTGATTAACTGTTCTGACTGAATATTTAGAACCAGTTTTGTATCCTCCTAATTGTATTTCCATTTCACTTTTATTTCCCATATTTTCCACAACAATAGCATTCTCCTAATTTCTGAAAGCAGGGACATTGGCCCGTGTCAAATCCTCATCTTTGACCTTTCCAGGATCACTCTAAGCAGCCCAGCAACCCCATCTGCAGTTCTTTCAGTTCCTGAAGGTGTTCATTTTGGTCAGATGAATATTAAGGGTATCTTGCTGCTCTATTTCTTACTGATAGTATCTTGGGCTTCAGCTCCGTATTAGCCATTTTTTCTTTTACATTTCTAAGTTTGTTCTCATTAGCAAAGAAAATAAAATACAAATGGAGCCACTTTGACTCTTCTGTCATCAATTATCACTCCATTCTCCCCAAGCAGCAGCCCTACCCCCTTCTTTAAGTCTTTTTTCCCTGAATGCAGCTAAAGAGCGCTTTTTGTTTTTAGCCCCCCAGCCTTGGCTTCTTCTGAGCTTGAGCCCTCCTTAGAGGATTTCTGCACAATCCCTCCCAAACTTTTGCATTCATCCCATTAGCTGCTTTTCCTTCCCTCTTTCAATGTCTTTAAAACTCTAAACTGATTGGTGAGTTCCTGTGCATATGCTGATTATCAGCACTGTTTCTTTTTTCATTATCTTCATAATTTGATTGTTGAGAGTGTCTTATCCCTTCTGGGCTAACTTTACTTTAGAATTGTACAAACCTCAATGGCATTCTACTGATACCCAGAAAAGAGAACTTTTTTATCACAGGATCCTAACCATCCTTCCTTTTAAGATCTCTCCCCCAAAGTCAGGATTCATCACATGACTCTATCTTCTTAACATGCAATGCTATTCCACCCACACCAACCTCAATTCTTTCTTGTATGCCCTTTCAGAGGCGCATTCCAGTCCTCAGTGTCACTCTATTCAGTTCCAGTGATACTGATGAGGTCACACACAGCCTGCTGGCACTAGAAAATCTAGGGCTGTCGTTTTTGCTTTGAACTTGTACTCTGGACATTTGTATACATATAAATCTGATGTCATGGATTTCATCACTAACTCCTAGGATATTTTTTTCTAGATGGATTAAGAGACTGACGCCTTAGGAGACAACCATATCTTAGAGAGTGAGAGGAAGAAAAAGAGTCAAAAGACAAAGAATGATCTGAGAATTATAAGAACTCAAGACAATGCTGGTCTCCATTTGGATTGTTCTATAATCCCCTCAAACTCAAGATATCTAAAGCTGAACTCATATTTTCTTGTTAAGACTCAGCCCTTCTGTTATTTGTGAGGATCAAATTCTCAAGACTAATCTTTTGACGCCTGCTCTTCTTGGATTCCTCAGATCCAATGAACTGGCAGGTTCTGCTGACTTTATTCCAACAATCTCTCTCATACCTGCCTGGTCCTTTCTAGCCCTACCATGGCTCAGGCTCACCTAACAGATTTTGGGCTGGTTCAGACCTTAAAGACTATCCAGTCTAACACTTTAGTTTGACAGAGGAGAAAAATGAGGCCCAAAGAGATCAACTAACTTACCCAAAGTCACACAGTAAGTGGCAGGAGCACAATTTGAACCCAGGTCTTGTGACTCCAAATCCAACACTACATTATACTACAATGACTCTTGTAACAGATTCTTCTCCTTTTTTGACCCCTTCCAGTTCATAGTTTTATTCAAAGTTTAATTTCTTAGTACCAGAAGATAACGGTACTTAGGTTACTTTAGTCAACTTAAGTTGGCAATGATGAGTCAGAACAGAAATTCTTCAATTAATCGGGTTGCTAGGAATAACAGAAGACTTCATCTAATATTTATACAATGTTATGAAATAAAGCATAAGTACATTAGATATACTGTGGTTCTTTGGTGTATCTTGAAAGGGAAATTTTTCTGTAACATGTCAGGGAAATTTTAATTAGCTACAGCTATAGTGGAAGGTATATATACTGTATATATACTGTACTGATTAACTATATACCCTTTCAACACTATACATGGTGTCCCAAAATTCTTAACGTAGTTCAGTTTTAGCCTTTAAAATGCACTAAGACTTTAGGACATGCTGTATGTCAGTTTAGATTCATTAACCTACCACTAAGACTCAACTGCCCCAACTACCATAGAATTAGTAGATTAAATTGCTGCTTACTTGAATCTTACAGGGAGACAATACTTGTTTTCTTTTGATACGAGGACATTTTGACCATGACACATCCCATTTACATTCCTTTAAAGACAAAGCTCTAAACTAACAGGGTGCTGTTTCTTGCCAACAGCAATCTTTATTTAAAAGCTCTAGATCAAGAGAAGCACGAAAAGGTAAACAGGAAAGAGAAATCATAAGGGACTTATTAAAGTTGAACTGTTTACATTCCTACATGGAAAGATGATATTTGTAACTCATGAGACCTTTCTCAGTATTAGAGTAGTTGCAGAGAATATATACACACACATACACACACACACACACACACACACACACACATACACAGACAGACAGACAGACAGAGGGCAAAGGGTGAGTTGAATATGAAGGGATGATACCTAAAAAACAAATTTAAGGGGTGAGAGAAGATTGTACTGGGAGAAGGACAAAGGGAGAGGTACAATGGGGCAAATTATCTCACATAAAAGAGACAAGAAAAAGCTTTTTACAGGGGAAGAGGTGAGGGGGAATGAGTGAATCTTACTCTCATCCGAATTGGCTCAGAAAGGGAATAAAATACACACTCAATTGGGAATGGAAATCCATGTTATCTTACAGGAAAATACAGGGGAAGGGGATAAGAGAGGGGGGAAATGATAGAAGGGTGGGCCAGTTGGGGGACGGGGTAATCAGAAACAAATATTTTTGAGGAGGGACAGGGTCAAAGGAGACAATCGAATAAACGGCCCCCACATTTCTTTCACAACTGACAAGTATGGAAGTGTTTTGCATGACAACACATGTGCAACCTATATCAAACTGCTGGCCTTCTCAATGAGGGTAGGTGGGGAGGGAGGAAGGGAGAGAATCTGGAACTCAAAAGTTTTAAAAAAAACGAATGTTAAAAATTGTTTTCACGGGGCAGCTAGGTTGCACAGTGGATAGAGCACTGGTCCTGGAGTCAGGAGGACCTGAGCTCAAATCCAGTCTCAGACCAGACCCTTGACACTTACCTACCTGCGTGACCCAGGGCGAGTCACTTAACCTCAACTGCCTCACATGAAAGCAAATAAATAAACTGTTTTTACAAGCAACTGGGAAATAAGACATATAGGCAATGGGGTATAGAAATCTTTCCTGCCCTACAGGAAAACAGAAGGGGAGGTGGATAAGAGAAGGGAGGGCAGATTGGGGGAAAGGGATATTCAGAATGCTTGCTGTCTTGGGGTTGGGGGAGGGGAGAGATGGGGAGAAAATCTGGAATTCAAAATCTTGTGGAAGTTAATGTTCAAAACTAAAAATAAATTAATTAATTTTAAAAAAGAGCTGATTAAAAACAAAAAATAAAAGCTCTAGAGCAGGGGTGGGGAACCTGTAGCCTCAAGGCCATATGTGGCCTTTTAACTGAATCCAAAGTTCACAGAACAAATTTTCTCAAAGGGGGCTGAGGGACTAGAGATTGACATAAAAACCATTCTGTATCAAACCTTGTATACCACATCATTTGTTCTCTAGGATAATATTGAAGATCACGTAAATTTAACAGGTCTGTTTACACATTTTGTAGAATTTCATAAACAAATTTAAATACAAAAATATGCCAAATAAAATTTAGAATTATTGTATTGTATTAAGTTGTATAAGGCTTAATAAAGCTGTTTATACTACTTCAAAGACTAGCAACCCTGACTGTATACTGAAGTGCATCATACTATTTTTTTCTGAAGTTGATCTGTTTTAATGTGAAATTGCATCACAATTAAAATCACATTTAAGACTGCATGATATCCATTAAAGGCGATCACACTTTGCCTTCAATACAACCTAAAATCAGTCTAGTGATCCAAATACTACTGGATCAGTATTAAGTGTCAATTCATAGGGGCAGCTAGGTGGCGCAGTGGATAGAGCACCGGCCCTGAAGTCAGGAGGACCTGAGTTCAAATGTGGCCTCGGACCCAACATTTGACACTTACTAGCTGTATGACCTTGGGCAAGTCACTTAACCCCAATTGCCTAAAAGCCAAAAAAAAAAAATCATAGTATAGTCTCCCACCTTTGTCACTCTACATTAAAATTTCACATTTGTGTTTTAGTTTTAACAAACATGCTTCAAAGAAAATAATAATTTAGGAAATATTTCCAACTACAATAAAATAAATTTCCAACTACAGCCTATTTCCTCTTCAAGTATGAAAGTATCAATGCTAATATAGTTATGTTTCAGGCCTCACAGCTTAAATCCATTCTTATATTGGCACCCAGAGCTCTGATATGAAATAAACCAAAATAGTTGAATACTTATTCACTTTAAGAGTCCTATGAAGATAGCTTCAGGGATTGTTGGAAGATAGGTTATTTTATAATAACTATGTTTCAGGTGACACGCAGTATGCCTAAACACAGTCTATTTTCAACTTCTCAACATTTGGTTTAGAACACGTGTTTCTGTGCCAGAAGGCCAGACCTTTGCAATTTATCTTGGAGTGTTCCTGAAGTCATTCTACTTCTTTTGTAAATTTTATAGACAATTTCAACACAGAAGGTTTTGCTTTAGAAAATATAATCCTACAGTGACATACCATTAACAAAACTTCCAGTTTCTTGAAACTCAGTTTCTTTCTCCTTTCAAATGGTTCTTCTCATGAATGAATAAATAATACAAGTTGTAGAAACTGAAAGGCAATAATGGCTTTGACTTTCTAACACACCTTCTTGAATACATTTTTTTCCATTCTCATCAGGTCAAAAGCTGAATTTATACTGGCTAATTTAGATCAAAGCAGAGGCCAATGGAACATTTCTCTCCTCTTCTGATGATTTCACAGACTGACAGAAGGAACTTAATCCTGCACATTCAAGACACATGGGGCAGACAGAAACCTGTCCTGTAAATTCAAAGCTAGGGAAAAATGTCAAAGGCAAAATACTAAGGCTCAGAAGTAAAAAAGTCTTTCACTTTTAAATTCCTCAGTTTTACATTCACCCAAAGGCCACAATTATGTGCAAACTCAATCAGGTTCAAGCCACAGGCCCTTGCTGGCGTCTGTACTACTATTCCAACAAAACATTCAGCTGGCTGCAGCAGTTTCTGAATTTCAGTTGTTACTCTATTCCCTCACCTTGTGCTCCCTACCTTGGGCCTGTCCTCACCTGAACCCCAAGAAATTAGTTAATGGAAAGTCCATGGGAGAAAAGAGAGGGTGGGAGGAAATAGAAGATGGAGGGGCAGTGGGAGATATCTGGGCTGCATCCAGTCCACTGAGCTTCTTAAGTAGATCTTCCTGCCTCCAATCTCTGTTGTCAAATTCTCTTCACACTGTTCTTAAAGTAATTTCCTGATGAACGACAGTGATCACACAAACTTGTCTGCTCGCTTAGTGGTTCCCATTCCTTAACAAAATATAAGCTCCTAAGTTTGGCATCTGAGACCATTCACAACGTGATTCTCGCCTGCCCTTCAGTTTCCTTGCACTCCACTCTCATCCATGTAATCTCTTCTCAGTCAAACCACGTTGTTGGCCTTTCACCTATCCCCCCCAACACGTTCCCATCCGCATCATCAAACAAGGAATGGTCTCCCCTCACATTTTCAAACACTGTCAAGGTCCAACTTAAGTTCATCTTCTCTATGAAACCCCTCCTGACTCTCCCAGCACCAAGTTTTCATTCCCTTCTCAAATCTCTCCTACCCCACTGCCTGACTTTCTTGCATTTGTTTTTCAGCTCACATTTGTTATTCATCTCATTCCCACCTCTCACCCTCAAAACCAGACACTGTTTATCTTCTGAGTCCCCAGAGTGCCTAGCATTGGTTTACTGCACATAAGTGTCTGAGGGATGAAGTGAATTGAAATGAATTCCTGAAGAATGTGCTAAGTGGTCTCATTTCAATCACTCTTCATTCTCCAGAACGGATGAATGGGTATACAACCAGGATTCCTAGATCTTACTCTTAGTAGCCTTTTCTTTTCGGAAGTGAAAAATTCTCTAGGGAGGATGAATTATATTGAGTGAGAGGTGTAACCTACTCAGAACTGTCATAATACTTTGTAATGTCACACTGAGAAAACAAAAATCAATATTCTCTCTGAATTAATCCCAATGTGTTTCACTTCAGTTAAACTACGGAAATTTGTTTTTCCAAAAGTATTTCCCAACAAAGCTGGTTTGAAATTAAAACTATAAAGACATTTCAATAACGAACTCTAAGTTACATGGTAGAATATGTACCTGTGATATACGAAGCTGACATGCTGCTAATTCTTTTTCATTTTCTTCCATTTTTTTGTTGCTCTCAGCTTGGGTGCTTTCTAACTGTTTGCAGCGTTTTACCATTGTTTTCACTTCTGACTTCATTTTACTAATGTACAGTCTTGCAACGGTGAATTCTTCATCTATCATGCCAGTTCCTTCAGGCTGCTGAGAAGAAAAATCAAACTCATGTAAACATTGGAAGTACAAAATATTTTTGTGGAAGATTAGAATCCAAAATAGTCAACGAAGTTAATATTTGCAAAATTTGCAAAATTTATGTGACATTTACTTAAATTCTGTTCATATCTGGGCTCAGCTTATTCCTCTGAACTTCAAAGAATCCCAACCTGGGGTGTGACTGCTAAGTTTTTTGTTTTGTTTGGAGAAGGCAAGAGATTGGAGACAGTATTGCTATGAAATATATTAGAAATTGTTGGATAATCCATACACACACACACACACACATACTGTTTCCATTCTGTCATTATGAATTTTCTCAAAGGAGAGTATTACCAGAATGTAGAGGTCTATGAAATCTGACATTAAAAAGGGGTTCTCATACTTGAAAAGGAAGGAAATTACTTGCCTAAACTATAACCTGCTTGAATTTTCCTTCCCCTAGTTTCCACTACTTAAAATACAATATTATACAATATGTGAATATAGACTAAGAAAAAGACCTGACAGGCCTAAAAAAACACAATTCTGCCTCTTAAATTTTTTTCATGAGTAAAATTTTCAATAACCATAGTAATTTCAGCTGTAATAACATACCTAGACTATTAATGAATTAACACTAAGAGGAAGTTTAGGTTGCTATGAGAACACCACTAAGAATATTAAGAAAGAACTGTGTCTAAGCCATATCACTTCATTCTTCTTGTGTAAGAAGAGTACAGGGCAAAGCACAGAGAGGCTCAGTAATTGTCTACTAAAAGAGCATTATGTTATATTAGATTTTCTCAACTGAAGTTAATTTTTGTGTTCCAAGCACCAGACTCCAGGGTTAAGGATGGGAAATTGTGCTGGACAGTGTTTTAGCTTGCCAAAATCAGATTTCCTTGTCACATTAATAAACTTTTGATCACTTCTAAGATTATAAGACGGTTTTTAGATCCTATTACTTTTGGTAAAATGTGGCGTAACTCCAACAGCTGACATCAACTCATGTAGGCAAGGTTGTGGTGTTTACTTTGAAGCACACACCCTCTTAAATGTATGTAACTCAGTATGAAGACTTACTTTAATGCTTCTCAGGATCTAGAGAAGGGGTTCTTAACCTAAGATCTACAGAACCCTGAGGGGTCTTTGGACAGATTTTAGAGTGTCTGTGAACTTGATGGGAAAAAAAAATCATCTTTATTTCAAAATAGTTGGTTGGTTTTTTGCATATTATTTTATTTTATGCATTTAAAATATGTTTCCAAGAAAAGGTCCATAGCTTTTTCCAGACTAAAAGGGGTCCGTGACACAACCCTGGTCTAGAGAGGTATGTTGACAAAAATTAAGATCCTTGATTTGGGTGATGATTTTGAGGAAATACTAACTTTTCTATGCTTTTTTGGGTACTTTTTATTCACAGATAGTTACTTAATGTTCCTTCATTCAGCCAATATTTATTAAGCACCACCACTATCTGTACAGAAATCACAGGGCCTATTCTAGGAGAGTTTACGATCTAGTAGAAACTAATAAACAAGCCAGCTATCTGGGGATCAGATAAGCCATTCTTTCTTAAGATCCTTTCCAACTCTAAAATGTATGACTTCATGTCACAACTAAAAATGAGCTCTACAGAGAATTTTTATTTTCTCACAGATGAAAACATAAGGCTCTCAATGTGAAGACCATGGGTTTGAGTCCAATGGTGGGCATTTCTGTTGGGAAAGCAATGTAGAAAGAGTATTGGAACTGGGACAGAAGGACCTAGTTCAAATTTTGACTTTGATACTAACTGCATGAGCCTAGGAGCCAGCCTGGTGAAAGAATAGTGGCAGCTGGGTCTGAGAACTTGGGCATAAATATCAATCCTGCCACTTATAATTGTGTGGCCTTTGGAAAGTCATTCAACCCCCTTGGGACTCAGACTCTTCATTGAGAAAATAAAGGCATTGGGTGAGTTGACTGCCACTGCCACATCCTTCTCTAAGCCATGAGCCAATGTGGGTCTGATTTTTTATCTGTAAAATGAGGAGGTTATGACAGATGTTAAAGTTTCTTCTAGTTCTAAACCCTATGATCAAAATAACTGCCCAACCATTAAACAGGAACTGTGAAAATACACCCCAAACTGGATCAGAGTGGGGCCAATGGAGAGGGTAGCCTGAGAGTCACTGGGATCTAGGCTCAAACCCCATCTGACATTCATTAGCGGCCCCCCCCATCCCCGGGCTCCTCAGGCAACTCTCCACTTAGTACTTATCTGCCTTGTGACAGATTCTGGCCTTCTGCTTTGGTGGACAGATAGCCCACTCTAGAAACTCTGCTGTGATAACATTAAAGATCCCTTGCATATTCACTTATCTGGAAGGCTTTTCAAGGCTACATACTATCACAGTGAAAAAAAAAAAGTAGATCAGTGTCAAGTGACCTGGATTCTAGTTTCATGTGTGAAATGTGTGTGACTATTGGTGAGTCAGTGGGACCACTACCCATAATTTTTCAAGTTATCTTTTCAACATATATACTTTAACTTAAAACAAGAAATCTGCTAAAAATGAAAATGTGATTCTCAAATTTAGGAATCTTATCCAACAATGAGCACTTTCTAAATCATGCGGTCTTCAACTTTTTTTTATTCTCCAGTAAGATTCCTACACCCTCTGAAATCCCACCTCTACCATAAAAAGGCCAAAATTTTCAGGTTATTGAAAAGGGAAGAGTAATGATAGCCAAGTAAATACTGATCAGCAATCTCTTTTCCTTTGAATCTGCCTGGTAGTTAAATCTTATCAGTCTCCTCTGACTGGAGAGGCCTAGGCCATGGGCTCCAGGGCCCTCTATTTAAGAAGGTGACTCAGTACCATTTTTCTCCATATTTCTCACCAGCTACAACGCTCTGAGACTTCTTTGGAGCTCTCCAATGGGTACCTCCTCATTAGGCACCTTCTTCCTTCCTCCCCTTCTCAGCTTCCTTATGTGTATTGTCTTCCCCCAATAGATTGTATGCCTCTTGAGGGTAAGGTCTAGTTTGTTTTTATTTGTATTTGTATGCCCAGCAATGAACACAGTGCACAGTAATTTGGCTTCCAGCTTCAAGATAACTGTGTCAGAACTTTCTGAGCAATCAAAATTTGAGAAACAAGTTAACAGAGATAAGGTAAAAGCTTATTTTCATTCCTACTTCTGGTAGTCTTAATAATATACTGTTTGCAGCCCTTAACTGATAAATGGTCAAAGGATAAAGGATGTAACAGATAATCCTAAAAAGAAAAATTCAATCTATCTATAGCCATATGAAAAAATGCTGCAGATCACGAATAATTAGAGAAATGCAAATTAAAAGAACTCTGAGGTTCCACTTCATATCCATTAGATTAGCAGATCTGACCAAAAGAAAAAACAACAAATGCTGGAGGGACTGCTGAAACACAGGGACATTAACTGACGGAGGTATGAACTAGTCCATCCATTATGGAATGGCTTGCTAACTATGTCCCAAGTTACTAAACTGTAAAAATACCCTTTGACCCAGTGACACTGCTACTAGTTCTATACCCCAGGAGCATCAAAGAAAAAGGAAATAGTCCTAGATATTTTTTAGTATCTCATTTTGTAGTGGCAAAAAAGTGGAAACTAAGGGATGTCCATCAATTAGGGAATGGCTGAACTAATTATGGCATATGAATGTAATGGAATACTATAGGGGTATAAGAAACAAAGAGGTAGTTTCACAGAAACCTGGGAAGACCTGTAGGAAATGATACAGAGCCAAGTAAGCAGAACCAGGAAAACAACTTATAGTATAACATCAATATTGTAAAAAAATTCTGAAAGACTTAACTCTGATCAATGATCAACCATGATTCCTGAGGACTAATGATGAAAATTGTTGCCCACCTCATGAAAAGGAGGTGATGGATGAATACTGGAAATGACCCATGTGAGAGTCTGTTTGCTTTACTATATGTATGTTATAAGGGTTTTGTTATTACTATATTTCTTTTTCCAATGTGAGGGTGAGGTGAGATGGAGAAAAAATAAATGCTAGCTTAATTCAATAAAAATTTTAAAAATAATGAAATGGAGTATTGCACAACAATTGTGTAAAATTTTTCCCATGAAGTTTCCCAATGGGAATGGAGTGTATAAACTGAGCTTATTTTGGAATTTAAGTTGGATGACCACTCGTTGGGAATGCAGTAGAAATGCTTCAGTCCAGAAATGCTCTCTATAAAAAATGACTCTGGTCCTGAGTTAAAATTGAGAGAGGTCTTCTAATGATAAGCTGGATTTTAACTAAGAGGCAAAGTCTAAACCCATCACTTACTGCAGCATCCAAATTCTTCTTGCCCCGAGTTTACGTTATTTGCTGTGAGATGGACTCATTTTCAGCCTTTGCGGCCCCTTCCCCCACTTAATATGCCACTAAAATTTTACACGAGTTTTAGTAGTGACAACATATGCAATGTCAGTGAACATTAGAAGTCTGAAGAAATATATCAGCAGTCTCGGGTGTTATAAGCTCATCCTTTATTTTAACTAACAGTCTATGGCCTGATTTACTTCAGACTTAATCTAAAATGGGGCAGCTACAGGGTGCAACATATTGACAGAGCACTGGGTGTAGAATCAGGAAGACTTCCTGAGTTGAAATCTGATCTTAGACACTTAATAGCTGGGTGATCTTAGGCAAGTCACTTAACCCTGTTGCCTCAGTCTCCTCATCTGCAAAATGAGCTGAAGAAGGAAATGGCAAACCACTCCAGTACCCTTGCCCCAACCCCCCCCCAAAATAGGGTCACGAAGAGTCAGACACAACTGAAATGACTCAACAACAATCTAAAATATTTTCAGTCAGGATTCTTAGGCCTGTGAAAAGTCTGCAAATCTTTTTTGAGTGTAGAAATGAATTCTCACACATACACGCATGCACATATACACACACGTGCATGATGACCCAAAGTCGTAAGCTTAAAAATGCACCAAGACTTTTGGGATACCATATAAAACAGGCTATAGGCAACTATAGTTATGATTGGACCATCATATTTACCTTGACATCATTATTTCCCACAGCAATTCCAATTTCTGCAAGGTCTTTCAATAAAGAGGCCATCATCTCCGTTGCTCGTTTTTTCTGGTGATTTGTCATTTCCTTGAGTTTCTGAAGCTCAGCATCTATACTTGCTAGAGTTGCCTTTAAAAAAAAATTCAAATATTTGTTAAAATAATTTAATAACCTAATAATTCAAGTCAGAGGAAGCATGGTATAGGTAGGAAAAACTGGCCTTGGGATCAAGAAGGCTTGGGTTCAAATCCTGCCCAGGATAGACCCTGGCTGTGTGATGCTGGGAATATTACCTACGCCTTCATTACCTGAGGCAACTCTCCTTAAGACTATAAACTGTAAAGCAGTTGCCCGTCTGTACTGGTAGAGAGAGTTCCATAGATCTCCACCCCCCAAAAGACTGCCTGTTTTGTACAAATGTAACAGTTTAAAAATGTTAAGTAGCTACCCTACAAAATGAAATATACTAACAGCAGGCATTTATATTATTCTTTCCACTTATAACACTCTACATCAATTCCACCTTTCTAGGAAATCATAATGAAAATGGTAAACAACAGATCAATAAATATTTGTTGGGTATGTTGTAAAAAATACTTAAAATATGCACATGGAGTATTTTATAAGCAAACTGTGTACTGGTTAAATGCTAATGGGGAATCAGTATTATTTGGTTATGAAAAGTTATAATACTAATGACTAGTGCAAATAATTTGCTGAAGTTCCAAGTAAAATGAAATTCCCTTCCTTACTGTACTGATTAATTTCTCGGCTGGTAATATAGCCTGTTTGCTAGTTTACCATCATCTGCCACCCTGAAAAATGGGATCGAAGTTTTAAAAAAGTTCTCTTCCCATCAGAAAATTAAAGAATAATAATTTTAACAGTAACCACACATGGACATAGTGGGGGAACATAATGGTAACCTTAATGCATCTTTTTGTTGTTGTTGTTAATAACGGAAGAATAAAAGACAAAGAGGTTTTGGCGTAGAGCAAGAACTGATGATTGAGAGTTTAGGACCATGAGCATCAATGTACAATTATACCCAGCCTTATCTGGAAGAAAGAAATTTAAATAATTGTCAAGTGAGAACTATTAAAGACAGAAATTTATCAAATGATAAAAAATGAAAAACAAAAACATATTGTGATTTTCTTACCGATTTCTGATTCAATTCATCGCTAAGTAGCTCATACTCCTTGGCTTTGTCTTCAACTTCCTGAGACTTCTGATCATAGTTGACTGCAAGTTCCTCCAGAGCCTGCAGCACTTCTTTCACTTCTTCCTTGGAGGCATCATTTTCTGCCTGCAGGCGATTCAGTTCAGCCTGCATATTATCTTGGTCCCTTCTGGTAGATGCTAGAAGCTGCAAAGGGCATATGTGGCCATTTTCATCAAAGTATTAACACAAGAAAAGGCTAGATGCACACTGCTTTAATTCTAATCTCCTACATATAACTTTCTTGAGCACAAGCAGAAAGTACAGAGATGGGGATCCAGGTAACTTATTAACTGTATCACCCTCCACTGATCTTTGACATCTCATTCCTGTTTATTAAACACCTGACTTTGTCCAGAATTACATAGGAATCAGGGATAAAAATTAATGGAGGCAACAACTCTATCTTTAGGAATTCATCTTGGCTTAGATACGACAATGTATTTTTAGTGAGATTTAGGGGAGAAGGCAAGAGAAAGATCTGTAAAGGACTAAACAATGTGGTTTGAATTAATGTAGTTCTAATTTTAAGTTCATGACAAAGTGAAACTTTATAGGGAGGTAAGCAGGTGTAACTTGCCTCTTCTTGATCCAACATTTGTGTCTTCAATTTCTCTACCAACTGGCTCTGCTGATTAATTTCTTCATCCTGTAATTAAAAAAAAATCAGTTATTAACAGGTTTCAAAAATTAGCTGTAATCTTGATTAGTTGGTAAATAGTTCATAAGATAATTAAGCACACATGTAAGATGGAAATAGAAAAATAACTTTCTGAAATTTCAAATTAAAAACTGCAAGTAAATACCAATTTTTTACATGTTGAAAATAAATGTTTTTGCCATACATAAAAGTGAGACAAAAATGAATTTAAATTCAAGATGGTTTAATTTTTTTCTCAAGAAAAATATTCAAATGCTACTATTTTTTAAAAATAGCCATGCTACAATAAATGTATAATTTATTATACTACAAACAAGGAAACACAAATTTATTCTTTACCAAAGTCTTTTTAAAAAACATTTTCGATAACCATAATTACTTCTATTAATATAGCAATTTAAAACACTTTGTATATATTAACTCATTTAATCCTGACAATAATCCTGTGAGATAGGTATAATAAGGATTGTTATCCTCATTTTACAGACGAGGAAACTGAGGCTATAGGAGAGGTTAAGTGACTTGCCCATGGTCATACAACTAGTAAGTGCCAGAAGCAGGATTTGAATGTATGTTTTATAAAGTCCAAGCTGTAAGTGAAAAATAGTGAATACAAAAAAGTGTTAGGTTTTATACAATTTATTGAAGTGTCACGGTAAAATTATATTATGGAAATATTTCAAATTGAGGCCACACATAATAAACATAACTATATAACTATTTTCACATTTTTTATTTTTCTCTTCACTATTCCTACCAAAACTGTTTTTACTCTAGAGTACCTTTAAAAACTATTTTTAACATTATTGACACTCCATGCTATCTTTGTACTTTCTTGATAAAATCTCGATTCCACTCTACTCCCAATCACACTCTTCTTCTTGAGATTTTCTCTATTTTCTAGGGTTCCTGTATTCCCCCAGTCCTGCTGGCTGCTACATCTTAGCTCTGCTATACCCCAGATAGTTATTCTTTCCCCTTGGAAGATTTTTTTCCTTTAAAAAAATAGCACCTGAATTCTCAGATTTCAGATCAAGAATTGATCTCCTAAGTGTGCCTCAAGTCTCCCTAATCATGGGATGAATTGTGGCATAAGTTCATTACAACAACGAGGGACCTAATCAGTAGGGTCTAAAAACTGTAAAAGGTCTTATGCCGGAGGTAGTTAGAGACAGTGACAGTGTATGCTAACTCTGGGCTCAGACACAGTGGGACCAGGGACCATAGAGGGTGTATAACCTCTATCAACCATCCAATCAATAAGTCAATTAACAAACAATCAATCAATATTTATGAAGTACCTACTACATGCCAGGCACTGTGCTGGGAAGACAAAAGATAGTCCTTGCCCTCAAGGTGCTTACAACATAATGGAGGAGACAAGAGGAAAACAAATAATGCAAGCGACATACAGGATAAATAGGAAATAATTAACAGCGGGAAGGCACTAGAATTCAGAGGGGTTAGGGAAGGTTTCCAGCAAAAGAAGAGAGTTTAGTTGGGAATAAAAGGAAGCTAGGGAGGTCAGTAGTTGGAGTGAAGGAGGTAGAGCATTTCAAGTATAGGGGAAAGTCAGAAAAAAATGCCCAAAGCTGAGAGATAAAGTGCCCTTATTCACTGAACAGTCAGGAAGCTAGTGTCAATGGATTGAAGACTACGTCATGGGGTAAGGCAGAAGAAGACTGAAAAGATAAGAGGGTTTTTTAGGAGGAGCATTTTGTAAATTCTGATTCTGGAGATAACATGAGTTTAACGGTGCGGGGGGGGGGGGGGGGGGGGGGGAGTAAGGGGTAGGAGCCGTGTTACACTGGGAAAAATCACTTTAGTGGCTGAATGGAGGATGGATTGCAGTAGGCAGAGATTTGAGGCAGGCAGATGCACTAGCAGGCTATTGGTACAGCACAGGGTGAAGTGATGAGGACCTACACCAGAGTGATGTCAGGGTCAGAGGAGGGAAAGGGTGTATTCCAAAGATATTACAAAGATGAAATTGGCAGGCTCTGGCAACAGCTTGGACATGGTGGGGTGATACATAGTGAGGAATCTGGGATGACTTCTAGGTTTTGAGCCTGGGGAACTGAGAGGATGGCACTGTCCTCTACAGTAATGGTGGAAGTAGCAGTGGGGGAGAGTTAAGGGGGAAAGATAATGAGTTTGGTTTTGGACATATCGAGTTGAAGATGTCTACTGGACATCCAGTTTGAGATATCTGAAAGGCAGTTGGAGATGAGAGACTCTGCAGAGGTCAGCAGAGAGATGAGGGCAGGAAAGGTAGATTTAAGAATTATCAGCATAAAGATGGCAATTAAATCCATGGGAGCTGATGAGATTACCAAGGGAAGTAGTACAGAGGGAGAAAAGAAGAGCCCAGGAAAGAACCCTGAGGGCCACCTACAATTAGAAGGCGACAGAGACAGGAGCAGACAGATAGGTAGGAAGGGAACCAATGTATCTTGAAAACCTAGAGAGAATCACGGAAGAGAGAGTGATCAACAGTGTCGAAGGCTTCAGAGAGGTCAAAGAGAATGAGGGTGAGAAAAGGCCATTGGATCTGGCAACTAAGATCATTAGAAACTTTGGAGAACAGTTTCTGTAGAATAAGGTCAGCAGTTCGACTGTAAGGGGTTAAGAGGAGAGTGAGAGGAGAGAAAGTGGAGACACCGAGTATAGACAGTCTTTTGAAGAGTTTTACTACAAAGGGCAGAAGAGATACAAAATGATAGTACGGAAAGATCAAGTGAAGGTTTTTTCAGGATGGGAGAGACATAGGAATGTTTGTTGGCAGTAGGAAGTGAGCCTGTAGACAGGGAGAGATTGAAAGTGACAAGAGTGGGGATGACAAAAGGGGCAATCTGCTAGAGAAGAAAGGATGGAATGGGATTGCTTGAACAAAAAGAGGGATTAGCCACTTCTAGTGGCTGTTTACTAGAATTCAGATCAAGTGGAAGGTATGAAGAGCATGAGGTTACTGAGTGAAGGAGAACCTGAAGCGGCAATGTGAGCAAGCAGTACTCCAATTCCCCTGCCTTGACCAGTGAGCTGAAGAAAATGAGTAAAGGTGCAGCCTGTACTGGAAAGGGAGGCCAAGCTTCAGTAATAGCTAGTAGATTGCAAGAGTGAGAGAGAGAAAAATTTAAGATGAAGCGAAGTCTGTAATCTATGGAGCAGGCATTCCAGAGGGAACTGTGAAAGGGCTGGGTGGAGTTTGGTTCAAACTTTTGGATGGGAAGGATGGGAATGAGGAATCAGGCGATACAGAATGGGGTTTGGCTCATGTAAGAGTTCAGAATCCCTGGAATGTCATTCTACTTAGTATGCAGACAAATTCTCAGCTTCTTGTTCCCCCTGTCTCTATGATTCAGTTTAAATGAAAATTACCCTCCCCCCTTTCTATTCTGTGCCCTCATTCCCACCCACCACTTCAACCTTACTCTTTAAAACTATACCCTTCTGTACTATGCTCTCTGGAATCCCTGCCCTACTGCTAACAAACTCCCCTTTATTGCAACAGGTTCAACTTTTTCTATCTTGTAAAACAAAAAATATCTGTCTTCTCCCATAAGGCACAGGCCACTCTCTTCAATATTCAGTGTTTTTCTTTTAAGCTCCTTTAAAAGCACTGAGCCAGGAGTAGACTTACTTCTTGCTCTTCATTCTCAGTTCCAGACTCTTCACTGTCATCACTCAGTAAGCTCTCCCTTGGAGGCTCACCCCATCAATTTTATCAGCCAGGCCAAATCCTTGTCTTAATCATTTCCTCACCTTCGCCTTTCTATTTTCTCAAGGAGTTCAGTATTTGGCTCACTGTTTTTCTCTGGACCTCAGCCTTGGCTCTCAGAGATTTCAATACACATGCTGATATTCCCTCAATATGCTGGTCTCTCAGTTCACCAACGTCCTAAATTCTCACAACCTTTAACTTCACCCTACATCAGCCATACACTTCACCCTACATCAGCCATACACAGGCAAAGGCATAAGCTGGATTTGATTACAACCCATAAATACCTTTTTCCATGCCTAGAATTCTAAAAATTTTCTCTCCAACCACAACTTTGTCCTCTTCCTCATTTCTCCTAAAGCTCATGGGTTTTTTTGGCTAGGCAATGGGGTTAAGTGACTTGCCCAGGGTCACACAGCGAGTAAGTGTCAAATGTCTCAGGCTGGATTTGAACTCAGGGTCAGTGCTCTATGCACTGCAACACCTAGCTGCCCCTAAAGCTACTCTTTTCATCATGACTCTCAATTCCTCCACCTCTTCCTATTCCCAGAGTCTACTCCTCTTCCTTTAGTTTTACTTCTTTCTCTTTACAGCCTTCATCCAAGGGCTCATCAGTGTGACCACAAACTATCAGCTACTCTTAAATTTCCTTTCCCCTCCTCTCACTGTCAGTCATACTGTCTCAAAATTTAACCCTCCATTATCTCTACCATTCAGCTTTCCCCCCTTTATTCACATGCTACTAAAAAAAGTCACACAATGGCACAGACTGTCCACTATAAGACTGTCTGGTAATCTTCACTGGGTCATCACTTTTGGAAAGTAATTCTTTTATTCTTCTCTGACTCTCGACTATATTCTTCCCAATAGCTACCTCCATAATCTCTCACCTCACAACAAAACCATCTCATCATTCCCTCTTCCTATCTTCTCTTACCCTGCCCTCCCCCTTTCCTTCTGTACCCTCAACCCTGAATCAGGCCTCTTTCTCTCTAGACTCTTTACCCTTAATGTGTGCTCTTCATCCCCCTCCCTCTTTGATCATCCTCTTCCAGAGGCTTACTGCTTGATCATTCCTTTTCAAGGTTTCCTTAACCTGACTCCTTCTTTGTTGCTGAATAATATGCCTTTCCCCCATCTTTACAAACCTTCATTTGACTCTGCTATCTCCTCAAACTATTATATTCCAGCTCAGCCAAACTCCTAGAGAGGATTATCTACAGTTATTGCCTTGTCTCCCACCTGCTTTCTGATCTCCTGAAATTTACCTTCTGTTCCTACTAACAACTAAAACTACTCTCTCCAAGGATACCTTGCACCTGCCAGCCCCACCGTCCTTTTCCCAATCTTAACTCTATTTGATTTCTCTGCAGCTCTTAATTCTGTTGACCAGCTCTGTCCTCTCAAAGCTTACTTTACACTGGTGGTTTGGTTTTTTTTTGGTTCTCTTCCTCCCTGTCTGACAGTTTCTTCTCAGTCTCCTTTACTCTGTCATCTTCTTGCTCCTGTTCATGAGGCATGCACGATCCCAAAGGCTCTATACTGGGCCCTTGTCTCTCTCTACAGTCTTTACTCCTTAATCTCCTTAGTTTCCATAGACAGTTCCCAAATTACATATACTGTTGAGAAAGGATAATTTCATTTAGAATCAGAGGACATGAGTCAAATTCTGGCACTGCCACCTACTACTCTTATAGGCTGAGGCACTCACTTGGCCTTTCTGGGTATCAGTTTCCTCACCTATAAAAAAGGAGGAGAGCAACCTGAATGATCTTTGGGATCCCTTCCAAATCTAAATTTACTCTACACAACTATTTCAGAATTCAAGTCCCACTTTCATAACTGCTTTCTGAACCTGGTTACCTTATAAGCATCTCATTTTGCTTTTTTTTTTTGGTGAGGCAATCAGGGTTAAGTGACTTGCCCAGGGACACACAGCTAGTTAAGTGTCAAGTGTCTGAGGCCAGATTTGAACTCAGGTACTCCTGACTCCAAGGCTGGAGCTCTATCCAAGGCACCATCTTGCTGCCCCTAGGCATCTCATTTTGGAATGACCAGAGCGGAATTCATTGTAATTCTCCCACACCCATACCTCCTCCAAACTTCCCTATTTCTGGCTATCACCATTCTTCCAATCAGCCAGGTTCACAATCTTGGCTCCATCTTCAACCTTTCCTGACCTCATACCCAGTCAGCTGTCATGTCTTGTTGATTACACTTCAATAACATCTCTTGTATTCATCACTTGTCATCCACCCACACAGCCTCTACCCTGATGCAGAATTTTATGGTCTGGACTGTTCTGAGTCTCCTAAATAGTGTCCCTGCCTCTTACGTTCCTTCCACACAGCTCTCAAACCGATATTTCCCCAAACATATCTGACTATATTCATGACCTTACTAAGGCATCTTCAGCTGTTCCTTATTGCCTCTAAGATAAAATACGATTCAAATGCTCAATATGGCACACTTAAAGCCCTCTTTACCATTACTACTTTTCCTCACTATAGCTATAGTTCATGTTACTCCCCTTTTGCCTTCTTCATTCTAGTCAAATAGGTCTGCTAGCCATTCCCCACACATGACTTTTCATCCCTTTCTTATATGCCTTTGCACAGGTGGAATCACACGTCTGGAATGCACTGCCAGGTTATCTTCTACCTCTTGGAATTCCTAGTTCCTTTACAGTGCAGCTGAGTCCACTTTTCACATAAGGCCTTTCTTGATTCCCTCCAGCATTAACTTTCTCTCCCTCCTGAAATGCTGCAGATATTTTGTACTTACTTATCCGTGTAGATATTGTCAGCCCCCTACCCCACTCCCATTGCAATGTAAGCACCTCAAGGGGAGAGACTCATGTTTGTATTTGTATCTTCAGCACCTATGCATAATTCCTAGCACGTAACAGGAATTTTATAAATGTTTCCTGATCTTAGTGAAATTATCTGACAGGATGGTTTCAGAACCAGATATAATAAATTTGAACAATGGTATATGCAAAATCATACATATGCCAAAGATACAAATACAAATAAAAGCAAAGAAATTCAGCTGAAATGAGATACCAAAAAGATGTATTTAGAATAAAGTCATAAGGACCATTATATTATTAGTTGAAAATACATTCATATCCAAATGAAAACAATTTATCAAGAAGCAAATACTATGCACAAATTGAAATACAATCTTGAATAAGAACAATTCCTACCTTATCATCAAGTTGTTTGTACAATTTAGCAATTTCTTCTTCACACTTTCTTCTTTCAGCATCAGTGAAGTTTCCTGTAACTCCAATTGTGGCTGCTGGCTTATCATTGATGATAGTAATATCTTTATCTACTGCAAAGGCTTCTAAGTTGGCTTTCTCTTTGTCAAACCGTTCATCAACTGGTACAGTCTCCCCTTAAATAAGACATAGGAATGATTATCTAATAAAATCAAACATGTTCAAAACTGAACTCAATCTTCTCCTATCAACTTCCTTGTCTGTCTAGTCATATTTGACTTGTTCTTTTCCTTCATATCTAGTCAAGCTTACCAAACCCAGGTGATTTTCCTTTGAAAAGTCTCTTCTTGGGGCAGCTAGGTGGCACAGTGGATAGAACACCGGCCCTGGATTCAGGAGGACCTGAGTTCAAATCTGGCCTCAGGTACATAAAACTTACTAGCTGTGTGACCCTGGGCAAGTCACTTAACCCCAGTGCCTAAACCCCCCCCCCACAAAAAAAGTTTCTTCTCAATTTTATTATTACCACCCTAATCCAGGCTCTCATCACTTCACATGGAATATTCCAACAGTTTACTAGCAAGTCTTCCTACTGCATCCCTCCTTAATCTATCCTGATAATCCTTGCAAGCTAATCTGCCACCTTATCCACCTACACTGTCCTTTGCCCTCACACCAAGCCACAAAGGTTTTCAAGGCTCCCCCCCACAATCTACTGTTAACCCTACCTATCTATTTCCATTATTTCTAACATTTGGTGGTCTATGTCCTGCAAAGAAATTATAGTTGTTCCCAACTCTGTCTTTTCTCACATTGTTCTCCTACAAAGATACAGCCTTTTGTATGCTTTCCTATCTATCCATTCTGTCCGCTGCTCAAGACAAAGTTCTTTCAGCTTTCCTAATTATTCTTGTACCCACTCTTTCTTTTGAATCCCTATAGCATTTATTCCATATCACACAATTCAGCCTTTAATTATATATTGTAGTTTGCTTTTGTTTCATATTTATAAACTCTTCATAAGCTTATAAATATAGCTTATGCTTTTTGGTACCTTCACCCTCACCAAGTACAATACTAATCACACAGAAGACACTGAATGCTTGTTAAATGACAGAAATTGTCTACCCAAATACTGAGAAAACATAAATGTACAAAAACTTAGTATCACTCATCGAAATTTAGTCATGCTAGTAAATAACTATAAATTAGGGAATTAAAAAGTGTATTAACTGAAGATATCTTCCTGACATTGATATGGGGGTAATTAATCCTATAATTATGAAATATGTCCTTTTATGTTATTTAATCTCATATATACAAAATGCTTCTTTTTAATCATCTACATATACCTACTCCTACAATTCTGGACCCTTGGTCATTTTTGGTTTTTAACCTATTAATCATTACCTCCTTACTACTGAAAAGTAAAGTAGAGACATGACCATCATACCCTAAAGTTAGCCAAGTGAAAACTAGATATGCTGAGTATTGATAAGGTCATGAAAAAGTAAATAAGTCACATAATTCTGAATTAAATTGAACATTTAGCCGAATTTTGACACTTTTTCTTAACTCTTTTTGCTTCAATTATCTTAGGTCATTTTGTTAGAGAGCCTAATGATAGTTTATGAGAACATCTGACATTTTCTTCTTAAATACCTAATCATTTTCAAAGCTATGTAAATGATAACTACTTTGGCCTCTATTTTAATTTACCTTAATGTTGGATTCCCCAACACTTTAAATAGCTATTCTATAGTTATGGGCTCACCAACATGAAAATGTGATAGCTTAATTTCATTACCATTTCGCCATCGATTGAGTTCATTTTCTAGCCACTGAATGGTGTTACGTAATGTCTTGTTTTTCTCTTTTTCTTTTTCATATTTTTTCTTCCACTGTTCTGCAGTTAGCTCCACATTAACACAAACTGTGTTCTTTATTGTCTTGGCTCTAATGAAATTGGAAAAAAAATTAAACAGGGATGAACTAGTTATTTTCAAATATATTTACTTTCCAACTGCTTCTACCACTACGTAATAAAATGTGCATACAACTTAGTTGAATATTACCCATTCTTACCTAAGTGCTACATTTTAGAATGAATACAGAAAGATGTTTACTCAAATAGGAAGGGATTATTTTAATGTGTATTTAAGAGGTGACAGTGTGCAGGGTTTGCAAACTGTGAGAAGCTCTTAATGGGAAAGGGAAGTTTGGGGAGGAGGGGGGGAATGGTTTACAATTTTTATAGCACCTGCAAAGCTGACCTTAGGCTATTTTAAGGTTAATGATAATGTTATGATCTGACTCTCCTATGGTAACTATGAAATTCAAAATACTCCTGATCCCAGAGCACACAATGGCTGCTCTAAGTTAACAACTTCTGTCAAAATTATACTGGTTTCATTTTATGATCTGATCCAAAATTTTTTTTTGGTTCATCCTAGCAAAATTAAATTTTCTTTCCTTAGTCATAACTAAGTCCTAAGTTTCAAAAGAACTGGTGAAAATTGTAATATTTAATTAACCAAATTGGATCAACTATATTTTAAATATAAAATACAAATTCTAATAATAATAGACACCAATTATATAAAGTATATGTATATTCTACATATGTCAGTTAATCTGAGTTATATATGCTTTTGAAAAAATCTATATAACAAGGTTTTATTAGGGCTTTAAGACAATAAATTTTAAAAGTTCAAACTTCATTTATCCAAATATTTATTAAGAGTATATATAATTTGCATTTTCAGTAACTAACCTTTGGCCAAACAGGAGAGTAGATTTTGTTTCCGACTCGTTATATGATGATGGAGAGCAACAAATGACAATAGTGGTTCTGCAGTTGCCACCTAGTGAATCTTGAAGGATTCTTGTCATTTTACTATCTCGATAGGGAACATATGTCTATAAAAAAAAAGGGTGTTCATATAGTTTTTAGGCATTCAGGATCACATAAGCTCTGAAATAAAGCACATGAGGTACTTAACAAAACTCGCCACAGAGCAAGACTGTCTTGAATATTTTTCAATGTGTCCATTTCATGTCAATTGCCTACTTGAGAGAGCTGAAATGAGGTAGTTGTTTAACTTCACTACTGCTATAAAATGGAAATCCAAAACTGATAACGATTTCATTCATCCAATAAATATTTGAGCACTGTTATACAGGGCACAATATCTTCCCATAAAATTTATATTATTAGAAATGGATCACAGTTTCTGTGTATATATCTAAGAACAGTTTTTAAATTAAAAAAAACAACAATGCAGCCAATAACACTTACACTACTCTCAGCCAAAGCAGAAATGACATTTCCAAGAGCAGACAGAGACTTGTTGATGTTTTTAGCTTCGTCCAGCACAGCACCTTCAGCTCCAGTTTTACTAACCTATATGCATAATTTAAAAAGAAATTAAACCACAAGAAAAATAAAGTTTAACATTATGTGCTTTAAAGTAAAGCTGCTGGTATTTGAGACAAGCAGTGTGACACAGCATACAGAAGCAGGCTTTGAAGCCAGGAAAACATGGGTTTGAGTCTTACCTCTGAAACATATTCAGAGGGTTGTTCTTTAGTCACTATCAGTCATATCCAACCCTTTGTGAGCCCATCTGGGGTTCTCTTGGCAGACACTGGAGTGGTCTGTCATTTTCTTCTCCAGCTCTTTTTTATAGATGAGGAGGAGGCAAAAAGGGTAAAGTGATTTGCCCATAGTCACACAGCTAGTAAGTGTTCGAGGCCAAATTTGAACTCAGGTTTTCCTGACTCCAGGCCTGTCGCTCTATCTCTCGTGCCACCTGACAAAAGCATTTAATCTTTCAGTGTCCCAGACAAATCTCAAAGTGTCTAAATTAGCTATGAGTTACCAATCTGTACCCATACAGGGAGTTTCCACAGTGAGAGTTCTCCACATCTACAAAATCACAGTTCCCTCCCCCCATCCCATCATTAATATTCACTCCCAACAAAATCTTAATTATTTACTAGAGATACTGTAACTTGTTACTTTGACATTTTTCATATACTATATTTCTGAAAAAGACTTTTTTGAGGGAGAAGGTAGAGCAGGACTTGCAGACACTATTACTAACATAAGAGATCTTTGCCCCTCTCTCATATACTTGCTATTTTGTATTACAACTATTTCTGTATGCATTCTACCTCTCTACTAAAAGGTTCAAGAGAGGGACTAAGAATTGGAAATCCTGGAGCACTTTACACCCTGTTCTGCACATAGTGCTGAAATGTTTGCTGATATGGTATTAGTGTTTCATAGTTGAGAAGGAATACTTAAATACTTTAAAAATTTTATTACTTTGTTCTTTTATTGTAACCTGGGACTCTGGATATAAGTCTACCAGCCTCTCCCTTTTTCTTTTTTCCCCCTTTTCCAATGTGTCGCATTTGTTGCTTTTTACTTTGGAGATTCCAAATTTCTGCAGAAATGTGACAATGTCTAACTTATTTGTGCTAAGTAACGTTTATGGACATACAGCACAATGGCCAGAAAATACTGTCTAAAATGGTTTCTTTCTTTTAAGCATGAAATATTCAGATAATTATTTCAAATGAACTGAAATTCAGTATTTAATAAAACACTTCACAGTGCTGACAATAATGTCTAGATAATCTTAATTTCATTAAGGGTAATCACATAGGAAGACACAACAGATAACAAATAATTACAAAACACATAGAAACATGATAAATGCACCAGAGAGGCACAAAACCAAATGATACATTAAGAATGAGAGGGGAAAGGTCATTATTTTTAACTAAGAATGCGTAGGATCTCATTTTATACTTGGGAAACTGAGGCTCAGGGCACTTAAAACTGCTTGCTAGGGGGTCACCTGGCTAGCAAGTGATCCAACCACAACTATTCAGAGCCCATATCCAGACTCCCAGGCCAAGCAACTCTTTCCATTGCATCACACATTTTTTCATGACTCCATGTGTTAATCCCACATCAGACACTCAGAAAACATGAATGACATCAAATACTATTGATTATAAAACTTTTCAATTAGATTCAATAAATATTTGATCGCTTATTATATCCCTAGTACTTTACTAGGTGCTGTGACAGGTTATTTAAAGCAACTGTGGGAGGTCCTGGGAACATCTCCAATCATATAAATCACAAGTCATATGTGACTTATCTACTAAACTTAAGCTCCCAAGGTCACACAGGTCTAAGTAGGAAGGCAAGCATTTAACTCCAGGGTCTCAGATCCGAAATCCAGTACATTCTCCACGTACTTCACCATTGTGCCTCTATGTTGGAGGCAGGCTTCAAATATATGGCTTAGCATGTGACAGAAAACAGAGAGCAAATGATAATGTCTTTCCCTTAAAAAGTTAATAATCCGGTTACGGACACACACTCATTAAATAAGAAACAAATAGTGTATGTAAAAGGTAGCAAAGTGGATAGAGTGCTGGCCTTGGAGTCAGGGGGACCTGATCAACTCCAGCCTCAGACATTTGACATTAGCAGTGTAACCCAGGGCAAGTCACTTAACCCCACTGCCTAGCCAAACAAACAAACAAACAAGGTAGCACAGTACAGCATATAGGACAACCTCTACCAGTCAGCAGACCCAGGCTCTACTCCTCAAGCTCTTTCACTAACCACCTACATGAACTCTAATAAATCACATTTCTAAATCTTAGTATCCTTGTCTATAAAATAAGGGATCTGATTATATGATTTCTAAGAATACTCCTATATCTACCACCATGTATGATTTAACCCTAAATTAAATTCACTAGGTGATTTAGCAATATAAACTAAAATAAGATGGGCTATCAATACGGGTTAGCATTTTCAGGGATAGTTTTGTGTCAGAAGTGGGACCTGACATCATATTTGAAAAATGTGTAGACTTTGAGTAAGCACGGAAGAGCAAGGAAAACATAAGCAAAGCCAGAAAGGCAAGAATGTCCAAGAAAAGTACTGATGACAGTGAGATGAGAGGCCTAGTTTTAGGGGAATAAAGTTGGACAGGTAAAGGGGACCAGGTAATAGTGGACTCTGAAGGTCTAAACATTATAAGTATAACTAAAAGTTTGAAATTCATCCATCTTAACTGATAAATAAGACAACTTTTCAACAAATAACTATCAACAGCTATTTTTGAAGTACCTATTATGTGATAAGCATATTCACACACACACAATATCCAACAGAACTTAGTCACACAAAATATAACCTGAATATATCCACACTGAAAACATTACCAAATATTTAGGTCAAGTGTCTGACTATAAATAAGGCTATGGAATGTAATATTATTTATATTATATCACTTAAAATTCAATGGTTGATCACACAATCAAACTAATCACGCTATGACCCATAACAATTGTTATAGGGGTTGAATATACTATATCGTATTTTACATATTTTCCAAAAAAAGTAACAAGGTATATAGAACACTGCGTAAGAACAAACAATCCAGTTATGTGTATACACCCAGAGAAATATAAAAAAAAAGAAAAAAGAAAAAAAGAAAAATGTTACCTTCTCACTACCAGCCAAATCTACCAGATAAAGTTTCCCACTCAGTTTCTGTTCTGTTTGAGTGTTTTCTTGTTTTACATTAATAAGAAAGATACTGTGACTTCTAGAGCTATGTTCATTCATATCTATAATGAAAACAAACATATTTAAAACAATTATTTGATTAGCCACTAATTTCCCTTTCTGATAATTTCTTTTAATATGGTATATTTTACATTGGAAACACAATTATCAACTGACAAAGGATTTTTTTTTAAAGTTCAAACATTCTACTTACTCGTAACTGCTACATGTCTGTTAGATTTTCCTTCGTCTATAGTATCCATAACCTCATCAGGACTACATACAAAACGCTCTGTGCAACCCTTGAAAATATTTTTAAAGTATGAAAATTATTTTCCCATCACTATATACTTTCTCTTACAAAATCATTCTATAGTCTTTATACAGACCTTTACATAGGGAACTCTGTTTTTGTCCTCGTGAACAGAAAGATTGGTCTTTGAAACTGAAATAGGAAAACATTATTTGTCAGATGATAACTAATATCCTCTGAAATGTGACATTAGCTAAAAATTTGCTATATAATTTTCCCCCTCTGAGCAGTATGACAAATAGACAAGAACCACTATTTTAAAAGTGCCTTCAAAAGCACTGAGGGGAAATAAAAGACTACTCCATCACCACTAAACAAAAAGATTTATACAATCATCAATACTCAATATTTTTAAAGTATCCATAAACATATGCCTCAAGTTGTGTTATCAAAAGGCTCACAACTGTAATTTACAAGAATAATTTTAAAATGCCATTTTATATAATTTAAGGCAATTTTAATACACTGTAACCAAAAGCTCTTCCATCTATTAGAAAAAGAAATCTTTAGGGTCCTTTCTGACATAACATAATTAACTACTATTATGCTAGAAAGATGATGACAGGAAACAGTACAACTTACCATCCAAAAGGTCCCTTATCTTATCCAAATATATTTCAAAATATGATACCTAAAGGAAAAAACAAAGATTAAATAAGGGAAACAATTCAATTGCTACTACATTCCATAATATATATTCTCAGTCTATTCATAGAGAAAGTGAAAAGAGAATAAGCCTAAAAACCTTTTTTTTCCTTCCTTCCTTCTTTTTCTCTTCTGAGTGATTTGTCCAGTATGATATGGCTATCTGGCTTTATCAGTTAAAAAACAGGAGTAGATTTGTCCCAAAGGAGTGTTAAACATCTGCAGAGAAGCAGCTTCATGTGGCACAGATTGTCTCTGATTAGGACCTTGAGAGAATTTATTTAGACATATGAAAATGGTCTGTCTTCCGGAAGAACCCAGATCTGCTGGTATGAGGGCAAGTTGCAGTGAACAAGACAAGCCTGAAAATGAGTTTGGGAACCATCCCACCTAGGACAAAGACAAAACTAAAAAGCAGCTGTCCAAAACCAGACTACACTCTTCCAGGTCTACGCAGAGGCACTGTGCAAGCTGCTATCACTTCAGAACCCCATCACTTAATAGAGCATAAGGTATGCACACAAAAAATTATAACACAAGACTGAGTATAGTAAGTACAAAGTAAGTCTGAAGTACTAAAGCTGATTTTTTCAAAAACTTATCAACTACAAACCTGACAACCACTTAATGTACATTTTAAGTGTAATCATCCTAAAAGCTGAATGAAAACAAATCTCTCAAAAGTTTACCTTAATGTGGAACTCCAAATTTTCATCCATAGAGTAAATATAATTAAAAATATCCTGTACTATTCTTGGAATAATACCCATTCCATCTGGATCATGGAGTTTACCCTAAATGGAACAACAAAAAACATTAAACTTTTTAATGAGTTATATATGTTTAATGAAACTAATGAAAAAAATCTATGAGCAAACCCTTTACAAATAAAATGAATCAACAGTGACCAGGAAAGACAGAAATATGATAATTGTGTTTCTATTAAATATGGCCAGACAGCAAAAAAAACACCCCACAACTTCATGAACTTTTAGCATATAAACATTCAAAAATCTCAAAAAAGTTGCTAAGAACTACAGCAAATGCTTAATATAAAGAAGGGACAAGTGGGCCACTTGATAGGAACCAAAAGGATCAATTTTTCTTAACTTACTGTCTAAATTATTTAAAAAAATCAACTTCTAGAAAAGAAAATTATTTGAATTCTGTACTTTGCTGCTGTACCACAAGCAGATCCCTAAATTCTTCCTATTTTGTGGCTATGACAACATCACTAATAAAATAAACCTTTAATAATTTCAAATACATTGCCTCCTGGAGAGAAGTAGTGAAAAATCCAAAATAATTGTTAAGAGAATTTTACTGTCAACAGAAAAAATACACTAATGGCCTTGACATGCAACTCAAAAAAAGGAGAAGAAAATTTCTTTTACAATTTGTTACCTCCATTGTATGCGTCTTCCCAGAGGATGTCTGTCCATATGCAAATATTGTACCATTATATCCTTCAAGTACATCTATAAGAAGTTAAAAAAAAAAAAAGAATTTTATATGTCAGGAAATTTCCCTTCCTAAACAAAATTCAGAGAACTACTTTTAAGTGTTGCAAGAAAATGTTATATGTTCCTGATCAACACAAAAAAACTCTCAAATAATTAAAACACTTAAGAGAGCTGCCTAAATTCTTAAATCCAGCAAAATAACTTGGTGAGAAAAAACTCAAGTTAATTTTCCTTCAGACCAGTTGATATATAATAAAGTCTACTAAAATTCTATATAAAAGTTATAAACCTGTCAAAGTCTAAGTTTAATTCTTATGACTTATATGAAGAATTTTTGATTTGAGAGTGGAGAAGTTTCTTTGCCAGAGCAGAATACAATTTATCTAAGACTTAGTAAATAAATCCTAGAGAGTTATCTGATGCACAAAAGGTTAAGTGATTTGCCCAGGGTCACAGAAATGGTAAATGCCAGGACTGGGATTGGACCCAGGGCCTTTCTTTCTTATCAGGGACTGATAAAATTTGATTTTTTGCCCCTGAAAGGTAGAAGCACAATGTTTGGCTCATAGTAGGTATTTAACAAATGTTCAATCTCAGTCTAGCACATTATCTACTGTCTCACTGCCTCTACTAAAAAAGAACAAAACCAAACCATTACTATAAGACCTTTAAGGAAATAACCAAATATGAGTGTTAAATTAAAGGAATATTATGATCTATGTTAAAATCTACAAACAGGAATAAATTTCTCCTACAACATTAAGATTGTTATTCTTTTATTATCAGCTTGGAAAATGAGGAATTTCATAGATCTTATTTGTCCTTGCTTTAGCTCCAGAATAAAATCATGAATCAGAAATGTCCTATGAAATTCCCTGTTCCTAAATTATTCTCTGTAATATTCAATTTTTGTACAATTCTCTCAATGTACTTTATGAAACACAAACATATCTTTCCTGCTAAAACCTGAGTCACGGGCTGGCTTGGCCCTTTAAGTTGAAACCACCTAAATGAGTAGGTCAAGGTAGCTACCCAGTCACCTAGGCTTAATCACCTAAGTAAGATGGTAAATCTTGGAGATATCTTTGGCTCTTCTCTTGCCCTACAGAGTCAATCAGGCATGAAGTCCTGTCAATTCTACCTGGGCAATCTCTCCCCATTAGTCCCACTTCCCCCCAATTCCTGTTCAGGGCATCTTGTCTACTTGATGACTACTGAAATAGCCTCTTAACCAATCCAATTCAACAGGCATTTATTGAACACTCATGATGTGCCAGATGCTGGGGATACAGCTATAAACCTAAGACAACTGGCTTCCCTTGAGGGGAGCAACATGTTCACAAGCAAATGTACAATACAAAGTGATTTTGGGGGCAGGTGATCACTCACATAAGGGGAAATCAGAAAAGGTGTCTTGAAGGGAGTGGTACTAAAGCTGGGCCTGAGGAAGAAGAACATTGCAGGCACTGGAGATACTGCATGCAAAGGAGGTGGGAAATACTCTCCATTTCAGGGAACAGCACCCAATTTGGCTGGGGTTAGAGTGGAGAGGGGGGATTATATGCAATCAGCCTTAAAAGACAGGATGGAGCCAGAATGTGAAATACTTTAAATGCCAAATATACTTGATTCAAGTATACTTGATTCTAAGGCGTTGGAAAGACACTCAAACGTCCTGATCAGGGAAGCGATCAGGAAAAACTAAAAGACTTTGCCCTTAAAGAGTTGACCCTACTTCTACAACAGCCTACTGAGGCTCCTTGTGCCCAGTCTGAGAGTGTGCTAGTAATTGTTTAACAACTGAATCTTCAGGGGAAAAAAAGTACCCATGACATAACTTTTAAGTTTCATGTGCACTAGTAACATTTTCTCCACCACTTTCTTAAGTCTAAATAATCAACAAAACAATAAATCAGGCCAGATTTGCAGCATTTGCCACTTTCTAAGGTGCAAATGCTCATAGTGAAAATTCAACAATCAGCTGTAGCCAATATGAGCCAGTGCCGGCATACCACTGCTCTAGTCTTTCCTTCCTAAGATCCATCCTTCACATGACTTCTAAATTAATCTTCTTTATGTATAGATTTGCTCATGTCTATCCTCTGCTCAAAATTCCTCAGTGATTTCCTATTGAATATAACTGGGTTTAAAAGGAAATTTACTTTCAGTTCCAAATTCTCTACCTCCCTCTTGCCTCAACCCATTGAGAAGGCAAGAAATATAACACCCATTATACAGATGAAGCCATGCAAAGCATTTCCACATCAGCCATGTTCTGGGGGGAAAAGCAAGACAAACAAAGAAAGGAAAACATGCTTCAATCTGCACTCTGAGTGTATCAGTTCTCTTTCTGGAGGTGGAGCACATTTTACACATCATGAGTCCTTTGGAATTACGGTGGATCATTGTATTGATCAGTCACTAAGTCTTTCATGGTTGAGTATCTCTGCAGTATTGCTGTTACTGTGCAGATTCTCCTCCTGGTTTTGCTTACTTCACTTTGCATCAATTCACATCAGTCTTCTCAGATTTTTCTGAAACCAACATCTTCATAATTTCTTATAGCACAATAATATTCCATCACATTTATATATGTATATACTATGCCATTACTATTACTACTACTAATATACTACTATTATATACTATATGTGTGTGTGTGTGTGTGTGTGTGTGTGTGTGTGTGTGTGTGTATAAATAACTTGTTCAGCCATTCCCCAACTGATGGGCATCCCCTCAGCTTCCAATTCTTGGCACCACAGTAAGAACTGATATAAACATTTTTGTACATATGGGTCCTTTTCCTTTGATCTCCTTAGGGTACAGATCTAGAATTGGTATTGTTGGGTCAAAAGGTATGAAGTTTTAAAGGCCTTTGGGCGCAGTTCTAGATTGTACTCCAGAATGGTTGGACTTGTCACAACTTTGCCCACAGTACGTAAGTGTCTCTATCCTTCCACATCCCCTCCAGGATTTGTCATTTTCCTTTTCTGTCAGCTTAGCCAATCTGATCAGTATGAGATGGTATCTCAGAGTTGTTTTAATTTGCATTTATCAACTGGGGGCCTACTGAATATAGAATAAAGTCCAAATTCCTCAGTCTGGCATCTAAGTTACTTTACAACCTAGTATCCCTGTAATTCAATAAAAATGTATTAAGCACCTACCATTTAGGAGAGCATTTTAGGCACTGGGGAAGATACAAGGTTTAGATAAGACGCATTCCTTGTCCTAAATGTCAGTCTAGTGGGGTGGTGGTGATACATATGACACAAACAGAAATAATGTCAGTCTATGTTATAGTTAAGTGCACTGGAAAGCAGGAGAACAAAGTGTTACAGGAGATGTAAGGTCCAAGGTTACATATGATAAGGGGGAAGAAGGAGAGTTTCATGCAACCTTATCTTACGCCATTCTACATGAAGCATGTTCTAGCCAAACTGGAGTAGCCACTATACCAAATAAACATTAAGCACTTCCCCACCCTAGCATTTTTGTTCACAGCCTCAATTTACCTGGAAATCCCTTACCGTTACATGGGCCTTTTAAAATCCTACCTATCCTTCAAGGTACAACTCTCCTATGAAGCCTTCACTAATCTCACCACTTGGAAATCAGTCCCTCCTCATTCCTCAGTGCTATGTTCTTCTTATGTTATAGTCCATACTATACTGCATGGTTACTGGATGGTTATTACATAATGATGCAGAGTTGTGTGTTTGTTATAGTCTTTCTGACAGTTCCATGGAGGCATCTTCGTATTTCCCTTAATAAAAAAATGAACTTAAAGAAACCAGTGTTGCTATACAGGTATCTGTGTGGTGTGGTGTTGTTCAGTTGTGGATGACTCTTTGTGACCCCATTTTGGGGTTTTCTTAGCAAAGATTCTGGAGTGGTTTGCCATTTCATTCAATAGCTCATTTTACAGAGAGGAAACTGAGGCAAACAGGGTCAAGTGACTTGTCTAGGCTCACACAGCTGGTAAGTGTCTTAGGCTACATTTGAACTCTGGATGAGGACTTTTCCTGCCTCTAGGCCTGGTACTCTTATCCACTGAACCACCTAGTTGTGTATGTGCAAAATATGCAAGGAGAGGCAAGAAAATCAAGGGCAGTAAAAAGTAGGCTACAAATCTAAGAAGAATGTTACATTAGTTGAGTACTTTATCATTTTTTATATGTTATCTTAGATTCTCAAAACTGTGCTGAATTAATGAGCATATAATATTTCTATTTTCCAAAAATAAAGAAGCTGTGCTTAGCTCACAACAACCATTTCCCACCTGGCAGCTCTCCTGGACTTCATCATTGTTTCCAGAAACTCATCTTCCTGAAAGAACATATCACCTCTGAAACTCAAGCCTCCTCAAAGCCCCTTCCTTCCTTTGACTGGAGAGGGTGAAGGAGTTGACATCAGAGAGTTCTATTTCAGGAGGGCATCGATCTCATCATTCCCCACTCAGCTATAGGACTTAATCACCCCTCTCCCCTCTCCTACTCTTCCCCCCGCCCCCTTTTTTGTGTGTTTTCTTCCCCCATCAGACCATGAGCTCCCTGAAGTCAGAGACATATCTAGACTGGCACAGTGCTTCACCCATAGTAGGCACTTAGTAACTATGTTTACTGACAATTGCTAAGGATAAAAAAGGCCATTTAAAAAATTTGTGATCAAAGCAAGGAGTAATAGGACCAGTTCTCAAGGGAGATATGTCTACAGTTATGAATAATTATATACCAACCTGCTGAAAGTACTTGCAAATTTGATCTGACAGCTACTTCCAGTAATTTTTGAGATATCAAGAAGAACAGTCTGAAGACTGGGTATGGAACAATGTCTTAATTTTAAAAAGGAGTAAAGGGCAACTTTCAGAAAGTACAGAAAAATAAGCCCAAGCTGATGATTGGCAAAAATGGAGAACATTAAGCACATAGTGTATGAGTCTTTAGGAAACAATGGGGTAAGAACCATGAGCCAACACAAGTTTACAAAAAATAAACCATACTAAATTAAACTGACTCTTTTGTAGACAGTGTCAATAAACTAGATATCACAGAAACCCTAGGCAAATCAGGTGTAGTCAAAAAGACCTGGGTTCAAATTCTCCCTGAGACAATACTAGCCGTGTGACCCTGGGCAAGTCATTTATCATCTCTGGGCTGGCTTCTCATCTGTAAAATAAGAAGATTTGACCTGATGAACACTGAGGTCCTTTCCAAATCGAAATCTACGATCCACTGACAAAGTTCTTCATGAATTGGTTTATGTGATTGTACAGTTAGGCAGATCTGCAATTGATTATACAACTGTGCCCCAGGTACTGATTAATGTACTGGTATTAATCAGAAGGAAGGTTTTAGTGGACTCTGACAATGCTCTTTCCCTAATATTCTTTAAAAATCACTTATATGAAGGCATATGACACTCATGAATCAGTTAAAAAGCATTTATTAAGCACCCACTAATTTATTTTGCTAGAAATTTGATGAAAAGTTTGGAAAGCTAGCTAATAAGAACTGAAATTCAAAACAATCTTTAAAGTTTAAAACATACTGGTTTAAGTCAACAAATTGAGTTAAATTCTTGCACTTAGGTTAAAAACTCAATTGTTATGAGTGCATATGTATAAGATTTGGAAAACCTGACTCGATAGGAATTCACCTGAAAAAGATCTGGGGTTTTCAGCTGATTGCAAAACTCGGTGAGTCAAGTGTGTTATGTCGCTGTTAAAACTGCTAAAGCAATGAAAGGCAGCATTAATTGCAGAGCGACTACGAGAAGTAATGGCACCACTGTGCTCTGTACTCAGGTACCCTGAATACTGTGTTCAATCCTCCCATTTTGAGAGAAAAATTGGCAACCTAGTGTATGCAAAGGAGAGCAATCTAAATGTAGAGGGGCCTGGAAATGACAGCACAAGAATGATTGAATTGAAGCCGTTCAGTTTGAAGAGGCATTTTTAAAAATGTATCAATGTGAATAAGGTAATTTGTTTTGGGGTTCTCCAGGAGGCAGAACTAGAATGAATGGAGGAAAGTTAGAAAGGTAGGTGTAATTCAATGTAAAATTCAGCTTTCTAATGATTAGTGCAGTCTTAAAAATGGAATAAATTGTATTTTAAAAGCAGTTAAGCTCTTACCACCCAACATAATTGGGCAAGGGCTAGAGGGCCATTCTACTTGTTAGGGTGGGTAGAGAAAGAAGTCCTACGCTGGAAGTTTACACTACATAATGTCTAAGGTTCTTTTCAATTCTAAGATAGGAAGACTGGCCCCAACCCTCTCTCCCCCCAGCAAAACAAAACAAAAACCAAACACAACTAGGCTTATACTAACTTAATTTTTTGGCCTGGAATACATCCACCTGGATCATCTTTGTGGCTGAATTCCCTTGCAGCTTCCCTACTTACTGCCAGAAGGGGTCTTTGGGAAGAAAATAATAATGCAGTAGAAGCATGCACTGACAAAGAACTGTCATTTTCTATAAGCTGTTGGAAATCTGCCTAGCAATTTTGTTTCTGCTGCTGTGCTGCGTTAATTCTAGTTTATTACGTTTGAAACTCTTTTGTGATGTGAATGTTAAAATAAAAAGTATGGTAAGAAATAAAGTGTTCAGTTTTCAACTTAGCCTATAGGACTATGTTTATAATCATAACCTGGTTTTTGAGGTGGTGGACATTACACAAATTTATGCAGGATCATTTGTACAATGTCACATAATAAAATATTTACCAAAGATAATAATCATCATTTTGCATTAAAGATACAACAATTTCCCTCCATGATTATTTACTGGGAAGAATATTTAAAAATTACAATGAGGCTGTGAGGTGAGAAGAATCCCAGGATGAAGCTTCACACAAAACAGTATTTTTAGAAATAGATGGCATATATTTACCTTTCACTATCTTCTTTGCACAGTCATTATATACCTGCTCCTGTGTTGTGCTTGACTGGAATACACGATCAAATGCATAAGGCTTGGACTGAAGAACAAACAAACAAACACACACCAAAAAAAAGAAAGAAAAAAAGAAAATTGAAATTAATCAGAAAGTCCACCGAAGAGATGCAAGCAAAATACCTTGTGAAGTCATCTACACAAGTATGAAACTCTCCCAGCAAAACTTTTGAGCAGCCCAAACCAGATTAAAATGTAATTGTGAAATGTTTAAATAAATAAAAACACAATGCAACATAGATGATATTAATTTGTGGTATGCTGCCCAAAAGAATCTGTTTCTATTTTAATCTAACACCATTGATCTAGAACAGTGGCAGTCTTGAGTTCACAGCAGGTCCTCAAATACATATCATCAATCTTTCCTTGGTATCTACTACCCTAAGCTAAGGCTTAGATGTACCTAGGATCTTATCTAGATAGGTAATCCCATTCCTTCAAATTCAGTTCCTACTAATGCAGGGTACTATGTTAAGCTAGGCCCTAGAAATATGCTTGTTACACTGGCATGACACAGACCTCTGTCTTGGGGACAGTTCAACTATGATCTCTTCGTGCCTTCCCAGCCTACACTATTCTTGACCATTTATTTCACAAATCTCCTACACAAGATCTAACCAAATTGTCAGAGGTCTTCCTTTGGTTTTTAAACGCTCCTGGCCCCACAACTTTGAAATGTCTAAAACTGAACTCATCTTCCTCCTGCTCTTCCCACTTTGCTTCTCCCAGTCACTGAGGCCCCAAAATTTCAGACACCTTTGAATTTTTCCTTTCTTTTACCACTCATTTCCCATCAGATGCCTGTCAATTTCACCAACTTGATTATCTTCTGTGTCCATCTTTCTTCTCCCTTACCCACTCAATGGGACACACACACACACACACACACACACACACACACACACACACAGCCACCACTCAAATTAAGGCCTTCAATCTCCTACCTGGGTTACTATCATAAGCTTCCTAACTGGTTACCACACCATGAGTCTCTTCTTTCTCCACTCCATTCTTTGTGAAGCTGCCAAAATAACCTTCAAAATGCACAGGTCTGGCTATATGACTCCCTTATTCCAAAATATTCAGTGGCACCCTATTATTTATAGCATAAAATACAATCTATTTAGCTTAGAATTTAATGACAATAACCTACTTTCCCTATATTTATTCACATTACTCCTCTTCATGCAACATTCAACACATACTTCCCCCACAAAGTAGACTTTCAAATGTTCCTAGAATCCAACTCTACCTCCATGTACTCCATAATACAGATAATCTTTCATGACTGTAATACACTTTCTTCCTTCTCATGTTCATGTGTTGAAACAGCTCTTCTCTTTCAGGGATTTTTTCAGTTCTATCTCCTCCAAGTAACTCGCCCTGAAAGTCATTCCTTAACTCATTCTTTCAAGAAACATTTATTGAGAATCCTGAATACAGACAGATGACTGTACTAGGGGTTGGGGCAGATATATGGCTAAGCCCGTCCTGTCCCTCACAGAATTTATAGTCTAGCAGCAGCAAAGAAATTTTTTCCCCTTCTGTACACTTTCCTAAAGAATTCTGTCTGAATCCTTTTTTTTTCTCATCACATTCTATCTTATATTATATCTATATCTATATATAGTGTGCATGTTGTATCTTTGCTCACCCTCTGAGCCTATAAACTCCCCCACCAGCAGGTGCTATGTCCTCTGCTCTAGTGCCTGACATCTTACATACAGTAATTGTGCATTAATGTTTATGTATGAATGTATGAAATTTAGTTTCCGCTTCACTATGTGCATTTTTATACTTGATAATCTTGTACTTTGGAGTTATTGCTACACACCCAGCATGAACCATTTATTCTGCATGCTTCCTACAACTGCTCAAGAAATGCAAACCAGCTTAACTTAAACAAATCATTAAGAAATTTCATAAATTTATCTTCTTTTTAGCTTCTGAACATTCCCCATAACTTTGACTTGAGACAATTAACCACTGTTTTCCCTAGCTCTGAAACACCAGTGCCATAATGCTGATACACAGATTAACACTAACAACCACTGGTTTTCAGTTATACAAATTCATTTTGAGAAGGTAGCCAAAGTAGGCCAAATGCTTTAGGTTTTTTGTAGGCACACAGAGCAGAAGCTGTTTTATATTTCTTCTCTAGCTCATATTCCTCCTTTGGGCATAATAAGATAAAATGGATATAGTCTCAGAATGCATTTTTTAAGAGAAAGTTCATTTTCATAGCAAGACAGACAGTTTTCTAGAAAGAAAAAACTCAACCACCAATCATTTCATTTTTGTTGTCTAAAGGACTTGGATAATTGTTATTTAAATAACAAATGTGTAAATCAGTAACTTAATCCTTATTTAAATCCAATAGTTTAAAAGAACTAAGACCACAAATACCTACAAATACATTCATTCTGGTCACCTGCTTGTTTTTGTGACAATTCAATGTAATACAGGCCCAACAGGGATTCTATATATTTGATATGCAGTATCAGGTAGGAGAGGTAGTTCAATTCTCACCTCTGACATTTAATCTGTGACCCTAGGTAAAACACAACTTGTCAATGTCCCAGGCAACTCTGTTAAGATTATAAATTGAAGAAAAGGTACAGATAAGAGTTTCCTCATAGGGAGTTGCATATATTACAACTACGACTACTATTATCAGTACTACCACCAGCCAACATTTATATAGTGCCTACTTTGTGCCAGGCACTGTGCTAAGTGCTTCACAAATAGGTGAAGTCCTCCCCCCTTCCCCCCTTTCAGGAAAATGCTCTTTCGACACTAAATTTAGTTCTGAGTTCAGGACTACATACTATGTAGAGTTTCAAGAATAAAGCTTTCTTTGGTCTTAGACACCTTGGAGTATGGTACAGTGAAAAGAGCCCTAATTCTGGATTCAGAGGGCCTAGGTTCAAATACTACCTTTAATACTTAACTACTTACGAACCTTGGGCAAGTCACTTAATATCCCTGGGTCTCAGTTTCTTCATCTGTAAAATGGGAGGGATGGAATAGATAGCCTCTGAGGCCCCTTCCGGGTCTACATCTATGATTCTATATGATAATTAATATGTCATTTTTGCCCTTCTTTTAAAATAAAGTTATAAAAGAAGGTTAACAGCATGATGTTTTTAGAACTAAAAAGGGCAACAGAAACCACTTAGTCCAATCTTCTCATTTTACAGATGAAGAAAGTCTTAAACATGTTGGGAGACTTACCCAACATGAAGAAGATTTTGACAACTGTGCAGGGTGGATTGGAGAGAAAAGAGACTAGAAGTAAAGAGACCAATTAAGAAGCTATTACAACAGATCAGATGACAGGTAATAAAAGCCTTGATTAGACTAGTAGCTAAGTCAGGGGTTCTTCAGCCTTGAGGCCACATGTGGTTTTCTAGGTCCTTGGGTGCAGCCTTTTCCCTAGGTCCAAGTTTTACAGAACAAATCCTTTTTAAGGGGATTTGTTCTGTAAAGTTTAGATTCAGTCAAAGGGCCACACATGAGGACCTAGAGGGCCACCAGCGGCCTTGAAGCCCAAGGTTTCCCACCCCTGAGCTAGGTAATAGAGAGAGGTAGGATGTAAGAAATGCCAAGGAAGAAAAATCAAATAGATATGGAAATTGATTGGGATGAAAGGCAAGGGAAAAAACTGAAGATAACTCCTGGGTTATAAAGTTGAGGAAATTAGAAGGATGGTGGTTCTCTCGTAAGAAAAAGGACATCTGGTGAAGGAAGGATTTTAGGGTGAAAATATCCCGTGACACTTTGGACATGTTAAAAGATGCCAACAGGATACCCAGGGGGAAATTTTGATTAAGTATTAAAGATATCTGAGACTGAAGCTCAGGCAAGACATTGGATTTCAAATCAATCAACAAGCATTTTTTAAGCACCGCTATTGGGCTCTCACTATGGTAAGGCAATCATCTGACATCCTAATCAATTCACTAACCCACTCACCACAGAGATTCTTGCAAATCTTTTCATCCTTTCTTAAGTCTCCCACAGCTCCCCACCCCCCTACCCTACTGGCTGAGAAGCCTGACTTTCACTGGGGAAAAATCAATCAAACAACCAACCCCCCCCCCCAAAAAAAACTGAGGTCATCAGTGCAGCATTTCATTTTCTCTTCTGTTCCTCATCTAATGACTTCTTCAACTGTCTCCTCTGTCCCTCTGGTTTCACATGAAGAGGTGGGCCTCCCCTTGCAAACCTCCACATGCATGAGTGAACCCATTCCATTCTATCTTCTCCAGCAAATTTACCCATCACTCCTGCTCTCCCATTAATCTTCAATCTCTCCCTATCTACTGGAGGCTTCCCTACTACCTACAGATATGCCCACATCTCCCCCATCCTCAAAATAACCCTCACTTGATCCATCTATTCTTACTAGCTGTTGTTCTACAGCTTTCCTCCCTTTTTGGGGTAAATCCCTTGAGAAGGCCATCTACAATAAATGTTTCTACTCCCTTTCTCTTCACTCTCTTAATTCTCTACAATCTGGCTTTCAATCTCATCATTCAACCAAAACAATCTCTCCAAAATTACTGTTGCTGTTCAGCCGTTTTTCAATTGTGTCTGGTTCTTTATGACTCCATTTGGGGTTTCTTGGCAAAGATACTGGCATGGTTTGTCATTTCCTTCTCCAGCTCATTCTACAGATGAAGAAACCAAGGCAAACAAGGTTAAATGACTTGCCCAGGGACACACAACTAGTAGCCAGATTTGAACTCGGGAATACGAGTCTTCCTGACTTAAGGCCCAAGCATTCTATTCGCTGTGCCATCTAGCTGCCCAAGTTGCCAATGATCTTTTAACTGCCAAAACTAATGGCCTTTTCTCAATCTTCATCCTTCTTGACCACTCTGAAACCTTTGACACTGCTAATCACCTTCTTCTCCTTAATATTCTCTTCTCTCTAGGTTTTCAAGGCAATGGTCTCTGCTGATTCTTCTCCTACCTGATTGCTCCTTCTCAGTCTCTGTTCCTGGATCTTTATCTAGGTTATGTCCACTAACTAAAGGGGTCTCCCAAGGCTCTGTCCTGGGTCCTCTTCTCTTCTCCCTTTATACTATTTCTCTTATTGATCACATCAGCTCCCATGGATTCAATTATCATCTCTATGCAGATGACCAGATCTACTTGAGATGCTCTCAACCTCTCACCTGAACTTTAGTCTCATCTCCAAATGCCTATTGGATATTTTGAATATTTTGAATTGGATGTCCAGTAGACTTCTTGAACTCAACATGTCCAAAACTGAATTAACTAAACTAATTTATCTTTCTCCAACCCTCCTTTCTAACTTTCTTATTACTGTAAAGAGTATCACCATCTTCCCAATTACCCAGGCTCAAAATCTAGTTGTCATCTTCAATTCCTCATTCTCTTTCAATAATAGCTACGTCTGTTATTTATACCTTTCCAGCATCTTTTATTTATATATATATATGCGCCTCCTTCTTTCCACTGGCACTAGCACCACCCTGGCACAGGCTTTCAGCACTTCATACCTGGACTATTTCAATAGTCTGCTAGTTGGTCTCCAATTCAGTTCATATTCCATTCAGCTGTCAGATTCATCTTCCTAAAGTGCAGATCTGACCATATCCCCCCTCAACTCTATTAATGAACCCCAGTGGCTCCCTATTATTTCAAATATAAAATCCTCTGTTTGGCTTTGAAAGTCCTTCATAACCTGGTTCCTTCCCATCTTTCCAGTTTTCTAATACCTTACCTTATCCACACACTTCAGGATACAGTAAATTTGGCCTCTGTACTGTTCCTCTACACTCCCTACTCTAGACATTTTCACTGGCTGCTCCAAATGCCTGGAATGTTCTCTCTCCTCATCTCCTATCTCCCACCTCCCCTGGCTTTCTTCTAGTCTCAGCCAAAGTCCTGCCTTCCCCAGTTCTCTTTAATCTTTGTGCTTTTCTTCTCTGAGATTGCCACCAACCTTTTCTGCTTATATCTTGCACATTGCTCCCCCCAAGGACTGTGAACTCCTTAGCCACAGCATTTAGCAGGAAGCCTGGCATATAGGTGCTTAAAAAATGCTAGCTGACCGACTTACTGACCTATCAGGTGCCTGATACTGTTGCCTCAAAGACAAAACAAAACAGCTTCTCTCTCAGGGAGCTTTCACGCCATCAGGAAAACAATATGTAAAATAAGTGGAGATGAAAAGAATACATCCAGGCATGAGGAACAGCTTGTTCAGACAAAGGCATGGAAACTGGAGATGGAATATTATGTAAAAAGTCACTCTGGCTGGAAAGCAGAGTGAAAAGTGTCATCTGGGACTAGGCTGCAAAGGGCTTAAATGTCAAATAAAGAACTTTTCAATTTTAGGGTTAATAGAGATTTTGGAGTAAGGGACAGACCTATGCTTTAGGAATCCATGACTCAACAGGCACTTGTTACCTGCCTTGCATTGTTTCAAGTGCTGGTGATACAAATACAAAATAAATAAATAACTCCTACTCTCAAGGAGTTTAACTTTATCTTGGGAGAAAAAACGCATGTAAACACACACACAGAAGAAATACAAGATAGTTAGAAAGAGATGACATTTGGGGGTGGGGGAGGTTAGGAATCAGGAAAGGTTTCAGGCAGAAAATGAGGCAGCAGTAAGGAAGAAAGAGTGAATACCAGGCAAGGGTATTCAAAATACAATATACAGGCAAGGCCGGTGGAAAATAATGGAGTTGGGTGATGGAAGATCATGTGTGAGGAAATGAGAGAAGGCCAGTTTCACTGGATTAGAGAGTCGAGAAAGGGGAATCATATATAAAGATGCTAAAAATATAGGTGGCTGTGAATGGCTTTAAAAAACAGAAGACATGACATGGTCAGACTTGATTTTGGAAAATAACTTTGGTGGCTGTGTGGAATGGAAGGGGAAGAAGCCTGAGGCAGGGAGACCAATTGGGAGACCAATTAGGAGACTGTTACAATAGTCCAAGATAGAGGTGATAGGTGAGGGCCAGAATTAGGGTGGTATGTAAGTGGAGAGAAGGGGACAGATATGACATATGAGGTAGAATCAAGATTTGATAATTAATCAGATATGGGGGTGGGGCAAGGGAAGGGTAGGGGACAACTCCAATGTTGATAAACAGAGCAACTATTGAAGAATGATGGTACCTGCAACAGAAAAAAAGGAAGTCTGCAAGCGGGGTAAGGTCTGGGGCACAAGACAATGAATTCCATTTTAGATAGTTTCAATTGGAGATCTCTGGGGAACACTTCATTGGAAATGTCTAATAGTCATTGGAGAGCAAGGACTAAAGCTCAGAAAAAGAAACTATATACAATCAGGAAGCCATCTGCATGGCAACCGACAAACAAACCCCTTTTATTGGTAACTGCTAGCCTTACCAATAAATTGAACATGCTCAGAACTCTGTGCCTCAGTTTACCTTCATTTCAATCTGTGAAATTTGTGAAAACACTGAGGAGTAAAGAGACTAAAGGTCCCAGTGGCATGAAGGATAGGCAAATATGGAATGACAGGAGCTTATGGTCAGATAGGCATTTTAAAGTTCTTGAACTTGTGGAACACTCACAGGTGATAGGGGGCAGGGCATAGATGACTGAAGGGTAGTCAATCAGGTAGCAGAACCCAGAGGAGTATTTAGGATGAATAACCAAACAGAGAGGAAAAAAAGGGGGGAGGGGAAGATTAGCATACAAGTCAAAGGCTGAAAGAATATATGAGAGTCGGTGTTAAGCATATCCAAAGTTGCAGAGGATGAGGATCCAAAAAAGGCCACCAAATTCAGCAGGTAAGAGATCATAGTACCCTTGGAGAGAACAGAGCAGAAGCCAGATTGCAAGGAGCCACGAACAGCAACTGCAGAGGCTCGCTAACTTGGCACTATAAAGAGGATTTCTGTGACTACAGCTTGAGGGGACAGAAGCTGAGCCAAAGTAATTTTTTAGGGTAAGAAGATCTGATCACGTTTGTAGGTAGCAAAGGAGAAATTGAATATTAGAGGGAATGATTCATGAAGCAACTTCTTATAAGAGGGTGTATCTGCAAGGGCAATAAATAGATGTATGAGCCTTGGCAGTTCTAATAGGACACAAAATTTTCTCTACCGGTGACAAAATATGCACTACTTATGACCCAACTATCATTATCTTTCAATATTCAGTTCTATACACCTCCAACATTTTTCTCTAGAGAATTTATATTGTATTAACTCACCATGAATGTGGCAGGAAAAGAAAAAAAAACAAGAGAAACACTCTCTCACATGATCCTTACCTGCTTCCCCCCATTATGAATTTCCATGTTTACTTAGATTATCTCCAGGCTGTAAGACCCCTAAGAAGCTAAAGGAGCTCTAGAACCAACTTGGAGATCACAATCTACTTCAGCATAAATATAAAACAATCCAAAGGGTCAATAATCTTGTATTTCATTCTATTGATATTTGTTAAGAACATGACTGAGTGTTCTGGCTTCAAAAGGGAACTAAATTGTATCATTTTGGTCCACTGTCATCTGAACCTCTATATATTCCCAAGGCAACAGGGATTAGTGAAACAGGCAATGCACTTAAATTCAGAAGATCAAGGTTCAAACCCTGACTATGATACATGTGTGACTGTAGATGAGTCACCTTTAAGTCTCAGTTTCCTCATTTGCAAAAAAAAAAAAAAAAAAAAAAAAAAAAAAAAAGAGAGAACACTTTCCCACAGGGTTGTGAGAAAAGTGCATTTTAAACCATTGTTAACCTCAGAGCGCTATATAAATGCTTGCTATTATTATGAAATCATAAAATGCTATACAAATGTGAACTCCTACCATTATCCCTGGGGATAAGCCCAAATCATTAATGGAGATAAAACCAAGTAGAACTTTACTTATTCATATTTCACCTACATGCAATTTTCTGTCAGTCTCCCTAGTCCTCACCCATGTCTTCAACTCCTTTGAAAAGCAGGGAATAAACATTAACTTGACTCTGGAAATCATTAAAAACAGGATAAATGGCTTAGTTATTTTTGCGATTAGACACTATTATTATCCTATTACTGTAATACCTAAAGATAAATATTGATACAGAACAAACTACTAAACTACCTAGCAGATTAAGTTCATTTTACATTCAAATGAAAAAGTTCATTTTCAAATAGTAAGCAAAAAAGTTTTTTAGTTCTTCTCCAAAAGGATTTCCAAGTTGATACATTAACTTAGTCACTATGCCACATGCTATAGTTTAAGGATTCAGAGAACTGATTAATTTAGAGAAGGGAACTTACAATCAAACCCTTCATTTTCAATGATAAGAAAAAGTCAGCCTCAGAGGAGGTAGGTGAATTGGTTAAAGTCACAGAGTTAATAAGCCAAGGAACCATAACGTGAACCCACATCCTGATTCCAAATTTGATGATGCTCTTGGGACAGCTGCCCCGAGGCCAGTGGCAGAACAAGACCTGAGGAATAAACTAGGAGTTACAAGATCATTTACTGAATGATTATGAACATCACTAGTTGTATGATTTAAGAAGACAACTCTTCAGAGAGAGGAAAAGACCATTTCCTTAGCTGTAAAATAAGACCGGACTCAATGTCCAACCCCTTTTAGCTCTAAATCTATAATCCTCTAATTCAGTTTCCTCACCTGTAAATTGGGGGCATTGGACAAGATGCTCCCTAAGGCTCTTCCACATGCCACACTACCTTCCAATATAACTAGAGAATCATTTAGGGCCATTTAAACCAAAGAAGTGCTGGTACAATAGAGCTGTAAAAAATATAAATGTCAAGTACCATCAACTTGAGCTAAGCATAACAAAGCAAACAATGAAATCATCAGAAGCTATGAAACAAGGCAGTGGGATATTTGCAGTAAGCCCTTTCAAACCCACTTGGTCTGCTATTTAAGATGGAATACAATAATATATTCCTTGTTATCTACTAGAAATCTTGGCCAATCATTCATTCAACAAATATTACTGAGAGCCTACTACAGGAAAGGCACTGTGGTAAGCCATTGTAAGAGATACAAAGAAGAATAAGACAACCACCACAAAACTAATAAGCAATAGTGACCCACAACTGAAGACCATATTTATATGGAGGTAGAGAGTAGAAATAAAAAACAGATGATAGAGAAGACTTAGTCTTATTTGATAATAAATGGAGACCTAGATCAAATTCTAGCACTGATACTCACTAAATGGATGACCTTGTAAGTCCTTTTACTTCTACAAACCTCAGTTTGTAAAGTGACCATAATATTTGTATTACTTACTCCACAGGGTTCTAAAGAGAGTACTTTGTAAACTTTAAAGTGCTATATAATTATGAGGTATTATTACTATTACTGCACACCTCCAACTCACACATCTGTGGCACATTTTAAATTTATCGCAATGTTTTCACTAAGGAAAAGGGAATTAAAATACCTCTCAAATAGTTTCCTACCTCTGAAAGAAATAGTGAATCTTCAACCTGTCTGCTTTATGTGTCGTCATCTACCTAGAAAACAACCTCGGCAATCTGCCTCCCCAAAACAGAGGGGCCACAAAATATCCTGAATCTTACTTCCCTGGCTATAAAGAAAATATCAACAATATATTAACCAATGGGTACATTTAACTGAAGGGATCTGGATTTGAAAAATTCTGCAAACTTTTTTCTTATTAAAAATCAAAACAACAAATACTTACACAGTGCTTACTATGTGGAGTAGACAAATAAGTGTAAGACTTCTACTCCTAAAACCCCTCCCAAAAAATAGCCAATTATATTGTTTGGATTGTTATTGCATTTATATTTACTGGATTGTTTTAAGTACTTTGTAAATAATAAAGTGCTACATAAATACAAGCAATTATTGTGAACCAAGTATTTAATAATTCAATCTATGCTATTTAAAAAGCAGTCAATTGATTACTTATAATAAGAGGGTCAGATACAACATGAGTAAATTAAAATTAAAGAATTTTTAAAACCTAACCCCTTAAGATGAAGACTATATAGGATATAATATACGTAAAAAAGCTGAAATGGAAGTGAGGAAGTAAACTTTCACTTGGCTTCACTTCTACTCTGCCAGGAGAAAGTCAAAAAAATTTAAAGAATTCTAGAAGAAAAGCAAGTAGTCATTCAGCAAAACAATTGTAATCACTGGCCTCCCAACAGTTCAAACTTAACCAAAGTCAAGCTTAAATGATAGAAAATGCTTCCCAGCACTTAGCACAGTGCCTGGCACATAGCAGGTGCTTAATATTTATTGACTGACTGATAAAAATACTACAGGGATAGGGCAATTAAGGCAGACCAAACTTGACAGTGAAATAGGCCCTGAATTTCTTTTGTTTTGGATGCTTTATGGATTGTATGAGGAATAAGGAATATTGCCCTGTAAGTAGGAGTTTCTGGTGATACTTCAAGATCTTTCAATACTTCACTTCATCATGAAGACATTTACTCAGTTTTATCCTAGTCTTCTAAAAAATCCCTTACTAGAGCTCATTTAAAATTTCAATAAAAATTTATTATGGTCAATTCTGTATAACAAAGGACAATGAACTGTTCTGATGATTAAAAAAATTCTGCAGCAACTAAAACATTCCTTTTGAAAAAATAGATTCATAGTATTGCTATGCAAAAATCCAAAGAAAAGTGCTATACTTTCACTCTTTAATTAGAATATTGCACTATAAACAGAACAAAAATTTAATTTCTCAGTTCTAAAAAAACCTTAATAAAAGAAATAAATACATTTAATACAGAATCTTACAGCTATAATGAACCTCGGCAGTGAAAATATGTTTTCTATGGAACTAAAATAATTTATTCTACATTATAATTATATTTATGCTATTTATTCAAAGTCTATGTTCAAGGCACTGTGAAGTAGACATGTAAAAAGACCAGGTCTCTGTCTTTAAAGAGATTAGACTCTAGAATTTTAAAGTGTATTCAAATAGCTACAATACCATTCGTGTTAAGTGCTATGTTAGTGGTACAAACTAATTGTTACAAGAATACTCAGGAAGGTGGAATTACTTCTGGCTTTAGTGATCAGGAAAAGCATTATGGAGAAGGTGAGGTATCTGCATCAAAGGATCAGAGATCTAAGACTGGCATCTGAACTGGGCTTTAAAAGATGAGTAGGATTTCAATAGGCAGGGCCATAAGAGGTGAAGAAGGTTTCAGAAAGCCTGGCATACTTCAATCAGAAAATAAGTTGTCCTGATTGTTCAGAATATAAAGTTAAGGGAGAACTGCACTGCAAAGAACAAAAGAAAACTTAGAAGGAAACAGAGAAAAACAGTATAGCCTTGGAAACAATATCTAGTATTTATTAAATAGTTTTTCAAAAAAAGTAAACAGTGTTAAATGGAAATGCATGGTTTTATACTGAATCTTTTTTTTTAGGCTGTGCTGTGTACTTGGAAATTTTTTTTTAGTCTTTTTGTATTTTAAGTTCAAAATGAATAAATATAAGAAAAATTTTTTCCAAAAAGAAAAAGAAAAAAATAGAGTTAGGGGAATAGTAAGGAAAGGCTTTGAAAAGTTAAATTGTAGCCAGACTGTCTTAAGTACCAGAATAAGGAATTCAGATTTTATTCAGTAGGCAACAGGCAAAAGTTAAAAAACCATTAAAGACTTTAAAGAAATACTTCTAAAAACATTTACAAATACAGTATTTCTTTAGGCAGATTAATCTGCTAATATGTGGGGTGGAAAGTAGAGAGGCAGGTATATCTGTTAAGAAACAAGTGCAAGAAATACAGATGTAAGGAATGGGGTACAAAGCGGGGGGAGTGGCAGCAGAAATGAAAAGGAATGGAGGATGGAGATATCTTTTTTTTTTTAAACTAAAGTCATGAAACAGGATCAAATCTGACAGTTTTGGACCTTATCTACCCCAGTTTTGAAGACCTTATCTACTCCAGGATTTTTTAAAAAAATGTTATTTGTTTTAATAATCTGGTCCAGTGGTAGAAATCACATGGCCAAGAGTCAGGGTTTTATTTAAACTCATTCTTGGAAGCCTGAACAAGTGCTCCCTCTATCAGCCAGTATAAAACTTGGTTCCTTCATCTGTGATTGCTGTCTTAATAGCAAACACATTTTGGATTCCAAACCCGATTTAAAAAAAGGGGGTGAAAAAACCAGTGCAAAGACACAGAAACGACAATTAAAACTTAAGAGTATACCTCACAATTCAAACCAGGAAGAAACAGAAGTCTTTCACTCTGGGACCATGATGGCTAATAAAGTTCTAGTTGTTCAAAAGTGTCCTTTTGTCTTCTTGATTGTTTTAACTTCTAAAGTTTAAAATACTTCTGGTATTGTACTCATTCTAAACATTGTCAAAAAGGTACAGCAGACAGGTGGCTTGGGAAAGGAAAAAAGGCATGCATTAGAAGCTATCTGCACAGTAGAAAGGACACATCCATACTTGAGTTTCCTGTTTGAAGCATTAGATGGCTTTACATAAATGATACTTCATATTAGAAAGTAATTTAAGAAGTTTTATAATTACTGATCATGTTTGGTGTATTAGTCAACAAGAATCTATTAAACAATTAACTATGTTCTAGGTACTGCGCTAAGCACTAGGGATTCAACAAAAGGTAAAAACAGTTCCTCTCCTCTGAGCTCACATCCTAATGGAGACAACACAAAAAAAGGTGTATATACACAAGATAAACAGACATATACAAGATATACAGTATAAATGGAAGATAATCTCAGAAGCATAATGCTACAAGTGGGAGGAGTGAGGGAGGACTGAGAAAAGCCTTTGGAGTGGAAGTAATATAGTAAGCCACTGGAGTTTTTCTGGGGGGAAGTGGAGCCATGTGGTCAGACGTGTGCTTTAGGAAAATCACTTTGGCAGCTGAATGGAGGATGGAATGGAAGGAGGAGAGGCTATTACTGTCCTCTAGGAATGAGGAGACTAAAGCCAGCCTCAGGGCAACAATTGTGTGAGGGAAGAGAAGGGGACATAGAGGAGAGATAGAAAGGTAGAAATGACAAGACTTAACTGGATATGTGGAGTAAATGGGAGTGAAGAGTATATCTAATTCAGTAGTTTTAAAACTTCTCACTTTAAAGATTAAAAAATTCAAAAATGATATTTACATGAACATTTCTCTGGTAGCCATGCTAGACTAGGTGCAAGTATATTTTTAGCATGCTTCCATTAATACACTCAAGAAACAGTGTCAGAAACATTGAAAAGGAGGTGGGCCAGCCCTGAGGCAAAGATTTGTCAAACTGGAACACAACAGAGTATGAGAAAGAAAGTAATATGAAATAAGTTTGGAAAGGTAGGCTGGAGCCACACTTGTAAAGGGCTTTAATGCCAGATTTTGTATTTTATCCTAGAGGTAACAGGGGATCACTGAAACATCTTGAACAGCTTTCCAACTGAAGTGTGAACAACAGAAAACTAAAACTTCTGACATGCACATACTCTAGAACCTGGTCCTTAGCTACAGACATGTCCTTAGACATATATACTATGGAACTTTTCCATTTACCTATCTTTAGACATACTCAGTTTCAGATTTCCTGTATACAGGCACTCAGTCACAAGATGAATTCACATGACAGGGAATCAAAAAAAAAAAAAGGAAATGGGTCAATTACCTGGACTATGTTTGTATCCTACATTTCTTATGTATGATGATTCTTTCTCACACATCCATACAGACTAAACTGAATGCCAAATTTGGTTATTAACAAAGTCAAACATATAATTCTGGTAAGGAATCAGCCTTCCTCTGGAATTCTAAATAGAGATCATCTGTTCAGATAACATGAGAGTCTACTACTTTAGGTTTTCCTCACTTAGGCCAACACTTTGGTGAATCCAAAACACAACTATGGTTTAACTATCACAACCTTATATCCATTTACTTGATGTTTTGATAGAAACCAACTTTTTTGAAGACTTCCTGTTAAAAAAAACCCCCAACAAATATGTCTAGAGGTACTCCTCTGTATTTTAAGGCAGAGAAGCCTCTCTTGCTCTTTACTATCTATCGATCTATCTACTACTGTATCAAATGTCCCTCTTGGGCTAGCCAGAAGCACCAAAAACCACACCAAGCCCTTCAAATTGAAGCAACTCTGTTCTGCTCAGGCAAGGGAATGGCCAAGATGACCTAATCAGTTTTATCCACCTCTCATTTCAAGAGCTACAACTGCCTATACTTGGTTCTGGCAGACTCTACGGTGTGAAGTCATTCACCATAAAAGGAATGCTGCTTAGCAAAGTGATGCAAACTAGCATGCTCCACCTAATCGGTGAAACGACAGGTAGGAAGTACCTTTTCCTATTCATTTTCCTGTTTTAAGGGAACCTACTTTCTCTATGTCTGCATGCCTAGTTTCTCTTACAAAGCAAAGCTACTTAAAGTGATGCAAACCAGCACGTTCCTCCACCTTAATGTTGCCCAAACAGGTAGGAATTGTTTTTCTTATTGATGTTAGAGCAAGTTTACTTTCTGTGACTAAACAAGTTGTTTCTATGTGGGATCAAGTCTTATTTTCCAAACATAAAGGCAAAAATCAAAATGCATTAATTCTCTGAACTATAATTATTTGTTTTCCTAAAACTCAGAGGGCAACTTTATACAAGCTGAAATTTTTAAAAATCAAATTAATTCTTTTTTATTAAATTCATATAGCAAACTTATCATCCATTATATGTATTGTACCTGTAGAAATGATGAATCAGGAAACTGACAAGGGCTACACAGAGACCAACTGACTATAAATGAGACTGATTTGTGTGCAGATCAGTCACATCTAAGAAAAGGATAGGAAGGCATTTAAGTATGGAGGAATAGAAAATGAATGCTGAAGAAGTAGGATTCTTACATTAACTTCCATAGCAGCATTCAGACTGCTCTAATATTTCAATCTTGGTAGATGAATGTAACTCCTTAAAAGGACAAGAGCTATTCCATTTTTTGTCTTTGTATTTCCTGTACCTTTCACTAATAAAAGTTTATTTAGTTGAGTGCAGACATGTTTAAGAATAAATCAGTATGACTCAGGAAAAAGAATGGCAAACTAATGATTACATTTAGAAAACTTTCAATAAAGAAACAAAAACATTTAACTACCTGCTTAAAAAAAAGTAATCCATTTACTAGAATTCACCAAAAATGCAACCCTCTGGTCTTGAGGAAAATAAAATCCCTGGGTATATCCAGAGAAAATAAGCCACTCTAAATCATGAATCGATATAATATACTGATAATGAACACATCAGTTCTTAAGTCCTCATAATCAAATCTCAAAGCTATACTTGCATTTCTGCAATCCCTTGTACTGTATGTTTTTCCAAACAAAATTAAATTATTTCCTAGTTTATCTAAATGCCAAATGTTTCCAACTGTTCATGACTGATTCATGTTGGGTCACCTATTTGTGTTTTCTGCCTAACCTAGTTCCATTTGTTTACACCAAGGAAATCTTGAAGTAAGAGTGAAATATTAAGGCATCTATGCTTAGCAGGAACAATTATTCAACGGTTTCTTCCAACTTTTTCTTCACACACTGTGTCAGGGTTTCCAACCTAATTTTTATTACACTTACGACAACCAAATCCTAGGATAAATATTAACATTAACAAATACAACTGTGGAAGATAACATGTGAAGAATAAGTTTACAAGGAAAAAGGTTTTAATTTATCATGTAATAGATCCTATAAGTGTCCTCTTCTGGAGGGTGACTTCTCCTGGGTCAAGCCTAAATACTTATTCTTTCCTTGAATTTGCAGGAAAAGCTTTTGATAGGAAGGACTATCGATTAAGAATTAGACTGACATCAAGTCCTTCAACAGGCCATCTGTTGGCACCTAGTCAGCTTTTATTTGCCAAAGACCCGGACCATACTGAAAAGCCACCGTTTCAGAGCTGTCATTCATTTTCTGACGTTGAATTTGGGAAGACCAAATGGGGGGGAAAGAAACGAAGTAAAACACTTTACCATGTATTTTAAGGTTTTAAAACTTCTCCACTATTCCAAATACTACAAATGACTGATTTTCCTTCCAAATTAAACTGCTCTAAATGTGTTATTAAATATGGAATATCAGTAGCTAAAATTCCGTCAGTAGCTAAAATTAAAATAAGTTAAAATACAAAGCAATTAACTAGCATTACAGACTGTCCTGGCATCATCAGGAAAACAAAAATTAAGTTTTTACCAGTTCAATGTCGGCACTATCTTACTATCCACTTTACGGTCATCGCACATATGGGAAAGCATATTGAAAGTATTCCTAAATATTTCTTCCAGCACACTATTCTAAACCAACTTCGATGTCTTTGCCTTATTCAAGAGAAAGCTTAGTCACTACTAGCATCCTCATGCTGATAGGAACTATGACAGCACTACTCGGCTCACTTCCTTTCACCAAGTAACTTTGTAATTTTCTTTGTGCCAAGCCTGGGCTGCAAGGGACAGCTTGGCTACATTTTCAGGTATGTAACTAATCAAATGAAAACAAGGTCCAGTTAACTGATCCATCTCTTGTAGCGAAGTTCCCTTTGGGTCAAAATACAACACAACAATTCTACCCTTTTCGACAGGAAAAATTTAAAAGTCGGTCAAGTTTCCTTTTGACAAAGAGCAAAAAGATTGGGGGTGGGGAAGGGGGAGGGACCTATCCCTTTCTGATCACTTCGCTATTTCTCGTCTAAAAAATTCTGGCAGCCTGATTCCCAAAGCAAGCTGTCCCGTTCTTCTACGGCCACTTTGAACAAATGGCTAACAACTTTATATTCGTAGACCGAAGCAGAAAGTGCAGGGTCGGGCCAGTGGGGTTGGAAGGGACAGACAGAGCCGAGTTCTAGTTGGAATGTTAATTTCCAGCCCCTCCCCCCGCGCCCCTGGACCCAGAAGAAAAGTGACAGGCACAGTTTCCAATGGGGACCAACAAGTAGCTGGATCATGAGTGCAAGGAATGCCCTGGAATTCGGGGCGCGGGATCCCGCGGTCCCGGCCGGAAAGGGCGTGGGAGGGAAGGAGGCTGCAAGCGCCCCTTGCCCAGCACCCCGGCCCCCCCACCCCAGCCCGCGCCGGGAGGGGCCGGACAGGGCGGACACTCACCGCCACGATGACCGTGTCCTCGCCCTGGAACTTGGCGACGTACTTGTCGCCCCGGGCCATCTCGGCCTCGTTGAGGGGCCTGAAGCGGCACATCACCTTGATGTTGCATTCGGCCGGGTCCGCCATCTTCCTCGCGGCCGGGGCCCGAGGCCCGGAGCCCCTCCCCGCCGCTCAGTCTCGGCGCCCGAGAGAGCGGGGCCGTGCGCGGGGGCCGCGCTCCGCCGACCGAGCCGCTCCGCTCCGAGCCGCGCGCCGCGCAGGGCCGGGCTCCCCTGGGGCGGGGGCGGCCGGGAAGAGCGACTCCAACCTCCGGCGCCGGCGCCGGCAGCCGCCTCTGCCCCCTCCCGCCTCACTTCCGATTCAATATGGCGGCCATGGCGGCGGCGGCGACCGGCAAAGCGTCCGGCGTGTGCGGCGGCGTCCCCAGCCCTGGCAGTGGAAGCGGCAGAGACGAAGCAGGGACCCGCGAAGCTAGGAGCGTAGCCTCTTCCCCAGGGCGAGAACGATAGGCTGGGCTTGGCTCCGCTCAGCCCAGGCCACCTCCGCTCTGCTCTGCTCTTCCACCCGCCCGGCTCTGGGAATGCTCGCCCGCCCGGCCCCGGCCCGTACCCAGTGCGCAGCCGCCCCACTCTGGGCGGCGGTGAGCCCGGGAAGCGAGGGAGGGAGGAAGGTGGGGCTAGGGCGCAGGCGTGAAGAGGTCTCCCTCCTCTCCTCGGCTCGGTCTGGTCAACTCCTAGGCACTTTTCTTCCTGCCCGGCTTCTAGTAGGGGTCGTGTACGTCCCAGAAATGTATAGCTCAACTGAATTTTTTTCCCCCCAATAATACCCTACTTTTTATGACTCAACTGAGCTGTTTTATTAAAAAATTTTTTTACCAATAATACCTTTTTATGACAACTGAACTTTTTAAATTTGATTTTTTTTTTAGCATTAATACCTTTGGATGACAATTTTTAAAATTTGATTTTTATTTTTTACCATTAATACCTTTTGATGACAACTGAACAGCTGAACTTTTTTAATTTGATTTTTTTTACCAATAATATTTTTTTATTTAAGAATAAGTAAAATAGCTGGGGCAATGGATAGAATGCTAAACTTGTGCTCAAGAAGACCTGAATTCAATTCCTAACTCTGATGTTTGTTAGCTGTGTGATCCTGGACAAGTCATTGAACTTCTTTCAAGCCTCAGTTGTCTAATCTGTAGATTGAGGAACATAACAGCTCCTACCTCTCAGGCTCATTGTGAGGATCAAATCAAATGAAAACAAATATCAGTCAATAAACATTTATGAAGCCCCTACTGTGCACCAGGCAGTGTGCTAAGGTTGAGGATACAAAGAGAGGCAAAAGATGTTCCCTGCTCTAGAGGAGCTCCCAGTCATGGGAGAGGCAACAAGGAAACTATGTACAGGGAAAATAAGAATCAACACAGAAAAGACACTAGAATTAAGGAGGGGTTCTAAGAGGCCTCCTTTAGAAAGTGGGTTTTTAGCTGGAACTTAAGCAAGCCAGTAGGTGAAGATGGAGAGAGAGAGCATTCCAGGCATGGGATCCTGTTCCAGAGAGGGATGCCTGGAGGCAAGAGATGGAGTGTCTTGTTTGTGGAACAGCCAGAAGAGCAGTGTTACTGGATGGAAGAGTATATGGTGGGGAGTAAGGTGGAATAAGACTGGAAAAGTAGGAAGGGGCTAGTTTATGAGAGGCAACCAGAGCATTTTGTATTGGCTTCTGAAGGCAATAGGAAGCCAGTGAAGTTTATTGAGTAGGGAGGTGACATGATCTGACCTGTGCTTTAGGAAAATCATTTTAGTGGCTGAATGGAGGATGGATGGGAGTGGGGAAAGACCTCAGGCAGGCAGTTGCAGTAATCCAGATGTGAGGTGAGGAGGGCCTTTGCCAGAGTGTGTCAGTGTCAGAAGAGAGATTACAAGGTGGAACCTACAGACCTTGTCAACAGCTTGGTTGTAGGGGATGAGAGATGGTGAAGTGTCCAGGATGATTCCTAGGTTGTGAGCCTGAAGGACTGGCAGGATATTCTTGTCCTCTACAGTAATAGGGAAGGTAGCAGGCAGAGGAGGGATTAGGAAGGGAAAGATGAGCTCTGTTTTGGACATGTTGAATTTGCTATGTTGGCTAGACATTAAATATGGTTTGAGGTATCTGAGAGACTGTTGGAGATGTGAGATTGGAGGTCAGCAGAGAAGTTAGGGCAGAACAGATGGATTTCAGAATCATCAGGTTAGAGATGATAATTAAATCCATGGGAGCTGATGAGATCACCAAGTGAAGTAGTATAGAGAAGAGAAGAGGGCCTAGGACAGAACCTTGAGGGACACTTAGAATTAGAAGGCATGACCTGGAGGAGAATCCAGCAAAAGAGACAGAAAATGAACAGTCAGAAAAGTAGGAGGAGAACCAGGAGAGAATGGCATTCCAAAACCCTAGAGAGGAGAGTATCTAGGAAGAAAGAGTGGTCAACAGGTGTCAGAGGCAAAGAGAATGAGAGTACAGAAAAGGCAACGAGAGCATTAGTAACTTTGGGGAGAATCATTTCAGTGGCATGATAAAGGTGGAAGCCAGATTGTAAGGGGTTAAGAAGGGAGTGAGAGGAGAGAAAGTGAGGCACCTATTGTAGATGGCCTTTTCAAGGAGTTTAGCCACAAAGAGCAGAAAATTTATGGGATGGTTAGCAGGGATGAAAGGGTCAACTGAAGGTTTTTCAGATGAGGGAGATATGGGCATGGTTATAGCCAGTAACAGAGACTGAAAATAAGTGACAGGGTGGGGATGACAGAGGGGGCAGTCTGTTGGAGGAAAAGGAAAGGAGTAAGATCGCTGGAACAAATAGAGGGATTAGCCCTTTTAAGAAGTAAGGCCACTTCATCATGTGAGACAGGAGTGAAGGAGGTGATGGTGGCAGAAGTCATTCGAGTGATAGGAGATGAGGAAGAGGGTGCTCATGGTAAAAGGCCTCAATTCTTTCTATAAAATGTGAGGCAAGGTTCTCATCTGAGGCGGTGAGGGGAGGGAGAACTTTGGGAGGTTTGAGGAGGGACAAAAAGAACTCACTACTGGGGTAGTGAGTTGATAAGGGGGTATAGGAGGATTGCCTAGCAGCAGTGAGGGCCCAATTAAGATTGTGTAACAAATTTGTAGTGAACACAGAATAGTTGTGTGCTTTTCTCTATCTTCATTCAGCAGCATGTGTGTAGGAGTGAAGGTGATGAGCGGTAGGAGTGACCCAGGGCAAATCTTACAGTACTACATAAATGTTAGTTATTGTTATTATTCATGGAGGGGGCAGCAGGTCATAAGAAAGCTCTAGGTAGGACTCACTGTCATTCATTTCCTTCTGGCAGTTGACCCAGTCACATAACTTTCTGTTTAGGGGTCACTTCCAGTTAACATCACTTTTTTATAGTTTGTTTAAATCAAAGACTGTACAAAAAAATGTTTCCTTTCCAAGCAGGGAGAGGAAGAGTTGAAGCATCCCTTCATCAGATAAGGATTTCTGGAGCAAAGAAAGGTTTGAAGGTTTTGTGCCTTTATGTTCCAGTCCTAGGGGGAGGTGTCAGAAAAGGCCCAGATCAGGGATGTAAGAAAACAAAAAAGGAAGGAAAATGAGAGCAAAAATAAAGATATGTGCACCCTATTGTAGGTAAAATGAAGATGATTGCCAAAGAAACATAAAGAAAAACAGGGATGAGTTAGCACAAATAATAAGTACCATTTATATATATATATATATATATAATATATATATATATATATATATATATATATATATATATATATATATATATATATATATTAATATATATATTATATAATATATATATATATTATATATATATATATATATATATATATATATCACTTGACCCTCACAATAACAACTCTGTAAGCAAACTGCTATAGGTCTTATTCCCATTGTACAGATGAAGTTACTGGTCAAAGAGAGTAAGTAATTTGCTGGTATTGCATAGCTAGTAAGGAAACATCAGAGCCAAGATTTAAATCCAGGTTTTCTGGATGTTCTCTAGTCACAAGGTCATGCTGTGGAATAATAAATTTATGGAATGCACTGCAAGTGGGCTAGAGGCATAAAGTAAAATCAGTTTTTAAAAAGTTTCTCACAAATAAAGTGTAGTTGTGACACGGTGGTGTAGTAGAAAGCCAGCCTTGAAGTCAAAAAGACCTTGGTTGAAATCCTGCCACTGACACATCTGGCTGTGTAAACCCGTGCAAAGTCACATCACCTGCCAGTGCCTCAGGCAACATTCTGAGACTCTTAAATTACCCAGAAGGCCCTGATCTGCACTGATAGAGGATGTTACTCACCAGGAGCTCACTACGCAGATGAAATCACCTCATCAGTGGAATTAAAAAGAAAAAAAATAGGTCCATAATGGTTAATTAAGGAAGCTACTCACCATCAAAGCATTTTTTTAATCAACTTTATTTCTGAATACAGCCTTCCCCCTTCCTTGCCCACAGAGCCGTCCCTCTTAACAAAGGATTTTTTTTTCTTTTTGGTGAGCAATCGAGGTTAAGTGACTTATGAGGGTCACACAGCTAGTAAGTGTCTTGTGTCTGAGACTGGATTTGAACTCGGGTACTCCTGATGCCAAGGCCTGAGCTCTATCTACTGAGCCACCTAGCTGATCCTCAACAAAGGATTTTTAAAAAGAGGGCAAAAACAGTTCAGCAAAATTGACACATCCCCTGAGTCTGACAACAGAAGCATTGTTCCATACCCATAGACTTCTAAGTCTGTAAGAAGAGAGAGGTGTATTTTCTATCTCCTTTTTTCCAGACCAGGTTTGGTCATTTTAATTATACAGTGTTCAGTTTGGGTTTTTGTTCTTGTCATTTGCATTGTTGTAGTCATTGTGTATATTGTTTTCCTGGTTCTGCTGCCCTCTTTCATATGAATCTTCTCATGCTTTTCTGTATCTGTCGTATTAAAGGTTTCTTACAGTGGAGTCATATTTCATTACATCCATGTGCCATAGTTTGTTTAGCCAGTCCCCAATCCCTGGCAAGCCTCCTACACTGATTCTATTCACTGAGATTCTCTGAACTCAGAGAGGGGCAATGTGATATAAGAGTTTGAGTGTTGACTTGAAAGTTTAAATCTCATCTCAGATAAGCAATAGCTGGGTGATTCACTTAACCTCCCATAGCCTCTTTTTTTTTCTCTCATAGCCTCTTGTTTCCTCTTTTTTAAAACAAAGATGATGATAATATTTACTAAATACTTCATGTTGTTGTGAGACAAGTGCTTTAAAGACTTTATGCCTTAAAGGACTTTATACACATGGGTTATCATCTCTCCCTGCCCCGCTGCCAATGACTCCCTTCAGAATGACCCAGTTTCTATTAGAGATAATACTATTTCTTCGGGCTCTCAGTTTGGATTGGTCTTTAATTCTTCCTTCTTCCCCCATCCCTAATTTGTTAATACTCAACTTGAGAATGAAATGTAAAAAAAGCTTGTGGTACATCTTTATCCGAGGTCTTTGTTTTCCAAGGGGTTTATTGTCCTCTGATTTGAGTAGTGTTTTCTTAGGCTGATGTAGAAAGTAGTTATTGGTACCCTGGAGAATATAAACCACCTATACCTCTCTCATCTCCTTCCCTCCATCTTTGAAATAGTTATTACAGCTCAAAATTCATTTTTACATAGAAACAATATTACAAGGGATAGTTAAGTATAGCTTAAATAGTATTACGCTTCTGGCACACTACAGAGTTAAACATATTTTTATGGGCTGGCTTAAGAACCTCACCACCATTTATAATACTGTTCCTATGGGAAAATGGGTTTTGAGTTCCAAACAACTAATTTATAAGCCAACTTTTGGAATACCATCTATTCATAAAGTAATGACAATCTGTACCTAACCTCCGATCCATTCTTATTCTTTCTTCCTTTGAATTTTCTCTGGAATTCATACCTTCCTCTCCATTTCACTCCTTACTGCTCAAATAACAAGTGACATTTGTAGAGTGCTTTATAGTTGGCAGTACAATTTAGTCCATTACCCAATTATCCCCATTTTATAGAGGGGGCTAAGAGACTTGTCCAAACTTGTAAAGCCCTTCTGACTCCAAATCCAGGGCACTTTCCACTCCCCCACAGCTGCTGTTCCCCCACATTTCATGCCTCTAAACTGGTCTCCCTTCCAGTCTCCCCCGGCTCCCTGAATTCTATACACCCAGCAACCTAGGTTGGCTGTTGCAATAGGCTTGATGAGGTGTGACAAGGGCCTTCGTTGGGCAGGTGTCAGAGGAAAGATGGGGATATACATATACTATGAAAGTAGAAAGGACAGGACTTGGTAATTGGTTGAATATGGGGCTTGAGAGTGAAGAGTCAAGGATGACACCTAGGTTTGAGCCTGGGTGATTAGAAGGATGGTGCCCTTGACAGTAATAGGGAAAGTTGGAAGGGGATGGGCAATTAGGGGAGAAAGATAATCAGTTCAGTTTAGGCTTTAGCCAAGCCAGGATCCTCCTTATGTCCCCTACATATCAGATTTATTCAAACTTCTGTGCCTGTGCTTAGGTTATGCTGCCATGGTTATTTTCTATCTTTCCCTCTGCCTGTCCAAATCCTGGGGTAGCTAGGTGGCATAGTACCTAGAGCACCAGGTATGGAAGCAGGAAGACTCATCTTTCTGAGTTCACATCTGGCCTTAGACACTTTCTAGCTGTGTGACCCTAGGCAAGTCATTTAATCCTCTTTGCCTTAGTTTCCTCATCTATCAAATGAGCTGGAGAAGGAAATGGCAAAGCACTCCAGTATCTTTGCTAAAAATCCCCAAATGGGGTCATAAAGAGTTGGACATGACTGAAAAACAGCTGAACAACAACAAATCTAAATCCTACCCTTCCTTAGCTCTAGGCCCACCTCCTTTCTGAATCCTTTTCCGAGCATACTGATTTCTCTCTTAATACCTATTACACTTATAGTCATAATGATTCATCTTAATTCCTCACTGTTTCGCAAGTGATAATTCTGCATCAAGTAGATTATAATCTGGAGGGCAGGAACAGTGTTTTAAATTTATGAATTTTATTATCCCTACCAGTACTAGACATAATAAAACTTGAAGAAATACTTATTAATTTAAGGAGGGAAGTTCTGGGGACTTTCCCTAACCTTTGAAATTGATCAAAGGATGACCATGCCCTCCACATAACATGAGCTTCTCAGATTGAAAACTAAACTGGATGGATCATGATTCTGAATCCTTTATGTCAAAGCTTATGTTGAAGCCTCCTTTTTGTTTATGAAGGACCCATTATCAACAGTGTCCTTTATAATATGGAAGGATATATACATAAATGAGAAAGTGAAAAGAAGTGTAGTTTGTTCTAACATTCATACAGTATGATTTGACAGATTTGATCAGCTTCATTGGGTCATTCTGCTTAAAAAGAAACACAACTTATTTAAATTCTACACTTTTACTTTATTTTGTAAATGACCCTCATAACCACACCTCCCCCTGCAAACTTGTTCATAGATGTTCCCCATCGCCATTTCATTCACTCTAAATCAACTGCTAAAGCAACAGTCCAGATTGAACATTAAGGTGGCCCTGTCTGAAGTGAATATTTCTGACACCTTGTCCATTTAGGGGCCTGTCTAGACTATGTCTCTAAGGACTTTTAACATGAATATAGTAAGAATGACTATTCAATCCCTTTTACTCAATTCCAAATCTAGCATTACTGCAGTAGCAATTTCCCCCCCCTAAATTAAACAAATAAACAAACAAAAACTCCAGCGTTGAATGAATTGGTTAGGAAGCAAAGGAGACAACGTCATGAATTTCCATTTTCTAGGGACACATTCTCAATGTACTGGTACTTCCAGCTTTTCTAACTGGTAGTTAAACTAGGCTTCTCCTCCATACTTACTTTAATGATGACGAACCTTTGGGCAGGGCCTTCTTGTGTCATCATTACCCATTTCCTATTCAGTTCTGTTCAGTGCTGTGGCACTGAAAGATTAGAAGTCAAACAGAAGATTATTTAGAAAGACAGCATTAACACTTCTGTTCTTCCTTTGGAAACCCGCCGGTGTGATAGTTACCAAAAGTTGAGTTCTCTCTGTGAGGTCTTGTCTTTCACTATGCAGCTTTTTTTTTATGAAAAGGTTTAAAACCGGAGACTATTTCAGGAATGGGGAGGCAAAGTTACTGCCATCCTAATCATAGTCATGTTTTAACAAGCCCAATCTAAAACCTTTTGCAGAAGGGTACTGCCTTAATCAGGGCAACTGCAGCCTTACCTCTGAGTTTCAGCTGCACAAACACCTTAATAATCATTATTTACTGTGTCAAAGATGTGTGTACACTCTGTAAATGGAACTATGGTGCTTTTCAAGATCCTTGAGCTAGAAATATTTCATTTAAGTGTTATACTTGAATAATGTTAGTATTAAAACAATGTTATAACCACCTCATTTGTTGGTGTTCAGTTTAGGTGCCCAAGTGGGCACCAAAAACTTTATTCATAACCATAGAAATGGATGGCCTGTGTTTTTGAAGGTATGTCTTCATTTATGGGACATTGTCAATAAGAGGATATTAAACTCATACAATTAAGAGTTGTAGCTTTATGTCTGGGGCATTATTAGATTGAAAAACCTTTTTATTCATTCACGTCAACAACAGAAACAAAGCTATTAAATGCAAAAGTGACTCTTATTGACTCATCTTCTTGATTTACTTACAAAATGAAAAGGAGAATTCCAATTTATTTGATCAGTGTAAGAGGATTTGATAAATCAGTCCTCAAATTTTAATTTGGAGAGAGTGGGGGAATAAGTTATACAACATATTATATGGCCTAAACCAAATGGAAGATTGTAGACTCTTCTTTTCCTTGTGGTACGGAGACCCATCCCAAACCACCTGCGTAGGAAAGTGTAATCTTCTATAGAATTTATCTGTACCATACATTTAGCAATCTAGCTTTTGGAGAATTAAAAAAAAAATTATACTATACTCAAATGTAAATAGAATTGTAAGTGAGTAAATGGAACTTTTAAAAAATGTTGATTTAGAAAATCAAAATGGAAATTCTGTATGCAGTATCTGTAATTCAAACAGAGGTAGGTTCCCCTCCCCCCATGTTATTGCCAATGTGCTGAGAATAAGAATGTGATTTACCAAAGTCCAAGTACAGTATGTATCAAGAATCTGCAAATCAATATGCAGAAGTAGATTAAAGAATGGTTTGTCAGATTAGACTTGATCTGAACTATCTTGCTTGCTAATGCTATTTCAGTTGGTTTGGGTTTTGGTTTTTTTTTTTAAGTACTACAAAGAAAATGTTTAGAACCTCTGTGTGAATTCTAGACTTTACTGATTATTCAGATGTTTGTGTTTGGGAAGATCTTGAGGATTGGTGAAATTAAGATTTTTTTAAAAATATCACAGCAACCTAGAACTCCTACTATAAAGAGTTTTATAAGTGTTTTTACATTTAGAAACAGAGTAATTTATTTTCCAAGAAATATTAAAATTGTTTCAGTGATAAATTTTTAAAAAACCAATAGAAAAACAGACTTTCCAAGGGAAAGCAATTGAGTAAATCGAAAGACACAAGATCCTTCTTATATACCCCACATTCATAAATGCATAAATCTAGAGTTGGGAAGGACCTTAGAGTTCATCTGTTCTAACTTCCTCATCTTACAGATTGCACACTTAACCCCATTGCCTAGCCAAAAAACAAAACCAAACCAAACCAAATCAAACCAAAAAAACAGATTACAGAGGACACATCTGAGGGAAGGACATCATTTCTCACATGTCATGGATTAGGGATTGAATTTGGAGCCAGGAACATGTGGGTTCAAATCCTCTCTCCAACACTTAGTCATGTAATCCTGGGCAAGCCACTTAGCTTTTTGCATGTCAGTTTCTTCATATATAAAATGAAGGGATTGGACTTGATAGGATGAACCCACTAGTTCACATTAAATCGGAGTTGTGCACAATGTAAGTTATACCAATAACTATTTAAAAACTATTCAGTCTTAATTTCAAATACGTATGTCAGCGTTCTACTGGAAGAAATCTTTCTCGAAGAATGTATCTGAAAATAAAAGACAAAAATGATAAATTCTGGCACACAAATTGGGCCTGGTTCTCAAAACAATGCTTCTGTGAAAACTAATTGTTCGTTTCCCCACCGCTCTTTGAGACCCAGATTTACGATCCTAAGAGTATTTGGCCCTGGATGAAGTTCCTAAGACTTCACTTCCTGTGACACTGTCCACCTTGGTCACAGGACAATTCCAACAGACGGGCTACGGAAATCTAAGAGGAGACGTGATCATTGTGGAACCTGGCACAGGATGGACAACAGCAATGCAGCCTGCTTGCCAGCTGCCCAGAACAAACCAGAAAGAGAACAGAGAAAGAGAGAAGTCCTCCTGCTGTGATTGGGCAGAAGACAGAATGTGGCAGATGCCATGCGTGAGTCCAGGGATTCAGACATTGCATGAGTGAATCTTCTCCTCCACCCTTCCATCCAACCATGCAAAAGAGATATACATGCCCTTCCCTCCCCAGAGAACTAGTCTCAAAAAGTAAATTGTTTCCCACACTCTCTGCATTTGGAATGAGACCCTGATCCCCAGAATGTGTGTGCATAGATTGTTTTCCTTCTTCCTCTGCTAATTGTAGTAGTCCTGATTGTTTCATTTATTTAAACGCCTTGTCTATTCTGTTAGCCTGGCATAAACTGAATTCAGATGATTTTAAAGGTTACCCAGGAAGCTTGAGCCAGGTGGGATACATTTGTCATCCAAAATACCCCATGCTGAACTCACTAGATCCCATGAATAGAGTTGAATGTAATATGGGCTATACTAATAAAAAAACATTTAAAACATTCGATCTTATTTAATTTCAAATATGTATGTCAAAGATCTCAGAAATTGACTTTATCAGTGCAGGTCTACCTGCACAGTCTACCAAGGCAAACTGCAATCCCTCTATATCTTAACAGACAACATTCTTAAATTCTGTGGCTAAAAATAATTTCATCACCTAATGATTCTGGTTTTGAGCATCACCTGGTGGCTCTGGTTTTGAACACCTTCACAATGAGCTGGTCTTCAGACAATAACCACAGTTATTTCTGGGACTATAGTAGCAACTCTGTTTATACATTTTTAAAGGTTTACGAAGTTCTTTCTTTACATCAACCCTATGAAGTGGGTAGTAAGCATAGAAAGGTTAAGGTACCCATATGATCAGTGGCAAGGCCAAGATTCAAATACCGGTCTTCTGACTTAAAACAGTGATCTTTCTTGTCTAAATGACCCCAGCTGTCTCTTTAAAGGTAAAAACCTTTTCAGTTTCGTGAAATCTACCAAAGCTCGGGCTCCACTGTTCTAGTCTTCAAGAACCCTGAGTTACAGCTGCGGCAACAATGAGGCATCAGAACAGATTTTTTTCAAATATCACCAGGAAATGGGAATAATAACTACCTTTAACATAGCACTCAAAAGTTTGCAAAGCACTTTATACACATTATTAGATAGACAGAGTGCTGGTCCAGGAATCAGGAAGACCTGAATTCAAATCCAGCCTCAAAACACTTAATTAGGTGGGAGACTGGGCAAGGCACATAACCTCTGTCTTCCTCATTTTCCTCATCTATAAAATGGGGATAATAATAATACCTACCTCCCAGGGTTGATGTGAGTATAAAATAATATTTATAAAACACTTTGCAAACCTTGAAGATCAATATAAATCCTATTATATTTTATTATGTAAGTTTCGCAACAACTGTGTAAAGTAGGTACCATCAATATTGTTATAAAATATAATAACATGTAAAGTATTTTACAAACCTTAAAGCACTACATAAATGTTATTTTTGTATCTGTTTCACAGTGAGGAAATTGAGTCACAGAAAAGTTAAATTATTTCCTTATGGTCACATAAGAGCCAGGTTTTAAACCCAGGTCCTTCTGATGTGAGGTCTGGCAATCTGCTCACTAGTCCACACTGTCTCTGTGTTTCTCCTCACTGCCTGTTTTTATATGTTGTACTCAACATCGACTCTTGTGGCTAAGGTTCAACATAGGTTGACCTCAGTTTTAAAATGAAACAGAATTATTTTGACTTCATGTTTCAGATCAGATTTTCCTGCTTTCTAGGGAGCAGGAAATATTCTAGGCCCCACTGCTAAATGGATTGGGTTCAATGAAAATCCAGAGTTGGAAGAGTTTTGTTCCCACACCTTTAGGCACAACTTATATTCCTCTTGCGTGCCTAACAAGCTACCTTGTAAAGGTGTTATCAGCCCTTTCCAACTACTAAAACTCTGCTGAGACTTCTGCACTCATGGTACTTTGTATTTCTTTTATGTACTTTTGATATGTTAATTTGTGTTATAGTTATTTCTCTACATGTCTTATCACCTTCACTTAAGTGTAAGGTCCTTGAAGGAGGTCTTCCCCAGCCCCTAGCACAATACAGTACACTCAGTAGGTGCTTGATAAATATGAATGAATCATATTAATTTAGCACTGTATGCTTTTTGTAGAATCCAAATGATCTCTTAAAAGGTTCATCATCCATTTCACAGATAACTGGAATTTAAACTCACATCTGTAGCATGTGCAGAATAAAGAAGCAGAATTGATGTTATTTTGAAAATACTATACCACTGTTCAGTCAGAGAAAACAAAGAAGCACCTTCCAACCCACAATTTAATTCTTTCTTTTAACACCCACTTCTTTTTGTTAGATTTTTTTTTAAGTGGCTGATCTCATGTTCCTCACCTTTATCTCCAAATAATTAGAAAAAGTGAGTTTTCCACTGAATAACCAGTGGCATATTCAAAGCTCATCTTTGCTTCATCTTTGTTTCACCCTTCCTAGGTAAAGAACACCCATGGGTTGTAGCTAAAGTCAGCCTGATGCCTGGGAAAGTGCCTGGACTTAGTAAAGTGCCCAGGGTTTGAGCTTTGGCCCTTATTAGTATATGACCTTTGGTGAGCCTCGTCTGTAGACTTGGAACAGTAATACTTTCCCGAACTACCGGCTTCACAGGGTAATAGAGAGGAAAGTGCTTTGTACACATTTGAATAGCATATAAATGTGAGTTGGGTGTGTGATAATGCATTGAGTAAATGAGGAGGGCAGTTGCCTTAAGGTCACAAGACTATCAGCCCTTAAAATATTAACAATGAAGGAACTCCAAAGGAGGTGGAATGTGTAAGAGAGCCCCTTTTCACCAAAGAATTCTTTTAAAGCTTTTTAAGTGTGGGAAACATGATATGGAAGGATGCAGAGGTTGGATCTCAAAGTAAACATCAAATTCTACCCCCTCCTTCTTAGTAAAGTTAGAGGTAATGTTGAAACTTTGCTTCTGAAAAATAAACAGAGCAAAAATTTCCTGCCAGCTATAAAGCTATGTGCTCATAAGAAAGTAAGGCAATAATAATAATAATAATAATAATAATAATAATAATAATAACAGTTAGCATTTTATATGGTGCCTACTACGCTCCAGGAACTGTGCTAAGCACTTTACAATTATTATCTAATTTGTTCCTAGCAGCAACTCTGGGAGTTAGGTGCTATCATTATTCCCATTTTATGGATGAGGAAACTAAGGCAAACAGAGGGTAAGTGACTTGCCTTTAGCCACACAGCTAGGAAGTGCCTGACACTGGATTTGAACTCAGGTCCTCCTGACTCCAAGGCCGGAGCTCTATCTACTGTGCCACCTAGCTGCCCCATGTCATTTCTTACCGCATAATAGTATTCCATTACATTCATATACCACAACTTGTTCAGCCATTCTCCGATTGATTATGCTGATCAATTTTAAAATAACTTGTTTAGGTAGTTTGACAGTATCATCTATCTTTGCCAATGTTTTTGCTATAAAGAATTATGTGATCGGTGAATTATGGTTCTCGACAACTCCCCATAAACGAATATGTATTATATGTACCAAAAGAAAGAAAACACACCTCTCATTAACTAAAAAGCTAGGTATGAGATTTTTCCCTTATGGTAAGACTTTTTTTTCATATTATAGTACAGGGTATACAAATAGGTTATCTAAGCTTTCCACACACTCATCCCCAAAGTGTCTCGCTTCTCTGTTACCACTTACAGAAGTTTTGATCAGGTTGGAATGAACAGCATTTCTATAACTTTTCAGAACTTTTAGCAAAGGTGTTTCTTCAGTGCTCATTGAATTGAATCAACTCTGTGAAAGCTGTGTGAGGTTGTGGCCGTCAGTCAGGAGCCTCTGTTTCTAAAAGTGCTGATTCAGCACAGAAGAAGAAGGCCTCATGAGTCAAGAATGGAGATTCGGGGGAGCAATTGGAGCAGTTGCTGATGCTTCTCTGACGTAACCGATTCTTTTATAAACAATTGCAAGGTTGGAATCACATGCACATTTCTTTGCAGTCAGAATTCCTTTTTGTCTGGATCTTTTGATGGAGTTCTGAGTTTTGCAGAATTCATGCTCCCCCCCTTTTGTTTTTTCATCTCATCCTAGATAAAATTTTTAGTACTATTTGGCGCTATGTCAAGCACTGAGAATACAAACAGAAATAAACAAGATGATCCCTACTCCCAAGGAGCTTATGTTCTCATGGTAAAAGACAATAGTAGATAAAGGGGAAGTGGAAAGAGAAAAGGGGATATAATAGGGGGTAGTGGAACAAGACAGCTAGAGAGGAGAAGTCTGGAAAGTCCAACTTGGGAGTGAGGTGAAACATGGCTGACACCCTCCTTACAGAGTGTTTAGGGTAGGTAGCCACCAATCAGGGGAATGGGACCTAGTGTACAGGTTTCTCCAGGGTGGGAAGATGAAGTGTGGCCAGCAATACTTCAACATAACTGAATTAGTCTGCTAAATATTCTTTCCTTCCCCTCTCAGATGCCGCTATGCCCTTTAGATCTCTCCTCCTTATCAAATCTGCCCTCTGGAAGGACCTAAAACTCATTCTCTTTGAAGTATAAATGATTACCGATTAATTGTATAAAGTGTTTCACCTTTGCTACCTTCAGACCACATTATCAGTTCATAACATTGACCTTTCATCAAATATTTCCTCAGGTAGATATGGCCTCGTGATCTCATGGAGGTACTCCTTTGTTAATGCATATTGCAGGTTTCGCATACTTTCTCTTCTTATATACTCCTGGGTCAAGTCTTCCCACAGATCCATCCAAAACACAAGAAATTTTTCTTTGGTTCTTTTAATATTTTATGAACATCATTTTAGCACTTAGGTTGTCCATCCCTCATTATTTCTTTCCTATTGGTTGTTTCAGTTTATTCATACAACGTAACTTTGAAATAAGTAGTGTTAGGATTATTTTCCACATTTTCCAGAAGGAGAAACTCAGGCAAGAGAGAGTTTTCAAGTCAACAAGTGCCTTCTATGTCCAGGCATAGTACTAAGTGACGGGGATACAAACACACGCAAAAACAGTCTCTACCCTAAAGGAGTTTACAATCTAATGGGTGGGTCAACATGAAAAAAAAAAAACTATGTGCAAACAAGATTCATACAAGATAAATTGGAGATAATCTCAGGACTGTACAACCAATTAAGGAGGAAGGCTTCTAGCAGAAAGGAGGAATTTTAACTGAGACCAGAAGGAAGCCAGAGAAGCTAAGTTAGTGACTTAGCCCATGTCACGTGTTGACTTTACGCATGGTGTCCATCTGTTTGTTTTGCTTTTTAGGCAATTGGGGTTAAGTGACTTGCCCAGGGTCACACAGCTAGTAAGTGTCAAGTGTTTGGTCTGAGGCCGGATTTGAACACAGGTCCTCCTGACTTCAGGGCCGGTGCTGTATCCACTGCGCCACCTAGCTGCCCTAGAACAAATGGAACTTGGAAGAGAAGGTTAAAGGCAGGAGGAGCAGAAGTCTCCAAAGCTATTCATCCCCCTTAAAATATTGTGAAGTACCAAGGCCTACTGGTAAATAACTTTCTTTTTTTTTTTTTTGGTAAATAACTTTCTTTCTCTGTAACATGTAAAGACAACATAAGTCTTTTAAAAATACTACTTACCCATGCACAAACAATCTGACATATTAAAAGAAATACATTTTGTTCAGGTGGCTACTCTGATGCCAGATGAAATTGCAATGGTAACCAGTGCTTTTCCTCCACAGGACACTCATAAAATCTCTCTCTATATTTGGTCCTATGCTGTCCAGTGAGGCCCACACTCCTCGTTTTTGTAGATTTCATCCATAGAACATGTTTGTATGGATTCTCTGATGGCTGAATTCACAGAGAAGACTGTCCCACACTCATCCCATTCATAGAATTTCTCTCCAGTGTGGACTTTCTGATGTTGAATGAGGCCTGCTCAACCACTGAAATCTTTCCCACATTCATTACGTTTGTAGGATTTCACTTCAATCTGGGCTCTCTCATGTCCAAAGAGGTGTAAGTGCTAAATGAAGCTTTTCATTTTTATTATATTGATAGGGTTTCTGCCCTGTGGGTATTCACTTGTGTTTATTAAGGTCTGAGCTTTGTCTGAAACCTTCTCACATGGATCACATTTGTGTTATCTTCCCCCTCCCTCACCCCATTCCCCAAGGTTTCTGGGTTGTCATTCTAATCTTTCCTCAGGTTCAAACACTTGTCTGAATACAGGACCCCAGGAAATGGACACACTAAATTTGGCATCTAGAGATATTCCCAATTGATTCCGTATCTTCAGAAATTTCCTCCTTCCCAGTTGACTCCGTACTTTCAGTCTTAGTTTCAGCACCACTCTTGTAATGGGTAGAGCTCCCAAGTTTTTCACTTCAATTAGATCTTCCTGGGATTGAGATGGACACTTGTGACAGTTATTCTCATGGATGACATCCATCTCTTCCAAGAGCACTTCCTGTCCATGCACATGAAACTGGTTCATCAGTTTCTCTCTCCAAATCCTCTAGTACTGCCTTCCCTTTCCTCTCTGAGAAAAGATCCTATACCCAGCTCTTTAGATCCTTGGACGTAATAGCCAGGAACTGTTCTAATAAGAAGAGTTCCAACATATGTTTCTTGGTGTGCATCTCTGGTCTTAATTACTGATGGAGAAGTTCAAAGAGTTGAGTTAGAGCTTGCTTTGCGAGGCCCAAGAGTTTCTTGATATAAGAGCTATCTCAGATGCTGATGGAAAACCTCCTCAGTGCTGGGGTAGTTTCTTTGTAAGCTGAAATTACCCCTAGTAATAGTCTTCAACATTCACTGAAAGAAGGTCCTCTTGCTCTTTGGGAGCCTTAGGGTCAAGGGGTGTAACAATACTAAGCTCTTATAGTAAAGGGATGGATCATTTTAGCTGGTGCTGATGTTTTGCTTTAGAGCAAGCTGTCCTTTTTGGTTCTTTTTTAAGGACACTCCTGGAATCCAGCTCTACTAACTGTGAAAAACAAACCTTCTAATCAATAGGTAAGTCCTTCCATGGAAGGGAAAGAACCTGGGGAATGGGCAGAGCTTCTAAGAGCAACTTTCCACCCTCAGTAATGTCTGTGGTGTGTAGTGTCTGGAAAAAAATTATCTGTCTTCCATCTCTTATTCTTCACTCATGATACATCACAGGCCCAGTCCTCCTTCCTAGCAGTCAGTCAACAAGCATCTACTATGTGCCAGGTACTGTGCCAGGTGCTGAGCATACAAATATGACAAACGCAACAATCCTTCTGTTTGAGGAGCTAACACTTGAGCTACACGCATCCTTGATGATGTCTGCTGTATAACTGATGCACCAGCCATTGTTGAGAATATATGGTGTCCCATGTGTACCCCCTCTACATGCTTCTGTTGCCTTTTGGTTGTTTTGACATTAATTATTCTATATTGTTCTTCTGTGTAGTATTGCCAGAAGGGAATACTTACTTCATGACATCAGGTACCTATGGTTTCTTTGGTGTGGGTACTACTTTCACAGATGTGGAGAACATCCTCTCTGTGACATTAGTAGATAGAGAATTGGTGTGGCAGAAAATTTAAATTGACTTGAGTCCAATCTTGTGATGAAACTTGCATAGAAAATACTCTAAAATACTCAAGCAGATTTGTAATCTTATAGATTCAGGAGTTACCTTGAAAGATGCTGATCGCAACTCATCCATTTTTGCCCACCCTGTGCTACTTTTCTCATCTTTTCCCTTGGGAATCCACCCAATGCACTGGAGACCTTTCTTGTTTTCTCCCCATGTTGAGAGTTTCCTTCTTGGTGGATCACTCTCATTGTCTACCTGCCATCCCTTGCTGTCACCACATAACCTTCCCACCCACTATTTCTGTCTTACAATTCTTTGATGACATCCATTGCTTCTGTCTTTATTGGCTATATGTTGCAGCCTGCTCACATCTATCATGTGCCTTTTCAGTGTCTTCTGTGTCATGCTTACCTTTAGATCTTCAGAGGGTGTGGTGTTCCTAGTGTCATTGCCGCACAGTAACACTGATAAAAAAAAAATTTGCATTGGAAAGATGGACCTTTCCTGTGATGGAAAGACTGGGAATTTTGCAATTTCCCCCAAACAATCTAGCCTTTCTCTTCTTCCTTGACAACTCTGGGTGCAGCTGTTTTGATAGAGAACATCAAGGTTTAAAAATGGACTCGATAGACATATGATATAGAGATTTACTTATACATACAAAATTGTATTTATCCATCTTTATATATAAATGTGTGTATATATGCATTCATTTTAAAGGCAAGGTAAAAACTTGGTTTTGACTGATAGCATCATAATAACTAAGCCCTTCTCTTCTTTTTGATGTTGTTTTTACTGTTGTATTATAACATAATTCAATTATAGTATATTATTAGGTATAATTATAGTATATTATTAGGCTGATATTTATAGCATTATCATGTAGGCATGTAGCAATGTAGTGAAATGCTGGGTTCCAATGCCTTCCTTTTTAGTGCCTGGGGCTTTGGATGTACCATTCCTTTGAAGTATTTCAATGAAATTCCATTCCTCCAAACCAAATTCTTCCTTTCCATATTTTAAGGTCCATATTATCTAGGAAATTTCATCTAATTAACCCCACCCATCTCTCAAACCACAAACATACTCTTTGACCTACTGTTTCCCACTAATATGCTTGCATAATTATTTTATCTACTTGCTCATACTTACATGCGTCTTAGTTTGTCCACCGTGTCTCCACTATTAGACTGGGAGTTTTTTGAAAATAGAGAAATTTTCAAACCATGGAGACATAACTTGCTAGTTGCAAATCCATGAGCAAACCCTTTTATTTTCTAGGCACATTTCCCTTCTATAAGTGGGGATGAGAATCAGTTAAGGAATAATTATTAATAACCTGCTACGTGCTGGATATTGTGCTAGGTAACAAAGTTACAAGGACAAAAGAAAAATAGTTTTTGCTATCAAGGGGCTTACATTCTACCAAGGGAGACAGCAGGTACATTAATAAGTATATATAAAATAAATGTAAGGTAAATTGGAAGACAGGAGGGCACCAGAAGCTGAAGGGATCAGAAAATGCTTCTTGCTGAAGGTGATGAATAAGCAGGTGAATAAAACAAGAGATTCTATGAGGTGGAGATGAGGAAAAAGCGTGTCCCAAGCATGAGATACAGACACTGCAAAGGCATAGAATTGGTGGGTGATGTATTTGAGGTAAAGCAAGAAGGCCGATTTGGCTGCACCACAGCATCTGAGAAGGAGGGTAATATATGACAATGTTGGGATCAGGTTGTGAAGGCCTCTAAAAGTCAAAGGAGATAATATATGATCCTAGAGGCAATAGTGAGCTGTTGGAGTTAGGAGGGAAGTGACATGCACTTCAGATCAGATCTGTGCTTTCGAAAATCATTTTGGCAGCTCTGCCAAGAATGGATTGAAGAGGAGAGACCCTTGAGGCAAGTGGACTAATTGGATAGCTAAAGCAACCTTCCACATGAGAGCTGATGAGAGTCTTCATTAGACTGCTGACTGTGAGTGGAGAAGAGGTGATGAATGGAAGGGATGTTGTGGGAGGGAAGCAGCAAGGCTTGGAAACTTATTGCATTCATAGTTGAGGGAGCATGAGAGTTAGGCTATGTGTCTTCCAAGGTCCCTTAAAACTCTGAGATTCTGTGATGACTGGGTCTTAATGGATGGTTAAAGTTTAATTAGCAAGAGAATAAGGCAGAGGTCATTTGATGGCTTGACTAAAAGCTTGTGTCAGGAAAACTCTGAGTAGACCAGAGAGCTGGAGAAGAAGGCTTGGGAAAGTGAGTAGCTGGAGATGAGACTGGAAATTTTGGCTGGGACCAAATTGCAGAGGGCTTTGAATACTTGGCTCCTTTGAGTCGAAGCTCCAATTCTGTAAGCAGTGGGAGCCAGTGAAGGCTTTTGAGAAGAGAGGGAATGGCCTGACCAAAGTGGTATTCTAAGAAGATTAAGATAACACGATGATGGATAGATGGGAGAGGGAAGCAATGAGAGGCAGGAAAACCAATTCAGAATCTTTTACAGTAGTTTGGGCTTAAAATGATGGTGTGAGGTAGGGGTCATGTTAGGGAATGAAAAGAAAAGAATGAATATAAGAAAAAATTGAAAAGTATATTAGAAAGTATATAATGAACAAGACTTAATGATGGCATATAGAGATGGAAACAAGGGGAAGAGTTTTGAAGATTACTAAAAAATTTGAGATTGGCTCAGATTCTTAAAATGTAGCCAATGGCTCAGTAACGTTCAGATTCCTTGAGTCTGGCCAATATGGTGGATGTTCTAATAAACCTTGTGTTTGGCTGAAAGAAAAAAAATTTGAGGCTATGTGACTCACAGAAAGATGGCACCATGAACAAAAATGGGGAGTATAGTAGAAAAAGTTCTGTGTTTGGAGACAGATGGCCTGGTTTTGAAATCCAGCTCTGAGACTCATCTGTGTAACCTTAGTCGTGTCACTTCAACTTCCTGAGCCTCACTTTCCTTATCTGTATTTAACAATAATGAACCCTGGGGTTTGGGGGGTTTACCTGCTCCCTTTCCATTAAGGAGACCACCTGCTCCAGTCCCACACACTGCATCTAGACTGAGTTTAATGATGAGTCTAGAACCTGGACATTGGAGGGATTGGGATCCATTTCTCATGCTCTTCTATTTGTTACATTATCACCATTGTGGGGACACCCTAGACATGAATCCAAAAAGCTTAGCCTTAAGTCCATCTTCTCTTCTACTATGGTGGTAGTGTAACACTGTCTTTCAGATGGTGAGGACCAGGGTAACTTGTGTTAACACAGGCATGACTAGGATAGCTTGTGAGACCATGAAGAAATAGGAAATGGAGTGTCATGATCAGGATACAGCTGGTACTCTTGTCTGGCTGAAACACATAGTTTGCAAAGTAGATTAATACAAAATAAGCTAAGAAAAGTAGGTGGAAGCCAGATTGCCGAGGGCCTTAAATGCCAGGTGGGGAAGTTTGTGTTTTATCCTAGAAGAAAAACTGATATTTCCACATTCAAGGATACCTAAGGTGCAAATATACAATAAAACACCAGGAAATCTCTAACAGGGAAATACTTCGCATTTTGAGACACTATACCTGCAAACCAGTTTGTTTTGTTAGCTTAATTAATGGATGATACAATATTATTACAACAGCAAGTCTATACGAGCTATGTTATTTTCCCCCCCATGGTAAAGCACTATTTCATGCAGAAACAAGAAAACTAACATTTTCTGAGATCAAGGTCATGACTGGGTGGTTATCTTTATATGTTGTAATCAAAATCCAAAGCCATGACATTTATGATATGTGATGCCTTCAAGTGTAAGCACCATAAGCTTGATAATAATATCTAACATTTACATAGTACTTTAAGGCTTTCAAAGCATTTTACAAACATTATTTTATCCTCATAACTCTGGGAGGTAGATGCTATTATTATACCCTCTTTTACAGGTTAGGAAACTGAGGTTAAGTGACTTGCCTGCAGTCACACAGCTAGTAAGTATCTTAGGCTGGATTTGAACTCAAGATTTCCTGATTCCAGGCCCCACTGCTCCACTTGGCTGCACAAGAAGATGGCTGGCAGATATGCTGTCATCACACATTCCCCAGCCACCTGCAAGGATTTTGAAGAGTCACCTGACACTTAATGAGTGGACTTAGTTACTTTCTATGGAGAACTTGTGTTATTACATAGGTATTATAGACAGACCCAAACAATACACGCACAAATTTCCTTTTAAAAAAGTGAGGTTCAATGCATTAGGCTGTAAAAGCTGTAAAAATCAATTGAACTTATCAGATATTTGTTGGGTATTTTCTCTATGTCTAACACTATTGCTGTCGAGCCACCTCTGTACTGGTAAAAGTGGTTTTTGAACTGAAGCATAGACTCTTACAGAGCAGGTAGGTGGCTCAGTGGATAGAGCACCAGGCCTGGAGTCAGGTAGGTTCATTTCTCTGAGTTCAGATCTAGGCTCAGACACTTACTAGCGGTGTGACCCTGGGCAAGTCACTTCACCCTGTTTGCCTCAGTTTCCTCATCTGTAAAATGAGGGGGAGAAGGAAACGGCAAACCACTCTGGTGGTTTCTCTGCCAAGAAAACCCCAAATGGAGTCACAAAGAGTTGGAAATGACTGTACAACAAAAACAACTTAGCTCCTATATTTCTTCTTACTTGATTTGGCCTATCATTGTAGCCAAATTTTTAATGAAAACCTTGGGATCCATTTAGTTTTAAAATTTCTGAATCCTTTGTCTTCTCCTTTCTTACAACTTGTGAATTTCATCTTGTCCTAATTTTTATACCTCAATGTCACCTTCTACAGCTGTTTTCCTCTGCCGCCTCTCCTTCTGTTTTCATCTATGTCTGATGTCCCTGTCTGGAACACTTTCTGGAACTCCTGTTCTATCATTGACATGCATTTATTCTAAATCTCTTCCTCTTACATTTCTTCCATCTTTAGACACTTAAGGAAATCTGACTTTCTTCTGAAGATTCCTCATTACATGTCCCTCTTTCTAGTGCTGGTGACTATTTCTTTCATGTCCCCTGATTTGTTAAGCCACCAGGAGTCAATATATTCCTTATTTCTCATTACCACTTCCATACTCCGTGGCTATCATTCACTCAGCAACCTCTTCTCTTTGGGAGTGTCACGTGCCCAGATCAGATGCTTCCACCTACTGACCTCCACGTCACTCTTTCTTCTTTCTCAAGTAATTAGCTACCTGGGTCACAATCTTCCTCTTCACTCCCTCTTCTGCCTTGATCCATGGTAACTTCAATATGTATATGTATGTCCCTTAAAAATGCCATTACATTGCACACTGTCTTGGGGAGGAGAAGAAGAGAGGAAGGGGGAGGAAACATAAAACTCAAAATCTTATGAAAGTGAATGTTGAAAACTAAAAATAAAGAAGTTAATTATTTAAAAAAATGCCACAGCCACTCAGCTTGTCAGGCTCTTAACCTCTATAACTTCCTCCTTCACACTTTCTCAACCAACCACAAAGGTAATACTACCCTCAACTTTATCATTGCTCCAAACTGTTCTACTTCCTTGATGTTGAATTCTGAAATTACCCTCTCTGATGACAGTCTCTGATCCTTCTGTTTCTCCCACTTTCTCCCTTTGCTTAAAACTGTTCTTCATTCTTCCTATAAACCCCCAGCCCAGCTATCCTCTGTTCTCTCAATCCATCTCCCTGTTCTGCTCTCATGGAGATGTCACACAACAAGACAAACTTAATGCTTTGGGTGACCCATGTATATGGCAGTGAACAGACACAAAGTGGGCATGAATAGACTATGACATATTAACAATGAAAAATTAATTAGAAGAAACTGTGTAAATGATACTATTATTATTAGAGATATGTGTGGCCATTAAAAAAGGTATGCTGATATATATATATATATATATATACACACACACACACACACACACATGCATAAATACATACATATAAAATATGTAGTATAATCAAATGACATAATATATATAAAAACAGCTTGCTTTGCACATATATGTACACACACATTCATGTATGTGTATATACATATTGCAAATTATATGTAAGTTATATAATATTAATTTTACACACACATATGAAATCAATTAAGAGCAAAGGATAGATGGACAGTCTGTGTGTTCCATTGCTATATATGCGATGTCAAGAGAACTAGAGGAAGACCCTTAGAAAGTTAAAGGGCCTCTTACGGAGGATTTGCCAAGGCTCATGCCCAGAAGATGAAGGGACATGCATGAGTTAATATCTGCATCATTAGATTCTATAAAATCTGTGAGTTAGTATATTGCCAAGGAATCAGTTGGACAAGAAAACTAAGTTCTGAGACATCTTGCTATTAAATGTTTTGAGCAGCACAATTTATTGGGATATGCTCTCAAGGAATTACATACATTTAAAAATGAACATTTATTGAATACTGAAGGATAAATGACCTTATTTTTAATGCATCAAGTAAACCAAAGTAACAATATGTAAGTAAACTTAATTTTAATTAATTTAACATTTAATTTTAAATTAATTTTTAAAAGTAACAGCTAAGTTTACTTTAAAAATGCGAACTTAAAAAACAAGATACCAAAATAATTGTTGGAGCTATTAGGGTGTACCTGAGTATACACTATACACACTGCCCATATGCCCATGGCATATGGTACTTGGGCATCCATGTTGTCAAACTCATATTCCTGGAATGCTTTTCATTCTCAGTCAGTAATTGTTGAATTCATTAATTGGAAGGATGATCAAGAAATTTCAGGAAGAATGATTAAGTATGACCTTCTGGATTTAATCCAAGTAAGATGGCTGATTGTGGTAGGCAAAAAGAGTATCAAACATTGCCTCGGTCCCTATGTAGCAAGTGTGATTCATCACCGAGATGCACATTCTTGAGTCTCAAAGTGACTGCTGCAAATGTATTTTTTCTACTTCTTCCTATTATTGAAACTTTGATATTTTTGTTAAAGATGTGATCCCAGTCAAATGATCCATGCCTCTGTGATCTCAGTAGAACATGGGCTCTTTATCCAGGGGTCCACAGATGCCCAAGTCGTCTGTGGGTAGATTTCAGGGGCTCTGTAAACTTGGATAGGAGAAAAAAATTACGTCTTTATTTTCGCTAACTTTTGTAGTACTATGTATTTTATACTTTTTAAAATATTCTGAAAAGGGACCTACAACAGAGGGTCCATGACCCAAAAAAAGTTAAGAACTCTTAAAGCATAGCGACATTTCTTTGGCAGCATCAAAGGATTTGTGTGAAAAAACTGGGGATGACAAGCTAAAATAAAACTTTTGCCATTTGATGAGTGATAAAATTCAAACTTGCACATTGATTGGCTACAAAGGTCCTCCAATTGATATTTAGCCTGCTTAATGACTGCTGTAGACCGCTGCAAAGCGCTGGATAACAAAACACTGGACGTTACTAAATCACGATTTAAATATTTCTCTCCTCTGGTGCCTTTAATGCCTAGCAGTGCACTTAGGAATTATTGATTGGTGTCTTTGAGTTTAAGATTTGTTGTTTATTTTTTGTTTGGGGTAATTTTTTTTCATGGTGGAGGTTGCCTCTGGAATTTTATGTAATAACAGCCACTGCTGGTAATATGTACAGTTAACTTAGTACAATGGAACATTGTTCCCACGGCTAATGATTTTTCCCTACATGCTATTAGATTAAATTCTTAAAATTGAACAAAAACCAAAGGCTCACAGATGCAATATTACCTCCACATATATAGCTTCTTCAAAGTTTGGTTGCCTAGACAATGCTGTGAGATATTTGGTATAAATTTTAAGTAAAGTTAAGGTTAAACTTTAAGTAAGAAGTGTCTAACACTTCCCATGATTTGCATGTTTTCAAAATTCTAGCTTAAAGTAAAGCCACTGATACCAAAGTTGTTTAGTTTTAAATGGGCTATATTTTTGCCACAATCAAACAGAAATCTAGCCATTAATTTGGGGCTAATTCTATAATAATAATAATAAGGGAATCTGAGATCTTGGCCTTTCTCGCTTAGATTTTTTTAGTGAGTTCCAATGACAAAAAAGTTTTAGAAATAGGAAGGATATTAATGAAGAAGGCTCAAATTAAGTAAGATATCAGGTCTATACCCTTGTAGTGAGAACAGAAAGGAGGATTTTGAAAATAGGTCCTATGTAGCAAGGAGAATTGGGTGAATTAAATACATTTTAAAAAATAAAAGCCTATCCACTGAATCATCCGGGAAAATTATCAACAAACATGGCCAGAATAAAAGAAAAACGTGATTATAGACGGGGGATGACTGGGTTTTAAAAGCTAACTTCCTGATAGGATGTAGTTGAGAATTTCCAAGACTTTCCTCTGCTCTGTTTCCCTCTATATCGTTTAAGGGGAGGGCCCATACACTAGGAACAACGCTAGGTGTTTAACCTGGGGACAAAAGTTGGCATAAGATTACAGTCCAGCATCAACCATCATTGCAACTCTTCTGGTCCATGTAGTAAGGACCAAAGTAAAAGAGGGGCATTTAAGGGGCCCCATTTGTGTATATAGTACTTTTAGTTCTATATCATTTAGTATCATTTAGACTTCCTACTTATCAGTGAAACCATTGCTCTTATGATACCAATTTGATGTAATTAATCTAAAAATCCTATCTATGAGGTTGGTGAAGGAAGAGATCTTTACTTGGTGCTTGAGGGTAGAATCCATTCATTTAACAGGCACTTATCAAACATCTGCTGTGTGCCAGTCACTGTGCCAGGGGCTAGGATACAAAGAAGAAAATACTTCCTCTTTTTATTGAGAACTGGCTTTTACATAGTACTTTAAAGGTTACAAGGTAATATATACATATATATATATATAAAATATATGTATATATATACTATATAATATATGTGCATGTATGTATATATATGTATATATGTGCATATATATAAAATGTCATTTGAGGTAACTAGGGAGATATAGCATATATATGGAGCAGTAAAAATACAAAGTAAACATACATTAATTTCAAAAGGCAGAGAGTAGCAATGATGGGGGGGATCAGGAAAGACCTCTAAGGAGGTGGTGATACCTCCTTATGAGTATGAGAGAAAGACTAAGGCTAAGAGAAGTTTGTTCAAAATTGAGCTGAACTATGGCTAATATGGAGATATGTTTTGCATGATTTCACATGTACAATTAACATCACTTTTTTGCCTTCACAATGGGTAGTGGAGGGGTAAGAGGGAGAGAATTCAGAACTCAAAACATTTTTTAAAAAAATGATGTCAAAAATAAATAATTGTTTAAAATTTAAAAAAATTTTTTTTTAAAAATGAGCTGTATTTCCAGAAGGCTAAATTGAGGGGGAAAGCAGAGCAAGCTAGGGAGTAGGGCTTTGGTGGATGAGGATGAGAAGGTGGGAGCAGTACCAGGATAGGGCAGTCTGACTTTCAACTGTAGGGATTTGGAGAGAGAAGTAGGAGGAGCTTGTTAGCCACAGGAAGTTTAATTTTCTCAGACTATTTAATAAACAATATTAGTTCCACTTTAGGTCTTGGGTCAGTAGTAATGTAGGGCTGAGGCATTATAGATTTCCTCATGCTTCCTAGTATAAAGATGGAGGAGAACTATTTTACGGCATTCTTTTCTTGGGTATCCATAGCTCCAGTTGGGATCTGGCTATTGTACCCAAGGTAGGAGAGGGTGAAGGATGAAAATGTAGCTGCCATGGAGATTTTAGTACCTGGTCTCCTTCTCAGGTGTGCTAAGATGCATGGGTTAGAGCCCATGTAGGCGCCCACTTTAAAGACTATGATCAGATGAGGCAACATGATTTACTAAATCAGGAAATGCCTGGCAAACTGTCCATGACTCCAGCTATGTGCTGGCCAACCTCATCCCTATCCAATCAAAATATGCCACGCTCCTTTTCTTCTGATCTAAAATAAGCCAATCTATAATAGACAATGGGAGAGTAAGGTGGAAGGAAACCAAAGGCGACATAGTGACTATGTCCCCTTCCCTTCATTCATGACCCCTGGTCCTTTGGTTCTTCCTCTTGCTTGTCATTGGGCAGGACAGCTGTTAGAAAAGGATTCTCCTTGAGGAGGCTTTAGCTCATCGAAAAGTGGCACCAAAAAAAAATTGGAGAGCTACCTCTAGGCATTTCTCACCCTCCAAGGGCTGCCCAAGCTACTCTTGCCATAAAGTAGATAGTGAAAAATGAAGAAATAGGCAATAATAGAAATAAAGAAAATTTAAAGAAAGAAATTTCACAGAAAGCTTTACTCACAGTATAAAATAATTTGATAGGTTATCTCATGGGAATTCTGTGTCCCTTGAAAGTCAGATTCTCTGTCCACTATTTTTTGGGCTCCATTAAAAAAAGTCTGATTCTTTAATACTAAAAATGTTTTACCAATAGTACCCCAGGAGTCAGTAGCTCCCCACCAAATGCTGTCTTTTCAAAGAATCTCCTGAATAGGATTTAAATCAAATCATAATTGCTCCATCCTCAGCATACCAGTCAGACACAAATTCTTTTGGGTCCAAAAGTTTCTCTTCCAGATCTTGAATAAAAGTGGCTACAGATGTGATGACCACATTTTCTTTATTTTCACTCAGTTGACAAAGGGCCCTGGGAGCACAGGCAATGAAAAATTTAACATTCTAATAGACTTGCCATAAATTCTCAATTCTCCTTCAAAGGTCCAGCATCATAATAGTTTTATATTCTTGATGACATTAGAGGTTGAGTGCCATGAGCTGTTCTTTTAGTTTCTTTCATAACTTATTCAGGATGGAACACTTCCATTTTTAGAGTGACTGGCTGACTGTGATTGCAGTTTTCTGGGCATACTCCAAATATTTTGTTTCTGCTGGTGGAACAAATGAACTTGTCATACTTTTAGGGAACATCCGTCACAGTTGGAACTTTGACAATAGATACCATTTAGTTGTGTAAGCTGAGCAGGGTAGGACTCCTGTCTAGTTAACCCATCAACAATATTGATTGAGAAGGTTTTACTGGGTACCTAGAACAATAATAGATTGCATTGAGGTGATAAACCATTAGCCATATTCCCTTTGCTCAAACCAGTTCCTAAACCTGGGTCCTCTAGATCATGGGGGTCAAACTCAAATAGAAATGGGATCCACTAAACCATACAAAAGGATCCCTGCTTGGAAAACCACATATTAACATCGTCTATATTCTATTGTATTTTTTTAAAACTTTGTTAAATATTTCCCAATTATATTTTGATCTGATTCTGGTTGCGCTGAGAAATGTTGCCTCCCTCTTGTGGCCTAAACAGGCTGTGTGTCTGACAACTCTTCCCCAAACTCAGGGTATAATCTATGCCATTGTAACCTTAGTAAAGTCTCTTGCTTATCCCTGCTCCCACCCCACCCAGCCCCAGACCATTCCCTGTATAAAGTACTTCGATAAAATCAAGCCAATTTCAAAGATGTCTCTTGGCCTGGAGTGGGTCTAGAACGTCCCCATGAGGGTGGGTCACAAAGTAGGCTGGAATCTGGGGCCTTCTTTGATGCAATGAACCTGAATTCCTGATTTGGCTAGCCCAGTTTCCCCCTGGATCCTTCGGATTACAGTTGAGTAGGAGTCTGGATCCCTTAGATCACACCAGGAACACCAGGAATGGGTCCAAAAGGAGCCAGCCTCCAAGAAACACAACGGTATTTAGAATGTCTTCACCTTTCAGTGTTCTATGCCACATTTGCTTCCATCTTTAGAGACTTTCATTTATAGCGTCTAATCAAATGAGATAATAAATGTAAAGCACTTTGTAAACCTTAAAAAGCTTTATAAATTCTAGAAGCTATTATCGTTATTTTTATTCTAATATTTTAATTTTTCCAGAAAATTCTTCTAGGCTATTTGAAGTCTTTAGCTAGGAGCTTAGAAGAACCATTATGTCATGCCTTAACCATAATTTATGTTTTGTGAACATGAATTATTTCCTTAGCATTGAATCCTACACCCAGTGCAGACTCCAGGCTGTGACGCTTTTCTTCACTCATTCATTCAGCAAACATCTATTAAGCACCTGCTATGAGATATGGAGATGCGAAGATACAAAATATACACATATACATTTTTATATATGCACACATATGTATCTATACACGCATATATACACAGATGTATGTATTTACACATATATTCAGTAGAAGCCCCAAATATATGACTGACAGCACCCATGTCTATTATTTGGTTACAAGAACAGTAATCCTATGTGTCCCTTATATCCTAAAAGGAAAGATAAGGGTGAACTTTAACAACAACAACAATAATATTATTACTGCTATGAATAACTAGTATTCACATAGCACCTACTAGGTGTCAGACACTGCACTAAGTGCTTGACAAATAGTACCTCATTTGATCATTTGGAGGGTGACTGGTGAGGCCTGGAAATTTATCAAAGTCATTTGAGGAGCCTCGCATCAGCCACTAGAGTTGGTAACAGGAGTCAGGTCCAATGAAGCATGATCATAGAAGTTAAAAGGCCTATTTGACTCAACGCAGTAGATTGCTCATCATCATCATCATCATCATCATCATCATCATCATCATCATCGTCATCGTCATCATCGTCGTCGTCATCGTCATCGTCATCATCATCATCATTGTCATCGTCATCGTCATCATCATCATCATCATCGTCATCATCATCGTCATCATCATCGTCATCATCATCGTCATCGTCATCGTCATCATCATCATCATCATCATCATCATCGTCAGCTCAGATAACACATTTAGTAAGGAGCCAATCTAGCTGAGCGAGGGAGCAACTAGTCCCTTATTGAATCTGGTATGGACTCCAGAAGGAGAAAATACCTCCTAGAGCCAGGAGTTACAAGGCACCTCTGGACTCCAGACATTTTCTATGTATAAGTCACTGGCATGGTACTTTTAAGTTTGAGCTGATTCTCCTGGGAAGAATATCCCATTGCTAGAGCTCATTTAATGTTAACTAGTTGATTGATACTGGGAAGCATCCCGGATGTGAGACAGAATTGGAAGCACAAGCCCTTCAAGACTACTTAATAGAACCTTGTGGAGGGAAAGTGGGGTGGAGAAGTAGATACCCTCTGCGCATCCAACCTGCCAACGTGAGTGGGGATTGGAAGAATGAGACCACAGGGGGAGTTCTATATATTTTTATCCTTCTCTTTTTCATTCAGTAGAATATAAGCTCCTTGAGTGCAGGCACTGTTTCATTTTTGTCTTCTTACCCAGCACATAATAGGCACCTCATAAATGTTTGTTGATTTGAATTGAATTGAATTTTTATTCTCACCATCGATCCATCTTTGTTGAGTGTCTACAGGATGTATGACATTACCCTCCCTAGGACCAATTGTTTTAGGATGGCGGCTGACAGTGTGTCTGAGTAAAATTTAATAGTGATTTGACTTCTGCTTTTTCATCCTCCTTTTTAGTTAAGAAAAATCTTCCCACAATTTCAGAATTTTAGAGAATCATCTTTGATATTATATTTTTTAAGGAAATTTTTTATTAGCTTATGTGATCAAACTATCATTTGACCAAGTGGAGAATATCTTTTGTTTTCAAGCTGTGTGCTGTGGCTAAAATGGGTGGGGTCTGGCTCACCCAGCACATGCCTCTGTGTCCTCATGGACTGATTACCGACATTCTTGCTTCTCCAACATTCCAGAGGCCCTGCTTCATAGATTACAACTGCTTCACAATTCTATCACATGCGTCTCTGCCCCACACTTGTTCAGTTTTTATATCTTTGCAATAACTTGACCTTCAATGGGGTTGTTAGTTTAGTTTATTCACATAATTAAACATAACTAGAGTTGTATTTTCTTTATCTACTATATATATCTGGATAACTTAGTTCCTACATTCTCTCTCATGACTTGTGGGGATTTTTTTAAAAAAGATAATTAGTAGATTTAGAGAAAACATATGTATATATGTGTATATATATATATATATATATATATATATATATATATATATATGAATATTCAATCTTCAACATTTGTGTGTTTAATTTTCACGATTTATTAGTAATCTTATTTTCACTTTTGTTTTGGCAACTACAGATTCACAGTATATGTCATAGAGAAAAATGGAGAGGCCCAATGTGTTTGAGTATGTGGAATGGCTGGTATCCTATTAGGTGCTTCACTGTCTTGTTCATCTTACCTTAAAAAGAGCTCTCTTGGGGCAGCTAGGTGGCATAGTGAATAGAGCACGGGCCCTGAACTCAGGATCCAGTCTCAGACCAAACACTTGACACCGGCTGTGTGAACCTGGGCAAGTCACTTAACCCCAATTGCCAAAAAAATAAAAAATTAAAAAAAGGGCTCTCTGTGCATTTGTTGTGTATTTTCACTGTTTGCCTTTGAAACTCAAGTTTTGTATTGCAATTATGCCTCCAAAGCATAGTGCAAGCCCTTTGCGCTCTAAACCCAAGCATGCAAAGTCAGTGATGTGATTTAGTGAGAAAATAAAGGTATTAGATAAACTTCACACAGGAACATCTGCAGCTGTTGTCACTCACCAATTCGGTGTAACAATTGGCAATTGTTACAAAAAGTGAATCTTGTCTGAAATAATTTTAAAAATTTTTAAAAATTAATTTAAAAATTTTTTTAATTGAGGTGTTAGCACAAAGCTTCATAGAATTCTAGGGAATTACTATGAGAAAAAATGTTTTGCATGTTACCGATTTTATTTTGTGTATTGCATTTTGAGGGTTATTTCATGGTTACTGTGTTAAGAAAAGTGCATATTATCAGAATTAATGTTTTGTTATAAAGAACTGTATGCAGAAAAGTGTATTTTCAGCAATCTTTGGCAAAATATTACAGTTTTTGATGGTTGTGGGAATCTAACCTCCTATTTCCCATATGTTCACATTTTTTACTTTTGTGCTATTTTCTAGGAATGTTACTCCCACAAAAGTTTAATTTTGACTGTATGTGTGTGTATATAAATTTTTATATATGTATATCTGTGTGTATCTGTCTCGATGTGTATCCACTATCTGTCTATCTGTCTCTACTATTGTGAAGCTGATTCCTTTGCTTTAATCTTCCCTAGTGATAAATTAACCTTTTGGCTTTTGACCCTAGAAAAGATCATGGATAAGGCTGGGCCTCAGAAACTTTAGTTTAGTATTCAATTAGAAATTGCTAAGTACTTTGTATTGTAAATCTTAAAACACTATAGAAATGTGAACATTTATTTATCTGTCATATCTGGCTAGCTAGCTACTTATCAGTCTTGAGCCAAAAATGAAAACCATGGGATTTATGTGACTACATAAGGTTCCTTGGAGGCTCATTCTTCATGTGTGGGATGAGAAGACCTTCCAGTCCCCATAGTAGAATCATAGATTAGGACTAGAAGAGATCTCAGAAATCACTGAGCCCAACCCCCTTATTAACAGGTAAGGAAACTGAGGTCCATAGATATTAAGTGATTTGCCCAAGGCCACACAATAAGCAATCATCAGGAGCCAGAATTTGAACCCAGGTCCTCAGACTACAAAACCATCTGACTGTTCCCTATACCTGCTGCTTCTCTTCCAGCTCTAATACTGTATGATTTTATGGACAGTTGCTCTTGAAACCAAAAGACCTGGATTCAAGTTCTGCCTTTGAAACAGCTTGGCTATGTGATCCTGGGCAAGTTACTTTAAACCCTCTTTGTTCTGGTCAACTCTCTAAGACTTTAAGTTGAAGAAATGATGTCAACTTGCATTGATAGAGGGTGTTTCCTTACCTGGGAGCTCCTTATACCATTGAAATTACAGGTCCAGGGGCAACAAGGTGGTACAGTGAATAGAGCACTGATGTTGGAGTCAGGATGACCTGAGTTGGTTTTGTTTGTTTGTTTGTTTGTTTGTTGTTAGGCAATTGGGGTTAAGTGACTTGCCCAGGGTCACACAGCTAGTAAGTGTCAAGTATCTGAGGCTGGATTTGAACTCAGGTCCTCCTGAGTTCAGGGCCAGTGCTCTATCCACTGTGCCACCTAGCTGCCCTAAGACCTGAGTTCTAAGCCTGCCTCAGACACTTATAGCTGTGTGATTCCTGGCAAGTCATTAAACCCCAATTGCCTCAAAAAAAAAAAGAAAGAAAGAAGAAAAGAAATTACAAGTCCAGTCCTATCCTTTGTATAATTTGCCCTCACTCTATAGAATATTTAACTACCACAAGACAGTAGTTAAGACAAATTTCTGTAAAGAGAATCTAATTTTCTTAACGTTCCTTTCATTTCTATGTGGAAAAACCATCATTTGTTGCTTATTTCCTAATGTATCAAGTTTAAAATCCCTTACTTATCTTTGAAGGCAGGCAGGACTCTATACATCTGGCTTGCCCTATTATTCAACCTAATTTCCTATTACAATCCAACAAAGACGCCCTGCTCGCCAGCACCTACCACAGAACTGAGCACAGAGCAGGCTCTTAATAAAGACCTTCTTATTGAGTGACTGATTAAAAAGTCAGAAATCCCATGGGGAAAAAAAATCCTCCAATTCACTGAATTAAAAGCTTTTGGCAAGGGAAGGGGTTAAGTTGGTGTCCAGGCCTAAGGGTCTGCTGAGTATGCTGCTGGAAATGCATTTACAAAGTTTGAGAACCTGGTTGCCCATTCTTCTACTTTGCTGACACTTCGATCTCTCTGCTGTCACATCCATCCCAAAATAAGCACTAGCCCTAATAAAGAAATTTCTCCTATGATTGGAAATTGCATGATTCCATATTCATGTGGATGGAGTTGACCCTAAGAGTAAGTGGATTTGGTGACTGCTTAAATGTGATGATTTGAAAGGGAAAGACCCTCATACACCAAAATATTTCTCTCAGAAGGTACCTGAAATTCTTTTGAATTAAGTTAATTAATTCTTTTGAATTTGTTAATATGCGAATATCACCTTGGGAAGGGTAATATGATTATAAAAAATTACCTTATTTATTCATGTATGCCCCTATTTTTTTTCTTTTCTTCTTTCTTTCAGGAGGACTTAAAATTATTCATGTGGCTTTAAGGACTGTATAATAGTAGGACCAGAAGGAGGAATTGATCAAATCTCAGTTGGAAATCAAACAAATACTGGATTTGGAGTCAAAAGATTGGAGTTCAAACCCACTTTGCCAGTTACTATCCATGTAAGTTTAGGCAAGTCACTTGACCCCAATGGTTAGTTTCTTCCGCAAAATCAGGAAGCTGGGTATGTCCCTATTTCTTAGCTCAGTGTACTACACATGAAATAATGGAATTGAACAGATGTTTATTGAATAAATGAATATTTTAGTATAGATTAAGTTAGATTAGTTTCCTAAAGGAATAGGAAACAAAACAGTTAAATTGGGGTAGTCAAGCAGAGTAGGGACTAGCTAGGGAGGTCTGAAGCCTGGAGTGCTGATGGCATTGGACAGAATGCTGTGCTAGGGGTCCTATGTGGTGGATGACACTATATACAAAAAATTACAGGGGAGAAACACAGGCAAATGTTACCTTCTTTGTAATGTTGCTTTCTGTCCTGATTCCATTCTGAAGACAATATGTTAATTCAAAGAAATGATTCCAGATGCAAGCATTTGCTATTCTCTATTGCAGGTTTCAAACCCATTGATGAGCTAGGGGGTTGCCTACCCCAAGCACCTGAAGACTTCTCCTGGTGGAACGGGTGGATGAGAACAATTTGTTCCCCCCCCTGAAGCTGGAGCTATGGAGCGCTTAGAGCTTAGTAAGAAATAGAAGATGCCAAGGTCAACCACTGCACCCTGGGCCATCACCAGTTGTCTCAATGACTCTGGAAGAGGGAATGAGGCTGAAACTTTGTGCAACTGGGCCTCACTTAAATCCAATTCACTTGTAAATCAAGGCATCACTAGTGTCATGATGTCATTGGTCTATTTTGAAAATGAAGGATAAACAATAGCAGATGGGAGAAATTTTTTGGCCTTGTAGAACCTTATGTCATCCCTTAAATTAACTAATATGGGTAGCTATCAATTCCTCATATGTCTATAGCTCTAATTTGTAGGCATTGACAAAAAATAATGCCCTTCTTCATGTGCCTCTTGATTTCTTTAAATTGTCTTTCTGAGTGAATTTTTAAAGGCTGTTTTGGTGGAGTGCTGTCAAAGTGATGCTGGAGAGCTGAAGGACATTAGTGCCTGAGGAGTTCTCTTTCTGGTTTAACTGGTTCCCTAGAAAGTTTTTCTTTTTGAAATACTGGATTATAAGAAGCTTATAACCATGCCAGGCCTAAGTCAATGTTCAAACTGGCCATCATAGGAAAAACTTAGAATTCCTTCTTTATAAGAAAGAATTTATTCCAGAAATTTGCAGGATAGAGGACCCTAGCTAGAGTGTTAGAGTTTTCCTCCTTAGCCTTCTCTTTGGAAAGCAGAAGCTTCAATCAGTTTCGTCCCCTGTGTAAATTAAGGTCATGTAGCAGACAAATTCCTTTTCCATTAATGGTAGGAAAGAAGCCAAACTAATAATGGCTTCTTAATTCACATCCTGAAAGGGAAAAAATATCAGGCTTATTTTCTAGACAAAACGAAAATAGGTACAACAATAACAAAAATTAAACTTGCTTGGGCTATTTTACCAATGTAAAAAAAACATAAGGGAAAGTCAATTCTGGTTGAATACATCAAGACACATATAGGGAAACTCTCTGGGATACCATGTTCCCGAAATATTTTAGGGTGAAGAGTTGTTTCCCTGGGCAAGAGGCTTTAAACTTCATCTCCCAAGAGTCTGTGTAAGGCCTCATCCCACTCAGTTTAAAGGAGGGTGGGAGTCTTGCAGTGGGATAAGGTGGATACGCTTTCAAGAGGAGAAGCTAGCATAGTGGAGCAGAGATGAAGACATATGGAAATGGTTCTCAGCCGGTCAATGTTAGTAATGAGGGAGAGGTAGGCACAGTAATAGGGCAACTTGAGGTCAGTAAAGCCATTATGCGAAGCTGTGGTCAGTACATAAACACTGCAGAGTAGAGTCCAGTTGGCCCCAAGACGATGTAGGACCCCAGGGAAAGAAACCTCAAGAATTTTATGGCTTAGGAAGGTCTGGGCTAGGGGTCCCATTTACCTCTAGGATACAAACTCCTTTGTTTGGCACTGAAAACTTGTCTGCCTCCATATGCCGATTACACATTGCTCACTCTTTACAAGTTCTAGATTTGGGTCAGGAGTGTGCTGGAGTCAGTTTGCTGGTTCATGGGGAGCAGATTGTTAAATTTTCATTGTGAGCATTTACACCTTGGAAATCTGCCAATGCTACAAATCAGGGCTTGATTTATTGTTTTGCTGATCATCTAGATTTTAAGTGATGGAGAAAATGGTAATGATGCAGTTAATGATGCACTAAAAGTGTGTGGTACATACATTCTTCCTAGAGAGCCAATTTTTGAAAATTTTCTTTCTTATTCAGGGACCATTTTTGTTTTTATGTGCCTAATGTCTGGTATCGGTAAACACTTAATAAAGGTTTGTTGAATGAATGAATGATAGTGCCGCACCTGTCCCTGCACCTGTGCCTGACCCCAGTTCCTTCTGCTCTGTGTTGACAGAGACAGGTTCCTTCCCTTCCTTATCCCGACTCAAGAAGGGTTAATTAGGAACTGAGGCTAGTGCTCCAGAAGAGGGAAAGGGGAAAGGAATAATTATTTTTATAGCACCAACTATATGCTAAGTGTTTTTTTAAACCACAAATATCTAATTTGATCCTCCTGGGAAGCAGGTGCTATTATTATTCTCATTTTACAGATGAGAAAACTGAGGCAAACAGGGATTAAATGACTTGCCCAGGGTCACACAGCTAGTAGGTGTCTGAGGTTAGATTGGAATGCAGGTCTTTCTGATTCCAGGCCTGGTGCTCTATTCACTGGGCCACCAGCTGCCTGGGATGAGGGCCAAGGAACACAATATTCTTGCTATTTCCTTGCTATTCACCTAGATTTCTTTTTCATTAATGCTTTCTGTCTCCAACTTGGGTGTTTGCCACATTGGTCTAAGGGAGATTGATTGGAAATGGGTGCTGGGCCAGGAGTCAGAGGTGTGAATCTGAATAGAAGATGGAATTGTTTGGTGCCAATAAATAAGTCACTTAACCCTTTCAATGCCCCCCCCAGCATCTCTCAATGTCTACGAAGTGGTTTGAACAGCATTTTATTTTTTCCCCAACTACACATCAAGAAAATTTTTAGCATTCATTTTTACAAGATTTTGAGTTCCAAGGTTTCCTTCCCTTCCCTTCTTCTGAAAATGGTAGGCAGTTTGATATAATTTATACATGTGCTATCATGTCAATGACTACAAATTGGCTACAAATTTGGAGTCTTGTTCTTTGGAGGAAGCTTCCATACTGAAACTTCCTCATCCTGGCGAAATCACGGCTCCAAAGCAAATAAGAAAAATGGATGATCAACTTTAAGAGTCAAAAGCCTAGGGCTGGGCAAAGATGCCTGGGATAGGGCCAGGATGGGGGAGGGGAATGGGCAATAGAGCTTACTACCTATCTTCCGAGTGAAGTTACTTCTTCCGTAAATGCAAACTCATTGACCAATAGGGTGGAAAAAAAAAACCAAACCACTGTTAGTCTTTTCTTCCATAAAGTTTTGTTTGCCATTTTTAACTGTCTATATGAGTGTCAACAATATGGCAGGTGCTGTTGAATGTAACAGTCATTTCACTTACAGACTATTAGATAGAAAGAAAACATGAAGCCATTGGCTCAGGGCAAAGGTTGGAGGGAGCCAGGAGTCAGAGTCTGAGCCAGTTGCTGAAACAAAGGCCCAAGTAATGAGGCTTTCATTGCCATAAGCTGCAAAACCACAGCAGACTTCTCATCCTGGGCCCAGCAATCGGAGAAAAGAACAAAGCACCTACTTTTCCAGATGCTTTTAAATGATTTTATAGCATCGAGGAGCCCTGCAAACAGTGGCTGCTGCTGGAAACTACAAACCCCACCCAATGCAACCATCACTGGAGAAATATCTGGCATGGGGAGAGGGTATGCATTTAAAGCTTGGAAGGATATCAGGAACAACCTAGTCTAACTAACTCCTCACTTGTTATGGGAGACATGGGGAAGTAATTTGCCTAAGGTTCTGCAGGTAGTGAGTAGAAGAGCCCAAATTCAAACCTGGTATCTCCAATGCTAAAACCAGCCATCTTTCCACTATTCCGCCTTCTTTCTTAAGGAATTGTTAAAGCCCTTCTTTTTTTAAAGCAAATATTTGAGACCTTTCATAGACAAGGACATGAGAAAGATTGCATGGAAATCGAAATGGAAGAAAGGAATAATTAGAAAAGACAGGAGATATTTTGAGCAGAGTGAAATGAGAGAAGATTGAAGACAGGAATGGACTAGAGCCCACTGTCTCATTTTTGCTATGTTGTGTCTCATTAAAAAGCCTGGGACAACATAGTAAAAAGGATTTCAAAGGAAGATATTTTGCAGAAAAATGCCTTTTCCTAATTCCTGCTCTTTGGAGAAAAACAAAAGAGGAGATGGTTTTCAGATAACTTGGAATTAAGTTCTACATCTTTCATTCAGTCAAACTCAGTGGGACTTGGATTAGAAGTCTAAAGGCAATATTTGGTTTATTGATTTTAACAGGAAAAGGTTAATTGAAAAGAAGGTAATGTGTTTTTCAAATGGTTTTTTTTTCCAGTCACTCCTATTGCTCTGTGCTAACTGGAAAGGACAGATATTGTGATAGCTACTTCTCAGGTGTGATCTAAAATAATTTTGAGAGTTCTAGGTTGTGGGGACTCAAATCATTGTTTAGCATCTTGCAAAAATGTTCACATTGCAAAATTTTGTCTGAAATATCCCGAGGATGCACATTCTAGCACTGAGCACAAATAGCCTGAAATGCTAGTGATTTCATAGTTCTCCCCAGCCAGGGGACAGAAATGAACCAAAAAAGATCTCAAGAGGTAAATAGCCAAGTAAGCTTGTTGCTACTGACACCCATTCCTCCCTTGAGAGAGGGACGTAGAGCTGGCAAGGTCATCCCTATGTCCAGATTGGCTGAAGGAATTTACTGTCAGCTTCCCCAGACTCAGTCATGGACTTCATCTTCTCCACGATCTCAAGGCTTCGGGAAAATGAAAAAAGTAGCTCCAACTCACAAATAGGTTGGGATATCTTGTCATTATCTACCCATGTATAAAATTTCAAATTTTCAGAATTAGAGATGAGTGTATTGGCATCATTTACTTACTCTTCCAGATGGTTGCATAGTGGTTTTGTGCACAGATTCTAGGCTGTTTTGTAGTTAGCCATATTTCAGTTTTGCCTGTGGGGAAGACCCTTACTGAGTTCCCCTGAGTTACTGTTCTAGGTTGTAGGTATTTTATGGGTCAGAATTCCAACTATACCATAGCTCATGAGCCCCTACCAATGTCGTTTACTTTTACTAGTTAGCCACAGAACACACTTAGTTCTTAACAAAGGGATCTTAATGAAATAGCAATGCAAATAAATAGTGATAGGGACTGGACCTGTGCTTTCACTGGGTTAGGGAACTACTAGGTGAGGAAATTCCCTTTACCATCGCAGGTTGGCATCATAGTCTTAGAGAGCTGTCTAGAAAATAGAGAGGTTCTTGACTTGCCCAGGGTCACACATACCAATATGTTTCAGAAGGGGGACTGAACCCAAATCTTCCTGGTTTGATAGCTAGCTCTCTATCCACCCTGCCCCCTGACAGCTATGCAAATAAAGTAATAAAAATTACTGAATAATATAACATATGGTATAACATTCTTCCTCACAAATCTTGAATTTACATTTTCACAAATAAATACATACGTGTTGCGACAAGTGGATCTTTAAAGGAATTAAGTGTGGGACATACACTCATGCAGAATATTGTGGTTTAGGCATCTGTGTGAAAGAATGTGCACCTTGCTATATGCAAGGGCAGCTCATGCTACTGATGCTTCAAGGGCGCTAATGTCTTCTCTGCCGATGGCTCAGAATATGCTGTTCCTGGCCAGGCTGTGCTCTCCATTACTTTTCTGCCAGGAGCTGCTCTAGGCTCCAGCTGGTCGCCAACTCTAGCTATTTTTAGGGATGCCTACTACCTGGTACCATATACACTAAGGAAGCTGTGGGTACAGATCTTTCATCAATTCTTTTAGCCACCTCCACCTTTCACTGGGTATGGGAGGGGTGTGTGTATGTGTGTGTGTGTGTGTGTGTGTGTGTGTGTGTGTGTGTGTGTGTGTGTACACTGTGGTTAATAAGTCTCTCCTCTGCAGATAAGGCTATAGCTCTGAGTTTTCTTTGACTCCCTCAGCCTCCTCAATCAATGGATGTGAAGTGCTCTATGACTTCCTTGGATAGCTCAGTCAATGACTAAGAAGTTTTGCTTTTGACAAGGTTACTCCAGAAGGTACAGAGTCTGGGCTGAGATGAGGTCTGACCTTTGACATCTTTTCATAATCAGAATGATGGAATTTCCGATTTGGAAGGGACCTCCACTAGTCGAGCCCTTGTCTATCTCCTAAAGAAGAGATAAGAAAATGCAGCTTTCCTGCTTTGCTGAGGTGGGAGCTATGGAAACAAAACATTCACTATCCTGTCAGACTCAGTTGATGTGCGGGTCAGTTTTGCTGGCCTACTTTTCTTCTTCCTCTATTTCTTTTTTATTCTTCGTTACAGGTGATGACTTTCTAGGTAAGAGAGAGGAGGAATATATTTGAAAATAAGCCTTCTATTGATTACTTATTGTTTGCTATACTCTTTTTTGAATTTCTTTTAACAGAATTATTCTCTAAACCGATCTGAACTAAATTGACTTCTACTATTTCTTTTGAGACTCTAACTTCAACTATCACCGAACTTATGCCTAGAAACCCAATTTAATATAACAGCCCTTCTGGAAAGTCTGGACTGACTGCCTTGGGGAAAGCCTGTGATAGTAATTTTTTTTTTTTGGTGAGGCAATTGGGGTTAAGTGACTTACCCAGGGTCACACAGCTAGGAAATGTTATGTGTCTGAGGCTGGATTTGAACTCAGGTCCTCCTGATTCTAGGGCCAGTGCTCTATCTACTGTGCCACCTAGCTGCCCCTATATTCTTAGGTCTTATCATATCTCCTGACCGACAGAATTCTTCCCAGGGCTGTACTTTCTCAAATAGAAAAGAGACTGGGACATGCTATGATCAAGAAACAGTTTTAACTTTATCCAAGCAGCCTCTCTATTGCACACAAGTAGTAGCTGCTGTGCTGGCTAGGACATTTTGAAAGCTGATGACCTTTGTCCGGCTTCCCCCTAGCAACATATCCCAGCATATATTTCTCTTCCTTCTCCACAGCAGAATTTGGGAAAACAATGCCAGAAACAGTGGATTTAAAAATTAGAAGACACCATAAGGATCATTTAATACAACTCTTTAATTTTATAGATGAGGTCACTGAATCCAAGATGGGAGAATAACTTGTCTAATGTCAAACAGGTAATAAGTGTAGTGTGTGTGTGTGTGTGTGTGTGTGGTGTGTGTGGTGTGTGTGTGTGTGTGTTGATTATGTAGTTTATGTGTGTCCACCTGGGTCTGTTTAGATGTGATTTTCGAGGAGTCATGAAAAGATATCTCCTGAGTCTTCTCTGCCTACATTCCTATAAGGGAGACTTTGCTGCCAGAAGGAGAAATAAGACATTGGTACCAAAGGTTCTACTCTTCTCAGAGAAGAGGTACAAGGCTAGGATTGTATCTACTAAACTATCCACGCCCCTCACAAATCTTGTCTATCTGCTAAAAATAATTTTTAGATTCAAACTGAATTCCTGATCACTATCCATTAATGGGGAAGGAACATCCCAAACTAATTTTCCAAGGCTTGACCCTCTTCCCAGCAAATGCCAGTTACACAAAGACCGCACATAATGTGTAACAAACATACCCATCTATGTAAGCCAGTAGTAAATAGAAATCAGAAAAGGTACAGTACAGAGTGAATGATATCTCCCATTTGGAAGTATCTCAGCTCAACCATTGGAGAGAGTACAGGATCTTGCCCAAAGGGAAATTCTCCAAAAATTTCTAGCGTAGCAAGCTGGGGATAGGGACACGAGCATAGTGTCAGCTCCTCTACATGAGGGCTTTTCCCCAGAGTCTCTCCCTTCAGAGACCTCTAGAATCTGGAACTACATGTCTTCTTTCTTGAAGTTCGGAGCCAGAAACTAAGATCTCTCCTCTCTGAAACTTTCACTAACTCTGCCCCTCACTCAGTTATGGAGGACTGAGTTAATCAATCTCCACTCATGAAGAAAGTCTTATGACTTCTTTTTTTTTTTCAAGGAAGCTTTGAGCTTCTGGTTACATAAGCAACAGGACTATAATTTGAATAATTGACTCAAATTTCATTATACTGTAGATGTTCCTTCCCATTAGGTTTATCTTGTAATTTAAAGGCAGTTGAAGAAGGGTTTAAAAAAAAACTTTACCAAAAAATCTAAGTTGTGACTTAAAAATATTTTTATACTTTTTATCTTTTCAAATACTATAGCTCAAGAATACTAAGGCATCACAATCATCCATTTAAGTTCCATGACACAGTGACTGCAGTCATGAGACATGCTAACTAGGTGTGGTCACAGACAGTGCGGAAGCCCACAAAGTACCTCTTCAAAGGGGAGCTATTTATTGTGGAGTTCACCAAAGCCAAAGGGAATTATCTTAAAACTGCATGTGGAGCCCCAGAAAGTGCATTTCTGATACTATGTCTCAAAAGCGCATTTCTGATGTTACCTTAAACCTACCAAACGACACAGCTGAATTACAAAACTCTTCTTTTTTGTAAGATTCTCCATATGTCTGCATCTATTAAAAACCAAACCAAAAGGCAACTTAGCCGTTCAGAAGTCAGCAAAGTGAATGTCTACGCAGAGAAAAGTTGCCCAGCTGAATTCTCATGGTGTTAGCTGGCTGCTTATTGTTATAAAGACACAAGTCCATGATTTCTGGGATTTCCTACTTGGAGAATTTAAGGAGAATAACATGATTTTTAAGGCTGTATATTGTTTCTTGGCTATTTCATCTCCAAAATTCTTAGCTGTGGATGACTTGATCTTGCTAATTGGTGGCAGTGAGATTCCTGTCTTGAGAATGCTACCATTTCCTTTGCTTTTCCTCTGAGGCTTAATTATTTCTCAAAGCCATACTTTGGCCTGTGATTGCTTAGTATTTGTCTTTCCTCCTACCTGGGGTTTTCATATGGATTTATTTCCTGCTATTCTCTACTTGGGCTTTAGTGAGTTCTCTTTGTAATCTTCCGAAAAAGATACGTAAGACCCATAACCAGGTATTGTGCTAAACAACTGTAGCTTTTTTCTCAAGGCTTGTGTCCAAGCAGGATCACAATGTGAGAACAATTATATCTTATTGTATAGCAGCTCATGCGCTGAATTAGAAGAAGCAGAGGATCTCAGATTTAGAGCTCAAAGGGACCTTATAGGTCATTGAGTCTAATCCCCTCATTTTACAGATGAAGAAACTGAGGCATCAAAAGGTTAAGTGATTTGCACGGGGTCAAATGGCTCATAAAGTTTGAGGCAGGATTTGAACCTGAATCTTCCCTACTTCCAGTATACTATGCTGCCTTTCAAGACCTGGGTTCCAATCCCACTCCTGATGTTTCTTACCTGTGTGATCTTGGGCAAGTAATTTAATCTCTCTTCTTGACTTTAGCATCTTGATCTGTAAAACAAGAGGATTAGACTAAATGATCTTCAAATTCCCTTCCAGTTCTAAAGCTGTGATCTTCCTATCCCAGAAATACAATTAAGTGAAAGTATATATACCTATAGCTGCCCTTTGTTGAATCCAGTTGATAATCACTGTGTTGATATCACTTACCTCTGCATTTGTGCATAGCTGCTGAGTCTGTGGCGTCTGTATCTTTTGTTATTTTCTTTCTATCTGAAAATGCTGCTGCAGTGGGTGTCATCATCCCCACACAGTAGTACTGTTGAATAGACTAAGACACAACCAGATGTCTTTCCCTTCTCAAAGATAGGCAATCCATCCTATGTCAAGCAGCTGGGACTGCTATTGGCAGAGACCGGCCTTTTTGTTACCTGGCCTCTTTGGACTGACTTTACTATAGATCATCTATCAGAAAATCATAGGACCCTAGAGTTGGAAGAGACCATTTCGTTCAACCTCCAAGCCAGTGAACAAATGTCTCTACATCTTGGTATTATCTGACTGCCACTTATTAAGTTGATTGGTGTTCTCTTGTTTCCCTCGTATATTATCTCAAGTTGGGCTCCAGTGTGTCTTTGTAGAACAGTGATTCTCCACTTTTTCAGTGGCCCGGGGTGGTGGGATACTCCTCCCACAAAGGGGCTCTAGCTCAGTGCTTACATGGACTGGGCTCAATCCTGAGAGACATTGACTCCAAAGAGGAGAGTCAGGCTTTTCTCATCTTCTCTGGCTTATGATGTTCCACGCTGGAGTCTTGGAGAAAATCTCTTCTTTTAAAATTAACAAAAATCTATATTCTCTCTCATTTCCCTCCTCCTCCCATTAAAAAAGAAAAAGAAAATCCTGTATCCAGAGAAAGAACTATGGAGTCTGAATACAGATTGAAGCATACTATTTTCTCTCTCTTTTTTTCTTTCTCTTGGTTTTTCCCTTTTGTTCTGGTTCTTCTTTCACAACATGACTAATGTGAAAATATATATAATATGATCGTACATGTATAGCCTGTATCAGATCTGGGGGAGGGGGAGGGAAGAGAGGGAGGGAGGAAAAAAAATTTGGAACTCAAAATCTTATCAAAGTGAATGTTGAAAACTATCTTTACATGTAATTGGAAAAAATAGAATGCTATTAAGTGGGGAAAAAAGAAAAAGAAAATCCTTGTAACAAATATGCACTGTCAAGCAAAACAAATTGCTACATTCTCCGTGTTTGAAAAAATATATATCATTCTGTACCCTGAATCCATTTCTCTTGGGGAAAATCTCTCTCTCTCCCTCTCTCTCTCCTCTCTCTCTCTTCTCTCTCTCTCTCTCTCTCTCTCTCTCTCTCTCTCTCTCTCTTTTTCCTTAGGCAGTTGGGGTTAAGTAACTTGCCCAGGGTCACACAGCTAAGTTTATTTTTGGCTCATGTTAAGAGTGGCCCCAAAAGGGATTGATAAGATCCCTTCTGGAAAGGTACATAATATATAAAGTATGTCAGATATAGGGGAGCTATTTATTTCCTCTGCCTCGAAAGAAATGCTTGAAATACAAATGACATGACTATGCATTGATCAACACTTAAAACACGATCCAATGTTCTGTCATTCCTATTATATTCTCCTGATGAAACTTAAAGCAATAAAACCTGAAATACTTTGTGGGACTGCTCCCCAGGCACTCATCTCTGATCTGCCATCCAAGTAAGCCATGGTCCTGTCAGAGATCATCTTCTCGGAGAAGTTGCAGCTTCAGAGAATACCTCCCAAAGGGAAGTCTAAGGAACTCAAGATTCACAACAAGCTGGAAAAGTACATCTTTTCAGGACCACTGTTCAGTTTCTTGTATTTAGGGAAAGAAACAGAAAACAGAGCAGCCTCTTAGTGGCTTACCTTGATATCCCAATCTCACCTACACAGCATATGCTCTCCCTGCCATGGGCAAGCAGTCACCATAGCTGCTGGATCTGGGGGTGTGGGGAGGATATTCCCCCCACACTCCCATGGAAGTCTGAGGAAGAAGATCAAAGAATACCGAGGAGATTCACAGATGGGAAGTAGAAAACATGAGGGAGCAGACCTACTTTTTAAAAAATCTACTTTCTCATTCAGTGACCAAGCTACTTTGATGCAGCCCCTGGGGAATTGGAATGGGGAGAAGGATACACATGGAAACCACCCAGATTCCTCTGAATAGGCATGCCCTTTATCAAGGAGTCCACTGGAAGGGCCAGGATGAAGACTTATTCCCACATATGATCCATGGGATGGCCACTGATGGACAAGCATTAGGATCCCTTTTTAATGTAAAAAATAAAATAAAATCAGGCCTTCCACATGATAATAATTGCATTATTAGTCTCTATTCATTGAGGAAACACAACAGAAAGTTAACTATGAATTCAGTAATGCTTCTAAATGAATTTGTATTTCATTAATCATAATAACACCTACATTTGAATAATAATGATAATAATACATAGATGATGAGAGAGCTTGAGATCTGAAGTGCAAACCCTGACATTTGGCAGAAGACAATCCTTAGAAACCAAGACTCCGAGAGAACAGAAAGGGAGAGGCTTCTCAATGGTGCCAGTGTAAGGATTTTTCTGGTTCTTTCTGAAAGAATCTAGAATGTCCTTACCAAGGAATTCTGCCTACATGAAAGTGGGAGGTAGAGACCACGAGTAACCATGGGCAGAACAATATGCCCCCAGAGCCAAGCCCACTGGACACACTGAGCAATGTGACCATGCAGGAGCAGACCAGAATGAGCCAGGCAGAGCAACGTGTCTGTTCAAGACAACTTATCTAGCAAAGAGCTGCCTGGGAACATTACAGGAGGAAATCGGGGGCCCTAGAGTGTTGGAGGGCCTCCACCTCACTTCCTAGCCATCTTGAAACCTGCTCTCCAGCCATTTCCTCTACTTCCTCCCCACTCAAAATTTGAATCTTTCCCCTGAAACCACCCTGGGCTCAGATAGGTGAGCTTTGGCTTATTTTGCCCAGCTCCAGGCCTCCCTCCCCAGTCCCCTTCATATGTTGTCTTCTCATAAGAATGTAAACCCCTTGAGGGTAGGAACTGTCTTGCATTCAAATCCCGGTGCTTAGCACAATACCTGACAGTGAAGGAAAAGGAACAAGCATTTATTATGTGACAGACACTGGGCTAAGAGCTTTACAAATATTGTTTTACTTGATTTTCACAACAACCCTGGAAATTGAGGGTGGGGGGTTGATCCCCATATTACAATTGAGGAAACTGAGACAGACTGAGGTAAAGTGACTTGCCCAGGGTGATACAGCTACTAAATGTCTGAGAACGGATTTGAACTCATACTTAAGGTTTTAACTGATGCTGACACAAGTCCATGATTTCTGAGATCTTTCACTTAGAGAATTTAAGGAGAATAACATAATTTTTAAGCCTGTATTTTGTTTCTTGGCTATTTCAACTCTTAAATTTGGATGATTTGATCCTAAGAAATAGTAACCTCTTAATAAATGCTTTCTCTGTCTCTGTCTTTCCCTCTCTATCCTCTCTTCAGAAAGTATATATAATATGACTAATGTGAAAATATGTTTAATATGAATGTATATGCAGTGCCTATATCAGATTATATACTGTCTTGGGGAGGGGGAAGAGAGGGAGGGGAAAATGTAAAACTCAAATTCTTATGAAAGTGAATGTTGAAAACTAAAAATAAATAAATGAAAGTATATTTACTTATTTATTTTATTAATCATGCTACATATTTTATTAGAGTAAAATACAAATAAGAATGACAGTTCTTTGTAGCTTTATAAATGTATGGACTTCTCAAAAGAATTCCTTGGCTTCTTACAGGTCTGTGGCCCACAGATTGGGAACCATTGTTGCAATTTCTTTAATTTACCATGCCTGCAGTCACCATTAGAGAGGTTCAACGTGTCTATAGGCTATTCCTCCAACAGCTAGACTTCTTCGTCCTCTATTTTACATATCTATGTCTTGTCTCCTCAGCTTATTGTGGGCAAGAACCATATCATATGTTTGATACCTCTCCTGGTCAAAGTCGTTTCCTTTCCTCAGTTCAATTCAATAAACATTAAGATATAGAAACATATTATACGTATAAACATTAACATATATGCAAATGCATAAAAGTATGCAGGAACAGAATGAGATTATCATCATCATTATTATTATCAATAGACATTCATTAAACACCCACTTCATGCCAAGGACTGTGCTAAGTTCTAGATCAATGAGTGATGAGTATTCCAATTTGGTTGAAGTATAGACTGTCTAGCAACTGGCCTTCAAGAAACCTGGGTTTCCTTTACATCATGATAAAGCTTCAATGATGATGCAAAGTATCTAAATATTTTAAAAGATCTATAATTTTATTATGGGTGTTCTCTCCATTTTTGTAGTTTGGACTCCCTTAATCCCTTGGAAGATGTTTCAATGAGTTGCTGTGGTTAATAATAATAATAATAATTCATGACAAGCCTTTTGAAGATAAGCCCTCTATGAACTTAGCCTGTAGCAATCATTAATGGACCAGCAGAAGAAATGATTAATTAGGAATCCCCCAGAGGTGGGGGTGAAAGTGGAACTTGCATAATCTCTGAAGTCACTAAAGGGAAAACAGTCCAGGAGCTGCATATAAAATAGTGGATCTGAAGGTATCAGTGAATTAACTTTCACTAAATCCCACTGTCAACACCAGGTATCTTTGAGAGATTGCTGCTCTAGCCTGGGCCAAGAGGGAAGTGAGGGAAGGAACATAGCCAGCCCTCTACCTGGAGAGTATGCTGCCTTATGAACAAGATGGCAGCATTGCCAATGAACCCAAGCTAGGTCTATGTTGGGATTTCTTTTGGCAGTAGCAATGATGGATCTGTACAGAAGCCTCTACTTTTTTTGTTTGTTTGTTTAGTCTCCATTATGACCAGGGCCCCATATTTACAAAACAACTAGCTGAGGTTAGAGGGAATAGTCTGTGTTCATGTAAATCGAGTTTTTCCTTTGTGTGAACCTAACTAGGGCTCAAATCCATGACCAAAGTCTTCTAAGCATTAACTATCAGAGTGAACCCAAACAGATACTTCATCATCATGATTATAGTTAGTACTGTTACCATAACTGACATTTACCTATCACTTAACTGTTTACAAATCACAAAATCACAAAAAAAGATGTAAATGTCAGTTATTCAGTTCAGTTCAACGGCATTAACTATGTATCTTGGGCATGCAAAGAATGAAATGATACCTATTCTCAAGCAGCCTGGCACATAGTAGGCACTTGATAAATGCATATTGATTAATTTTATTTGATCCTCACAGCACAATGAGGCTCTACTACAAGTATTATTAATCCCATTTTATAGATGAAGAAACTGTAGCTCAGAGACATTATATGACTTCTCTGTAATCACACAGATAGTAAGTAAAATGGAAGAAAAATTGGGCAACATTCTCCCTGAGCTCATCCCCTCTATGTCCCTGTAGCAATTTTGGTCATCCTTTCCTCCTTGGTACTCTCTTCTCTGTAAGGGCGCTGCTGTCTCCCAGTCCTCTTCCTACCTAACTGATCCTTTTCAGTTTCCTTTGCCGGATCCTCATCCTAATCATGCCCTCTACCTGTAGGTGTCCCTCAGGGTTCTGTCCTGGGTCCTCTTCTCCTCTCCCTCTATACTGCTTCACTTGGCTCCAGAGGAGAAAGTGAGGCTGGTGACTTTGCACAGCCCTTCCTCACTTAAATCCAATTCATTGGCATGTCATGACATCACTTCCTTCAAGAAGGAAGGACACACAAGAACAACAACTTCACTTGGTGACCTCATCGGATTTAATTAAGATCTCTATGCTGATGATTCTGAAATCTACCTTTCCTGTCCAACTTCTCTGCTGACCTCCAATCTCATATCAGCCTTTCAGACATCTCAAACTAGACACCCAGTAAACATGTTAAACTCAACATGACCAAAACTGAATTCATTATCTTTCTCACTAAGTCCCCTCCCTCACCTTCCCAATTACTGTAGAGGGCAACACCATCCTCCCATTTCCTCAGGCTTACAACCTAGGAGTCCTGGATTTCTCACTCTCTCTGACACCCGCCCCCTCCCCCCCACATCCAAGCTATTGACAAGGCCTGTCAATTTGACCTTTGTGATGTCTCTCAAATGCCCCCCCACTTCTTTCCTCTGACACTGCCATTACCCTAGTGCAGGCCCTCTTCATCTATGGCATGGAGTATTGCAGTAGCCTGCTGTTGGGTCTGCCTGCCTCCTCTTTTTCTCATAACAGTCCGTTCTCAATTCAGCCACTAAAATGATTTTCCTGAAGCACAGGTCTGACCATGTCACCCCTCTACTCGATAAACTCCAGTGACTCCCTGTTGCCTCCAGAATCAATACAAAATGGTTTGTTTGGCATTCAAAGCCATTCATAACCTAGCCTCCACCTATCCTTGTAGGTGTCTTGTACTTTACTCTGTGAACTCTTGGATTCAATGATACCAGCCTCCTGGCTGTTCTGTGAACAAAGCACTCCATTGCTTGGCTTGGGGCATTTTCTCTGGCTGTCCCCCATGCCCTGAATGTTCTCCTTTCTGGTTTCCCTGGATCCCTTTAAGTCTCAACTAACATGCCATCCTCTACAGGAAGCCTCTCCCAACCCTTCTTAATTCTAGTGTCTTCTCTTTTTTAATTATTTCCCACTTATCCTTCATATAGCACGTTGTACCTAGTTGTTTGCTTGTTCCCTCCGCCATTAGACTGTGAGTTCCCTGAGGGCAGGAGCTGTCTTTTGCCTCTTTTTGTATCCACAACACTTAGCATGGTGCCTAAAAATCCTTAAAAATATTTATTGACTAACTGACTGGTTTGGCTTTGTGGGGAAAGGGCACGGCAATTCCAGGAAATCTGAGATCAGGGACCAACAGCCCCAACTAAATTTCAACAGCTTGTTGATTCTGCCATTACTGGTATTTATCTAAGTAAAATCCATTGCCCTTCTTTTGGCTCTTTAACAATCTCATTAATGTAATTTCTCTTAGTGGAATTAATCAAATATTTCTCTCACGTAATATTAGAAGGGAGGTCAGATTTAGAGGACCTCTATGCTGCATTTCAGTTCTAAGATTTTACCATATTAAATTTCAGGAGCCTTCAACGCTGAGAACAATTCACTCAGATTCTCTGATCTAGGAGTGGATTGACTTCCTTTGAAGCAAATAAAAATCATATAGTGTGGAATAGGATTATTCTATCCTATAGAAGCTTTTCCCTCTTCATTCCCACATTCCTCTTAGTAAATTCTTGCCGATGATTATTGATTGATTAGAGTTCTAATCAATCAATAATCATCGGCAAGAATTTACTAAGCGTCTATTATGTACCAGGGGCTGCACTAAGTGATGGGGATACAAGTACGAAGAATACAATAATCCCTACTCATAATGAATTTACATTCTAATGGGGAAGACATATATATATATATATATATATATATATATATATATATATATGTACATATATATATATAAAATATATACAACATAAAGTTAATAAATGCAAACAGATACAAACTAATTAATAAGATACTGTACAAAAAAGGTACAAAAATAATAAGGTACTGTAGTTTGGGAGAGAAGGCACTAGGAGTTGGGAGGATCAGGAAAGACTTGGTGCTGAAGGTGGAAGGAAGACAAGGACTCTATGAGGAGGAGGTAAGGAAGGCATGCCTTTCAAGGATGGGGGAAGGGAGCAGAACCAATAGTAAGCCATGGAAATGGGAGATGGAGTATAGTGTGTGGGGAACAGAGAACTGGGCATTTTGGCTGGACTGAGAAAAGAGCATCACTTGTAGAAACGAAGAGATCATTGATAACTTCCGTGAAGGCAGTTTCAGTTGAGTGATGCAATTGGAAACCAGATTGCAAAAGACTGAGGAGTGGGAGGAAGTGGAAGCACCAGATGTAGGCAGTTTTTTCCCAGGAATTTGGATGAAAAAGGGAGGAGAGATAGAGGAAGACGGCTTCAGGGGATGGTAGAAGGTTTGGGTTTTTTTTAATGGGTGGAAGATACTTGGGCACATTTAAAGGCAACTGGGAAGGAATCAGTTGATTGGGAAGGGTCCAAGATTTTTGGTGGGGCAGGGATCATTTAGGATGCAGTCTGCTGGAGAAGATAAGAGATGCATAAGTAGAGGGGTTGCCCTTGGTAAGAAGGGTTACCTCTTTGTCAGAGCTGGGGAAAAGGAGGAGACAGAGGGAGATGATGTCAAAGAATTTTGAGATAAAGAAGACAGAAAAAGAGAAAGTTCACATTGTATGGCCTCAATTAAAGGCATCATGTGGTAGTGAAAAGAGCACTGGACTTGGAATCAGGTGGGAGACCTGGGTTCCCGCCTGAGATTCACTCCTTATTGTGGATGTCACTTAATCTCTCAAGCTCAGTTCCTTTATCCAAAAAATAGAGATCATTGCACCACCCAGCTTCTAGGGTTGTTGTGAGGAAAAGCCCTTGTGAATTGCAAAGTTTGGTAAATCTGAACTATTCTCACTAATGCATAGTCATCATTTGCCTGGTCTGCCCCAAGGAGATAGCCTGACTTTGCCGGCCCATGGCCTCCATACCGAGGACTGCCTTCCTGTTTGTTTATTTGATTAATTCCCCGGCTGATGTCTCTTCTCCCAACTGTCCCCAAGAAGCACAGCAGATAAACTCTGTCTTTGTGCAGTCATATTGTTGACAGCAACCTGTTTGCCAAGGGACTGTAAGGCACCGCCCAGCAGCAGCAGGAGAGACAACTGTTTCCTGCCCAGTGTGAGTCATGGCTTTCCCTGTTCCTGACAGCAGCAGCGCCTTCACTCCCTCAAGAAGGTGCTGCAGGGAATGCCTATCATTGCTGGACAGCCAAATATTTCATTTTTTCTTTGGGCTGTCATGGGTTAAAAATAGCCACACAGGAAGCTAGTAATCCTTTAAAAAAAAAAAAGGTGCCCTTCTCATCCTCGCTCCAAAAACCCCTTCAAATCATCCCACCTACAGTATATTTGGAAAGAGACTAAGGCTGAGGCCAGGTCCCGTACCCCACACCACCAGTATACCCCAATCCTGACCTGGAGGCAGCCTTGATTTAGGAGAAGCCAGATTCCTGTCTCATCTAATCTTTAACTTCTCATCCAAGATGCCTAAAAAGGTAATGAATTATTTCCATGTATAGGAAAGTTGATGCATATTTGCTTATTCTAATTGCACTATAGTTTCTTTACGAGGCACTATACCAACCAATAAACCCCACTACAGAGGCTGCTACATGGTAGAACCTTTCAGTTGTGTTTTTCTGACATTGTATTGGCTTAATTCACAGTCTATTGTCATTATTATTAATAATGATAGTTACCCAGGATGACTATATATTTTACATTTCTTTTTTCAAAAGAACTTGACACTTCATTGATTTTAACTAATGTAATAGGAGACCTAGTCAGTGAGGGTCCGCTCTATATTTCTCGCCTGGTTCTAACACAACACTCCGAGGCTTGGTCTACACCTACAGTCTACTTCTAGACATGAGTGACAGAGACGCTGGTACTGTGGTGATGAGGACTCTTCTGACTGCTGAAACAGAACTGAACGTGCATATGAGAGATTTGAGTGGACAAGTCTGTCACCGGCAGAAACCAATGGAGCCAATAACAACAGTAGATGGGTCTGGTGGAGAGCCAGCTATGAGGTATGATCTTCTTGACCCAGCCCAGCAGTGGATTGACCTGTCGGATGAGATATCAAATCCTGTAAAGAGCTGGCCCAACTGAACAATGGGGTGACTTGTCTAGCAGGGAAACTGCACCCAGAAGCAAATTTAGTGTGGTGTATGGGGACTCAAGATGGACAGAAAGGATGCCTAGGGCCAAGAGTTGCCCCGCTGCTTCTCTATATGTCCACCTGGCTGCTTTTTATGAACTTCAAGTTTGAGCCAAGTCTGTCAATGGGAAGATTATTAACCTGGCTTGAGGGAATGTTTTATTTTTTAAATTTTATTTTTAATTTATGGAATAAAACAAGCATTTCCATAACTTAGTAAAATAAAAAAGATGATTGTACATGAAACTACAAATCTGCCATGCATAACTTGCTATTCCTTTCAAATATGCAATAAAATTATCATGTAAATTTCTTCTTTTTCTTCCCTCCTCCCTTCCCCCAGCCCTAGAGATGGCTACCATTAGACACAAATTGGTACATATATATACACACGGGTGTGTGTAACATTATTCTATACATTATTCTATCTATCAGTTCTTTCTCTGGATGCAGAGAGCATCTTTCTTCATATGTCCTTTATAGTTAATTTGGGTGTTTATAATAGACAAAATAACTTATTTGCTTAAAGTTGTTCTTAAAATAATATTTTGAAGACATGTTTTATAACTTAGCATGGTACGTTAAGTTTGAGCTCACTTTCACTAGGGACCTTCAGTGTGTATAAAAGGGGAGAATATGCCTCCCTGTCTTCCTCCCTTCACCTTTGAAGAGATTGCTTGTAATTGCTGCTCTTGCTACATATTCTCAATAAATTGCCTTTTGTTGATTAATATTGGGGGAGCGCACCAGATGGGGGCTCATGATAGACGGTATTAGAAACCTCATGGTTCATGGTTAACCTTAGACTCCTGAGGAGAGAAACAGTCAGTCCCCCTCTGGACACAACCTGGCGTGCTCCTCACTCTGGCTCTTTTACTTTTTCCCCTTTAGTTTCCACCAATTGTAAGTCTCATTCGTTGCCATGTAAGCCTTCAGGTAGAAACAACCTTCTTGCTCTCTCATCACTTAAATGGGAGAAGCAGAGAAAAGGGAAATGACTCCCACATCTACTTCACAGAGTTCAAAGAAAGTTATCTAATCTTGAGCCAGCTGATTCAATTTAAACTTTTGTACCAACTGAAGATGACCAGTATGAATAATAATAAGGTGCTTTTTTTTTTTTTACAGCAACACTGTTTATGAGGAAACTGAGGCTGAAAAGTCAGGTGTTTATTTGCTCGAGGTCACAGAAATATTTAGCAGCATAGCTGTGATTTAAACCCACACTCATAGAATCCCTAGCTTCCTTCAAAGTATAACTGGCTGCCAATTTCTATAGAGGTGTGATCTCTCTTTGAAATTCCTTTAAATATACTTTGTATCCTGTTCAGCACAATGCCTGGCACACAGTAGGTACTTAATAAATGTTTATTCCTTTTCCTTTTCTTGAGGGCAGGGACTATTTTGTTTCCATCTGTGTAACTCCAGAACCAAGGATAATGCCTAACATAGCACCCAATTAATAAATATTTGTTAAAATGATTGGAATAGTTCTCTTATTCAATTCAACAAACATCTATTGCATGCTGGGTGTCAGGCACTGTGATGGGTGCTGGGGATTTGAAGAGGAAAAACTACAGAGTTCCTGTCCTCAAGGAGCTTATAATTTAATAGGGCAATCATAGGAGCACAGATTTAGGGCAAGAAGGAGACTTTAAGGCTACCTAGCTCAGTAGTCTCCAAAGGTTTTTTGATTATCTATATTTTTTTCAGTGAGGCAATTAGGGTTAGTGACTTGCCCAGGGTCACACAGCTAGTAAGTGTCAGGTGTCTGAGGCTGGATTTGAACTCAGGTCCTCCTGACTCCAGGATGGTATCTCTATCCACTGCACCACCTAGCTGCCCCAATTATGCATTTTCACTGACTCTCTCCCGTGCCTGAGATTCTCTCACTCCTCGTCTCTGCCTTCCTGGATTCTCTAGGTTTCTTCAAATCTCAGCTAAAATCCTAGCTTCTACAAGAAGCCTTTCTCAGTCCTCCTCAGTATTAGTCCTTTCTCCTTGACACTGTCTCTAATTTACCCTGCCTATGTCATGTTTGTATTTGGTTGTTTGCATATTGTCTCTCCATCACACTGTGAGCTTCCAGAGAGCTATTTTATATTTGCCTTTCTTTGTATCCCATTAGTTCTGTGCTTGGCACATAGTAGGAGATCAACACATTTTGTTAATGACTTGATTATGTATCCCACCAGTAAAAATAATTTTGAACTACATCTTTATCTATCTACCCATCTATCTAGCCACATCTCTCTCTCTCTGTATGTCCTACCTACCTATCTATCCGTACCGTATATATATGTGTGTTTATAGAAATATATATATATTTGTTTATAGAGAAAGGAATAAATATTTGTATAACACCTACAACGTGCCGGGCACTGTGCTTAGTACTTTACAAATATTATCTCAATTGAGGTAATAAGTAATGTATTATATCTATAATAATAAATTAATACTAAATATAATAATGTTATAATGATATATAATAAATTATAAACATGTGCTACTATATCCATGCACTAAGTATATTATAAAATGTTCACTAAAATTTTTAAAAGGATATATAACATGAACAATGTTATAAAATTATTTTATTTATTAATGGTATAGAACTCATTATGCTCTCATTGAAATATTAATAATTATGTTAATGAAACTTATTTAATAAAATTATTTTAGCAGTATTCTTTGTTTCATATTTATCTCATTCTTTTAAAATGTCTTTTTGTGTACATTTTAAATGTGTATATATATTAGCAGATGTGTATAATTTATACATAATTTATTTATAGATGGGTATAATAACGTTTTTATGAGGGTGATGTGATTTAATATGCCTTCGTATTTTTGGAAAATTTTGGTTTATCACACTGTGATACAGAAATTCTAAGGCTTAGTTTTAAAGTCCAGTGTATTGCCATACTTGGCTTTAGTGGCTATAACCACTAAAGATATATTGCAAGGATATGTATATGCAAATGGAAGAAAGGTATCACTGACTGTGCTTTCTGTATCACGAAAGTCACTTTCAGTCCACCGATGATGCAAAGGTCTTTTGTGGAAATTCAGCTAGTAAATGTCTCTCTTCCCTGACGTCAGCCAGTTGTTTCCGTAAGCATGGAAGGCTTTTTCTAGGTGACACGCTTCATTTTTGGCAACAAACCCCTTAATTTCCGACAGTTTGCTATTATGATGCTTGTTAGTTTAGATCTCAAGCTACAATATGCATTGGATGTAAACGCGTATTCCAATAATCTTTTTGATAATTTCAGTCTTTTTTGAACCACCTTCTTAGACCTGACGAGATCATTATCCTTCTTACTGAGCTGACAGAGTTCACACTGAGTAGTTGTCTTCTCTTTCACTTTCTTATTCTATTTGCTCGCATCGTTGGTGTTACCTTCAATCTGTGGTTTCTTTGCAGAAGTCTTTTTAAGACACTTGTCCATAGGGGAGGGTGAGATTAGTTGGAACAAGCTGATATAATCCATATACGTAATAACATGGTTGTCACCATCAACGTCTTCTGTTTTATCGAGTGCCACTTTTCTATGGGGATGCTTCACGTATCCTATGTTCCATATGAAGTGATGGTCCCAGTGTCCATATTAAAGACTAGTAAAGAGAAGCAACATGGTGTAGTGGCTAGAAAATGAACTTCGAAGCAAGGAAGATCTGGGTGTGAGTCCTGCCACTAACAGACTAGCCAGCCACTTAACCTCCCAGTGCTCCTGGCAACTCTCTTTAAGTTGCAGAGGGGCTGACCTGCATTTATATGGGGTTTTCCCTATGCCAGTGAAACCACAAGTATAGTGTCGATTCATATTTTTTAGATAAAAATGATTAGAAATCAATGTTCCGATATTTTCTTCCAAAATTTCCATTGGAGGGCAGCTAGGTGGTACAGTGGATAGAGCTCTGGCCTTGGAGTCAGGAGGACCTGAGTTCAAGTCCTGCCTCAGACACTTGATACTTACTAGGTGTGTGACCCTGAGCAAGTCACTTAACCTCTGTCGCCTTACCAAAAACCAAAACAGACAAAAGAAACAAAATTTTCATTAGGGGACATCTTCACATGCTTAGGGTAAACATCCCCCTAACTCACCAATGGGTCTGAGGCCCAATGGTTACCCTCAACCTGGTTCAGCCCTTCTACTGAAATAGTTTTACCAAGATGTGACTGCTGTACATGCTACAGCTTCTTGGAGTCACAGGTCAGAGTTGGGTGGTAGGTGTGGCCGAAAGGTGGATGAGCAATCCTGAAAAGGGCTTAGCAAGCCCTCACACCAGAGGTCCTAGCCCTCCTTGAACACCTCATGTGCCCCAATGTGTTCCAAGGCCGTGAAGGTGGCTGAAGCAGGCTCTGCAGAGCTTTTAGAGCTCGGTCAGACATAGAAGCATCCACTGCAGGGATTCTCTTTGCCATTTCCTGGGATGCACATATCCTACTTTTGGAGACCAAGGCTCTAAGCCAACCCTCATCTTACAGATGAGGAAACACCCTCTAGAGATGTTAAGTGACTGCTCAAAGTACATGGATAGGAAGTAGCACAAGATGGGACTTGATCTTAGACTTTCTGACTCCAAACTAACCCTCAACACTGTACCAAACGATATCCACGAAAATGAATATGTAACTAGGCAGAATGTGATGGGAGCACAGGAGACACCCAGAGAAAACACCTCTCAGGAAATTGAAGGGGAGAGAGACCACTTTCATGTGGAGCTGTGGGAGTAGTGGAGAGAGGGGCATGAGGGCTTCTTGGAAGAAGTGGCCCCTGAGCTAGGCCTCAAACAAAGAGGAAGATTTCAACAGGTAAGGAGTGTTGTGTATGAGGAAGCTGGAAAGAAGCAAAGGCCAGCGAATGGGAGTTGAAATACAATGAATGGTCTCCTTATCCTTTAATGGCAAGGCTCATGGCATTTGCTTGGGTGGCTCATTTTGTGTTTGGAGTCATCAGGCTTCCAAAATGAGCATATTGAGAAAACGCAGCCTTGAGGGAGACCTTCATCCAGAAAGCTGCTTACAGTATGATCTGTGGCATTAACGAGGCATGAGTAACTGCTGTAGTCTGTACTGATGCTCAGCCAACTTGGGCGTAGCCTTTTAAGAAGTTCCAGGTAAGGATCTCAGAGTGATGGGGGAAGGAAGTCACCTGTACCTTTTAGCATGAATGACCCTAATAAGGCCTTTTGTTGTTGGACAGTCTAGTCTGACTTTTCATGGCCCCATTTGGGTTTGTTGGGGTTTTTTTTGGCAAAGATACTGGAACGGTCTGCCATTTCCTCAGCTCATTTTATAGATGAGGAAACTGAGGCAAACAGGGTTAAGTGATTTGCCCAGAGTCACACAGCTAGTTAGTGTCTGACGCCAGATTTGAACTCAGGAAAACGCGCCTTTCTGTGTCTATGTCCAGTGCTCTGTCTACTGTACCACCTACTTAACTCAATAACGCCTACAGTCGAGCAAGTTAGTTTTCACTTTAGCAAAGGAGCAAAGAACTCCTCTGGGATTCATCCTGTGCAGGATGTTGGGAGTTTGCATGGAAGGGCAGGATTGGAGTGGGGAGGATGTTAGTGGATAAGGATAGGTGTGGTTGTCTCGGCTACAGGTGATGAAAAATCACCTTCTGATTCATTGATCACACACTCCCTGGGGGTAGGCCAAAGCCCCCACTATGGAGACTTGCTGTGAAGCAAATAAAGTTTGGTTCAAAGGCAGGGGTACATGTATAGCAACATTAAAGTGCAAGGCTGAGCTGATGAGCTAACAGCATGAGAAAACTGAATGACTTTTCTATTTCAAAGAAGAAAAAGGAGGGCAATAAAACCAATTTCCTTGGATTTGTTTTTCAAAAGGTCTTCAAACTACTAGGTTTCTCCAAAAGCATCCTCAAGGATGCTGTGGAAATTTCACTGAAGAAACCCTTCGAAATTCCATGGCTTTGGTGACATTTTGTCACCTTCTGATTGGTTGCAGCAAAAATAAAACAGGAATTAGGAAGCAGCCAGGGGAAGGCTTTCTACAGAAACATGACAATCACATTACATGAAAGACAATTACAATTGTCTCATGTAATGAATCATCGTGTTACTCTCTTCAATGAACTTATACACACCTTAGAAAAGGTGTATATGGCACAAATACATCTTTGATAGCAAGGAGTTTCACTTGAAACAGAGATCAGTGAGGGTCATGGGGAGCTGTGGGTGGGGGGAGGCAGGGAGCCAACCCCCTTCTCTGCTGCTGAGATGCTTAATCACAACAGCCTCTATATAAGCTTTTTCCACCAGATACTTGACTGAAATGCAGAGAATAGTCACTGAATGCCAGAGGATTTCCAAATAAGGAGTATCCCTGAGAAGAGCTGGCACTGAGCAAAGCTGTTGAATGAGCAAAGGTTGTTTTCAGGGTACCCCAACTTTCTATTTCTGTGTACCTTTCCCAATTCCTTCAGCCCCCCACTCCCCATCCTTCTCTGCACCTGAAAGCAGTTCTCAGTAAAAGACCTTATGTCTGTCATTCATGATTCAGAGTGAATCTAGGTGATATGGATCTCTCCCAGGGGTATTTAAATTATTTTAAGCCCCTCCAAGTAGCAAATTGCATAGAGTGCTGAACCAGAAATCAGGAAGACCTGAAGTCAAATCTTGCCTCAGACATTTTCTAACCACATGACTCTGGATGAGTCACTTAATTTTTCTCAGACTCAGTTTCCTCATTTGTAAAATGGGGATAATAATAGCACCTACCTCATAAGGTTACTGTAAGAATCAAATGAGATACCACATAAAGAGCTTTGCAACCCTTAAAATGCCACATGCTAGCTATTATTACTATTATTAATTACTATAATTATTATTATTCCTGTTAAAAGAATTTCAAGAGCCACCAAGCAGGCAGGGGAGAAACTCCTTGGGGACTCTTCCTATTATCACTGAAAGCCTATTTGTTAAGTAGGCTATTGTTAAGTCTGGTATACACTAGCTGTGTGATCATGGGCAAGTCACTTAATCCTGTTCACCTCAGTTTCCTCATCTGTAAAATAAATATGGCCTCAGATACTTACTAGCTGTATGACCCTGGGCAAGTCACTTAACCCTGTTTCCTCATCTGTAAAATGAGCTAGAGAAGAAAATGGCAAACTACTCCAGTATCTGCCAAGAAAACTCCAAATGGGGTCATGAAGGGTCAGACATGACTGAAAAATGACTGAACGTTCTTCCCTTCGTGGTGGACTGCATTATTTGAGGATTGGCTAAACAAATTGTGCCACATGAATGTAATGGAATATGATCCTACTGTAAGAACTGACAGATGTGAAGAGTACAGAGAAGTGTGAAAAGACTTCTGTGAACAGATGCAGAGTGAATGAAGTAGAGCCAGGAAAATAATCTACACAAGGAATGCAACAGAGAGAATGGAAAGAAAAGCAACCACAAAACAATTTTTTAAAATGTATATTAGGAAATTACAAAGAGCAATCATGTCTTCAAAGATAAGCTATTGGAAAGACATCTCCCCCCAATTCCTCTGCTGAGCTGGGGAAGTCTGTGCGTGTGAAGCATTGAATATATTCTCAGATTACTCTGATGTATTAATTTGCCTTACTGATGTTTTCTCTTCTCTTTTCCTTTTTCTTTAAAAAAAAATATTTGCTATCGTGCTGTAAGAAATGGTGAACAGGCAGACTTCAGAAAAACCTGGAAAGACTTATATGAACTGATGCTGAGTGAAATGAGCAGAAGCCTGAGAACATTGTACAAAGTAACAGCCACACTGTGCGATGACTGACTTTGACAGACTTGGCTCTTCTCAGCAATGCAAGCATCTAAGACAACTCCAAAAGACTCATGATAGAAAGTGCTATCCATATCCAGAGAAAGAACGACAGAGTCTGAATGCAGATAGAAGCATACTATTTGCTCTTCTTTTCTTTTGTTATTTTATTTCTTCTTTCTCGTGGTTCCTCCCTTTAGTTCTAATTCTTCTATACATCATGACTAATGTGAAAATATGTTTAATATGAATGTGTAAGTGGAGCCTATGTCAGATTACAAGGAAGGGGGAGAAAATTTTAAAACTCAAAATCTTATGGAAGTGAATGTTGAAAACTAAAAATAAATAGATTATTTTTTAAAAATTGAAAAAGTATTTGCTGTATAAAATGACTCTCTGGGAGGGGGAGAAGGAGATATATGGGGGGAAATGTAGGTGATTTAAAAATGTAACAGAAGCTGGAAGGAGCTAGGGGGATGGGGTGGGAGAAGAAAATGAGAGATGATTAAAAATTGTAAGAAAACACAGGGCCTACGCAGACCGTAATCTTTACCAGCCTGACTGGAAGGAACAACGTAATGTATTATGAAATTTAAACCCACTCAAATTTAATATGGATACCCTATGAAAAAGAGAAGAAGAATTTAAAGGATTGATAAGTTACAGACCTGATCCTTCAGGGAATCATCAGTTCAAGGGGAATTGGGAAGACATTTCCCTTGGGTCTTTGTAATGCACAATTAGACACACTGGAGAAGTTGTTTTTCTTGCCTCTGTGAAGCTCTGTTATCAACATGTTGGGCATCAGTGACTGAAACAGGAGCCTGGAGGTAGAGAGAGGCTCTTTAGCCAGCTTTGATATAGCAGGCCCTGGATTTCTTGGTGAGCAGTGAGTCAAGTTGCCATTTAAAACACTGGTGCTGATGGAGGGCGGGGGCAGAAAGGCTCCAGTGTGGCTCTGGAGAACCGCTCTTTTTTTGGTTCTGAATCCAGGAATCCAAATTTGGCAGTCCTTCTTGGGAGCTGAGGTTTCATCAGGCTGCTTCCTGCAAAGGAAGTGCTGACTGAGGAACTGCTGGAGGGTCACTGACTTTGTGCTGACCTGTGCTGAGGTTAGCCCCTGGGTCTGACCCAGGGCTTTCAGCCTACCATGGTGGGATGGCTTCATCTAATGGATGATATCATCTGGGGTCATCCTGGCAGCTGCAGAACGTGTTGAAATGCCTTAACAGACCAGACACCACAGCCAAATTTAGAAAGAAATCATTCTATGACTAAGTCTATTATTCTTTGTTTTGACAACCAGAAGGACTTCAGCTGATATTTAGATATCAGAACTTCTACTGACATTCGGTGTGAAAATATCCTAAGAAATATAGACAGAAAGATTGATAGTTAAATAGATGATGAAGAAGAAAGATAGATGAAAAATAAAAGGATGGATAAATGGATAAATAGATAGATGAAGTATTTATTAAGTATTTACTATATTCCAGGCACTGTGCTGAGGGCTGGGGATACAACTACAAGCAAAAAGCAGGACAGTCCCTGCCCTCAAGGAGTTTATATTTGAATGGGGAAGACAATGGATAAAAAAGTAGCTGAAAAGGGAGGTGGAGAGGTACCCCTGCAGGTACAAGGTCCAGAAGGAATATGGGGAGTCAAGGGCTAAATGACACTTGAAGTAAGCTCGGCTGGTGTGGGAGCTTCCTCAAATGGAAGTTTCCAGGAGACAATCACCAGCATTATGAAAATGACTTTTCAGTCTAAAATCGTGGGATAAACTAAGGAAATGCTAATACTGTACAATGCGGTATATTCTTATGCCACAGATATATTGCCATTTGGGGAATAAATGGGATTCCTCAGCATACCAAAGTTTTATGGATATTTCTATATGTACTCCTTATGTTTATGGAATTCATTGAATCTGCTGGTTATTTCTTCCAGGTGTGCTGCTTCACATGAATCACCATTAAATACAAAACCCTATAAACCTGGGAAACCTGGGGTTGGCTCCTGGAACTCTTCTACCAAGTTATTTGGCCAGAAACAAACACAACCAAATTTCTCTTTGGGAAGGAGGTAGGTGGCTGAATGGATAGAGCGCTGGGCCTGGACTCAGCAACCCTTCAACACTTATAGGTGTGTGACTCTGGGCAAGTCCCTTAACCCTGTTTGCCTCAGTTTCCTCATCTGTAAAATGAGCTGGAGAAGAAAATGGCAAACTATTCCAGTATCCCTGCCAAGAAAAGCCCAAATGGGGTCATGAAGAGTCAGACAGGACCAAAAAATGCCTCATCAACAACAAGAGTAGGAATCACGTGGAAGAAGGCAGGTGTGAAGGGGCATTTTCTTTTTCATTTGACCAAACTTGGGATTTGGTCTCTCTGGCTCTCTGGCTCTGTCTCTCTATCTCTTTCTGTATCTGTCTCTCTGTCTTTCTCTCTCACACCTTCCATTTACTTCTTCCTGATGCCTCCAAACATACTCAAGTTTTCCCTACCTAAATACTATGCTTATTTTTCTTAATGCTATTTTTCCTTAGAGCAAAGAGTGAATTGTACTCTCAGATCTTTAAAAATCTACAAATCATCTTGTCATCCTCTCAGGTTTTTGTGCTATATCTCTCCTCCCTTTCACTGATAAAGTCCTAGAGTCATCTATATCCACTGCCTCTACTTCCTGACCATCTTTTCACTTTTTAGCTCTTACAGTTTGGCATCTGACCTCGCCCTTCTATTAAACTGTTTTCCTAAAAGGTTACCAATGACCTCATAGCCTACCACAGCCCATGTACTCCCCACCCCCTCCTTGAAGCTTTCCTTGACTTCTCCAACTTTTTAGTGCCTGCTTCCTCCTCAAAAAGCCTTGTGTTTCCTTAAATAGGCAACATTCCCACCATAGAATGTAAGCTTCTTGAGGGCAAGCACTATTTCATTTTTCTCTTTGTGTCATCATTTGTGCCTTGTATGTAGTAGATTGAGGGTTTGCTGAATTATTGAGCCAGTTACATGACAAGTAAATATTAAGCAAAGAGCAAATAAATGGAATAATTAGCAGTACTAAAATACCAGGAGCCTGAGGCAGGACATATTTCTCGCAACTCCTCCATTTCTTTTTTTCTGGCCCTCTGTTCTGTCTCACTGTTGGCCTCCCAACATGAGCAAAACACACACACACACACACACACACACACACACACACACACACACACACACCCCCTACAAATATACATACACACTTTTGGTCCTTCCTGGACATCCATGGTCTCCAAGTGAAAGGTCCCACATGAACCTGATTTCTCTCTCTCAACAGTATCTTCTGTGTATACTTTCTACTTTATCAATTTCCCATTCCTTTGTTGCCCAATCTCTGCTTTTACAGGTGATCCCCTATTTAGCTGAGTTTTCTATTACCTCACCAGGGGTGTTTGCATTTTAAGTGAGGAACTTAGGAATGTAATGTCTTGATCCAAAGAAATGATGAAGAATGTATGAAGAGATGCATGGGAGAGTAGAGAAAGTAGCAGATTTAAAATAAGGCGACCTGTACTGCGTTGTCAAATTCTGAAATTTCCAAGTTGCATGATTTAGAACAAATAATGTGCCTTTCAGGTGTGTTGTCTGTAAAATGAAGGGGGTGATCTCCACGGTTTGTCTCCACTCTGAAACTGCATCATTCTGGGTAAGCCTGCTATTCCCATCCCTTAAACGCCTTCATGTGGGCAAGCAGGCACCTACCCTCCCTACCCACGAGGCTGCTTCTAAACACGATACTGCTTCTTCTTACTCTATTCTTCAGTGAATCGTGCTCTCAGATCTGATTCTGCCCACTCCTTTTGGTCTGTGTGCCATATAGAGGAGGAGGGGGTTGGGGGGGAGGGAAAGAAAACAAAGGAGCGTTAAAAAAAACCTCAAAAATGACCTTTTTGTAGAATTACATATTCTATAAAACAGTGAAATCAGCAAATGCAAATCCCATGGGAAGGGTGAGGATATTGTCGTATACACCAGACCAGGTGCTTTGGCACCAAAATTTGCTACAGATCTTAGGGTGACAGCAACTTAGGAGGGATGGTCCAGGCTGAGCATACACACAAAGAACTAGGAGTTAGAAATGTAGGGCAGGATGGTGGGAAAAGAATAACAGAGATAAAAAACCAGGGTACGTCCTCAATCTCTGCCAAGGCAGCAGATTGTCCCATATGGTCCCAGATGCCCTTGGTTTAAGTCTGATTGGATTTTGCAGGGTCTTGGACCGCAGTTCCTAAGTTGGCACAGAAGAGAGGGGAAAGGTGAAATAGTGGAATTCTCCTGTGGATCTGGTTCACTAAAAAAGAAAAAAATTAATTCGATTTAATTTAACAAACATTTGTTAAGTGCCTACTGTGTACAGAGAAGGCTGCTAGGCGCTGCACAAGCCCGTTGCTGCTGCCAGGATTTTCTCTAGGGACTGGAAATGCGAATATCACCTGGTGCCATTAATATCAAACCAATGGTAGGCTAGTTCTGATTTCACAGCTTCCTGGTTTCATACTTCATGTTCTGGTACGTGCTGTGTGTGAGCCCAGCTTTGACCTCACCAGCAGTTCTCAATTTTTTTTTTATCTCGGGATTTATGTTCTGAAAAATTATTAAGGACTTCCCCCCCAACAAAGAGTTTTTGTTTAGGTGGGTTTTATCGATTAATATTTATCATACTTGAAATTAAAATATATTATTATGAAAATAGTATTGGCCTTACATACCCTTTGCAAGTGTCTTCTGGGGGACCTCAAGGGTCCCTGGATCACGCTTTGAGAATCACTGATCTAGAATGACACAAACATTCATTAGTATTCCTACTCACAAGGGGAAGAAATATGATATAAAATACTGTGTGGGTTCCTGGCTACATATACATTATTATTAATTTAAAAATAATAATTACAGCTGGTGCTTACAGTGGCTTACATGTTACTTCACTTGATCCGCACAACTCTCTGAGCAGCAGGTGTTATTAATCATTCCCATTTTACAGACGAGATTTTAGTTTATTCTACATAATCTCAATGGGGTCCTCACTGCAGAAAAGCAATCCTTTTACCCCTCCCTGATTGGCTCACTCTCCGCATAAGCTCTCCCAACCCTTCTCATTTCTCCTCAAATTTCCCATAGGTTTCCCCTCTCCTTTTCACTCAGCTGAGAACTTTGCATCATGTTTTACTAAAAACAAAAAAAAAAAGTTGAGGAGGCAGCTAGATGGTTCAGTAGATAGAACACTGGCCCTGGACTCAGGAGGACCTGAGTTCAAATACAGCCTCAGACACAAAACACTCATTAGCTCTGTGACCTGGGCAAGTCACTTAACCCTATTGGCTAGCAAAACAAAACAAAACAAGTTCAGGCCATTTACTGAGAGCTTATCCATCTCTTCTCTTCCTCATCTCACGTCGTCAGATGCCTTCTGCCACGTTCGCTCCTTAACCTCTGACTCACATGAAAAGGTGGCCCTTCTTGCCAAGACAATCCCATCTATATTTCAAAAGAATCCATTCCATTCCATGTTCTCCAAGCAGATTTCCCTCTCGATCACCCCCATTCTCTCCCTGTTTACTGACTATTTCCCCATAGCCTACAAACATACCAATGTCTTCCCCTGTCCTCAAAAATATTCACCAGGAGGTAGCCAGTGGCTCAGTAGATAGAACACTGGGCCTGGAGTCAGGAAGCTCTGAGTTCAAATCCAGCCTCGGACATGTACTAGCTATGTGACCCTGGGCAAGTTACTTAACCCTGTCTGCCTCAGTTTCCTCATCTGTAAAATGAGCTGGAGAAAGAAATGGCAAATCACTCCAGTGTCCTTGCCAAGAGCACCCTAAATGGGGTCATGAAGGGGACATGACTGAAATGACTGAAAAACATCTCAAAAGCCACTCCCTTGATCTGTCCATCCTTGTTAATTATCGTCCCATATCTCCTTACTTCTGTGACTAAACTACTTGAGGCTGTACACAATGGACACTTCTGCTTCTTTTCTTCCCACCCTCTTCTTAGATCTACAGTCTGGCTTTTGACGTACTCATTCAACCAGAACTGCTCTCTCCAAAGTTACCAATGCCCTCTTAGTTGCTAAATCTAATGGCCTTTTTCTCAATCCTTTTCTTTCTTGACTCTGAAGCCTTTGACACTGACACTTCTGACACTCTCTTCTCTTTGATAATTCTCTTCTCTCTCGTTTTCCATGACAGTAGTCTATCTTGATCTCCACCTACCTGTCTGACCCCTCCTCGTCAGTCTCCTTTGCTGGATCTTCATCCAGGTTATGCCCACTAATAGTGGGTATTCCCCAGAGCTCTGTCCTGGGTCCTCTTCTCTACTCCCTCTATACTACTTCACTAGCTGATCTCATCAGCTCCCATAAGTTCAGTGATCATCTCTATGTTAATGATTTTCAGATCTACTTATCCAGTCCTAACCTCTCCTAAACCTCAGACTCACATCTCAAACTGGACTCCAACTCAATTTGTCCAAAGTGGAACTCATCTTTTCCCCCAATTCCTTCCCTCTTCTGAACCTCTGAACTTCCTCATTATTGTAGAGGACATTACCATCCTCCTACCTGGCCAGGCTTAAACCCTAGGTGTCATCTCAACTGCTCACGTTCTCCCCCTCCATCTCCGATCAGTTGCCAAAGCCTGTAGATTTCACCTTTTTTATAACTCTTGTACACAGCTGCTTCTCTCCTCTGATACTGCCACCACTGAGGAGCAGGCCCTCATCACTTTATATCCACTGTATATCCAGTACAGCTAGAATACTGGAATAGCCGATGGCTTGATTACCCTGGCAGAAGTTTCTCCCCATTCTAGTCCATTCTCTACTCATCTGCCAAATTTATCTTCCTAAAGCTCAGGTATCATCCTATAATCCCCCTATTCAATAAACTCCAGTGTTTCCTTATCACCTCCAGGGTCAACTGCAAAATCCTCTCTCTGGCCTTCAAAGCCCTTCATAACCTGTCTACCCCTTTCCAGTCTTCTTATACCTTACATCCTCCCTGCCCCCAATATTCCTTGATTTAACAATACAGGCTTCTTGCCATTTCTTGAGCGTGATTCCCATCTCCCAGTTTCAGGTGGTGGCCCTCTTGCCTGGAGTGCTCTTCCTTCTTGTCTCCACCACCCAGCTTCCCGAGCTTCTTTCCAGTCTCAGCTAAAAGCTCACCTTCTATAAGAAACCTGATCCCCCTTAATGCTTGCGCCTTCCCCATGTTAATTATCTCCTCTTTATCTTGTGTGTATCTCTTCGGGACATAGCTGTCTGAGTATTTTCTCTTCCATTAGACTATGAGCTCCTTGAGAGCAGGGGTTGCCTTTTGCCTTTCTTTGAATCTCCAGTGCTAAGCACAGCTTCCAGCATGTGATTTCAATTGTTCTTATTTAGTCATGTCCGACTCTTTGTGACTCCATTTGGCGATACTAGAGTAGTTTGCCATTTCCTTCTCCAGCTCATTTTACAGATGAGGAAACTGAGGCAGAGTTAACTGACTTGCCCAGCATCACAAACTAGTTAAGTGTCTGAGGCCAGATTTGAACTCAAGTCTTCCTGACTCCAGGCCTGGCACTGTAGCTGCCCCTAGGCACATAGTGGGCAATAGGTTAAGGGACTTGCTCTGGATCACAGAGCTAGGAAGAGTCCAAGGCTGCATTTGAATTTAGGTCTTACTAATTCCAAGTCTAGCACCAGTTCCATTGCCCAGGCTGACTCTCCCTATTTCCCCCCCTAATTTATCCCTTTTTAATTATAGTTTATGTTTAGTGCAAATTAATTCCATAAAAAGAGAATAGTTACTATGAGTCAGAGCATGAGAATACAAACCTGATATATAAGAAGCCCAAACAGTATTCAAATACAGCATTCAAAATAAATAAACGAAAAGGAGCGTCCATTCTCTCATACAGTAAGCTTGAGGAACTTCACATTGGGAAATTTCTGGGCTTTTTACTGAGGAGAGCCAACTTTCTTTGCTTTGGTATGAAGTTAGGATGCTACGATTGTATCAGAAACTACAAATCTAGCAACAATGTGTGACCAGGTGAGCCAGAAAGGGCCTTTCTTTAAAAGTTTTAACATTGAGGCAGTTGTAAAATTACTGTTTTCTTGAATGAGGCTGGCTTTTGACTTAATACCTCCCTGCTTCTATCACCTCTAAAAATGTTGAATGCCAGAATGTCAATTGAAAGCTATATTGATTCACAAAGATTTTGGTCTTTAAAAAAATTTTTTTTAACTATTTACACAAATAGCATAAAAAGCCTTAAGACTTTAAAATGATGCAATTATGCTTCTAGGGTTCATGTTTCAAACATCAATTTACCTTGTTTGGCTTTTACACGTTTGCCTCTCAATTGTGAATTTTGAAATACTAAACCTTCATAATCATCTTTACATTGTAAAATATGCTACGGGCACAGAAATAAATCACAGCATTTGAAAGTCATTCAAGAAACTGCACTTCAAAAGCTTTTGGAATGAAGGAAAGCAAGGTCGCTAATGAAATCTCACATTTGTTGGATAGGGAAGTGATGGGGACCTCTAGCTTTCCATTGCATGCTATGGAAGCCAGGTTTACCAATAACGCTTGCATTCTGGGAAGATTTCAACCCATCATTACTCTGGCACATGTCATTTATGATACAGCAATTTAAATGTGATGGGAAATCCAAAGCCCAGAGTAAATAATTAAACTCTTTTGAAAACAATGATACCTTAACGCTTTAAAACTTATCTAGATTACGTAGGAAATTAAATATGTATTACTGAAACATGGAGAATCAACTACAAATGTTCAATCGACGTTGCTTCCACTTCTGTATAAAGAAAAACCCGTAGGCTGTTTATATTCTAATCATTTTGTGGACATGGAGATTCAAAGAACCTAAGTAAAAATGGAATCTCTTTCTCATACCCTTTTCCCTCTTCAGTCACTTAGTTAACAAGCATTAATTAAGCACTTACTATGTGCTTGGCACTATACTAAGAGCTGGGACTCTAAATACAATTAGAAAGAACAACCCTAGCTCTCCAGAAATTCACATTTTAATGGGGGAAGACAAAAGGGATGGGTAAAGGAGAGGGGTAAGAGAAGGAAGGTCCCCAGCTAGGGGGATGGTAGACAAAATCCTAGAGAGGAGTTAGGGTCGTTAACCTCCAGATCAAGATAAAAATCTACCCCTTTATTCTTAATTCTAGTTGTTTATGTTTAGTGAATTTTCATCTTGAACTAAATAGTTTGCATCTCATCTCTTTTCAGTCTTGTAGCTGTTGGAAGTTCCAACTAGTTTAAATGCTGAAATCCAATACAAATTGAATCCTGTGAAATCCTTTAGATCTTCTCAAATCACTCAGAATTTGGGAAATTGACCTGTGACCTTTTCTGGAACAGATGTATCAGATTTAAGTGGGTATAATTGAATGGCTTTGGTTAAAAACATTGGCTGTTAATTTTTGTTTGGTTCTGTGCCACGGTGACATGTAGATGTGGCCACCTCCATGGCTCAGTAAGATGGATAATGGAAACACGGCTGTTGTGTTGACTGAGTTTCTTAATGGTAGACATGCAGAAGAGAGAAAGAGATGGAGGATGAAGTGTCTAGCAGTTGACTGTAAGGATTTTCCACCCACAGAACAGGTTGACCTATTCTTTGAATGTGTAGATACTTCAAGAGCTTGTACTTGGTGGGATAGCCATATGTTAAGAACGAATCTGCCTGGGTAAGGGGAGAGCCAGGAGCAGGAGCCCCTCCCAGAACTTTGTCCTGATCACCCACCCTCCTTGTGTCTATTCTATTTTGTTTTGTTCACATGTTGTCTGCCTCATCAGCTTCTTCCCTTATCCATAGACCTGACTGGTAAAGTTTTCCTTGAGTCCATTCCAGGAACTGGCCGCTTGCTGTCTCAACAGTTCTTCCCTGCCTATTCTCTACTATCAGCCAAACCCTCTCTCCGCACTAGCAACACATTCCCTTCTTCTGCACCCACTCTGCGTCACTTTGCATCCATTGAATTCCCAATGTCTACCAATCTCTCTCACCACATACACAGAAGCACCTGTCTCTGCCTCTGCCTCTCAGCCCTGGGACAATCCAACGTCCAGATGTTGGAGAGGGATACAAGGTTCAGATAATACCTAGTCTTTTAAGGCACAAAGAAGTACATAAAATTGAGGGTCCCAAGAACATCAGGGGCAAAAAGACCCGACAAGTTCACATTGCCCAGGTTAAGAACCCCAGCACTAAGCTGACATTATCTCTGAAGAGGATCTCAGGCTCAGGAATCCCAAAATATGGGGTCAAATAAACTCAGTATTTCACTCCATAATGAGCAAGGCAATGACAGAAAACTGAATAAGCTTTTTACTTCAAGTGTCCAATCTCCTCCCCATACTTCCGCAATATTTCTGCAACATGGACTATTTATATTTTCCACATTGGTACAGTGGACAGATGATATGGAGGCCAGAAAGGTGTGACTCAGTAAGCTCAGCTTGCAAGTTAGTGATCAAGTTTCTGACACTAAAGCTACTTTTCTTGACAAAAAGTTTGTGGTATATTACCAACAAAGTCCACAGGAAGAGATAGAAAGAGAGGTTCCATTTAAAATGGAATGCAGACAATATAAAATACTTGGGAGTCTACCTGGTAAGACAAACCCAGGAACTATGTGAATACAGTTACAAAACACTTTCACACAAATGAAGTCAGATCTAAACAATTGGGAAAATATTAATTACTTATGGGTAGGCTGACCTAACATAATAAAAATGATAATTCTGTGTAAAGTAAATTACTCATTCAGTGCCATCTCAATCAAACTACCTGAAAATTATTTTATAGAGCTAGAAAAAATAACAAAACTCATCTGGAAGAATAAAAGGTCAAGAAGATCAAGGGAATTAATGAAAAAAAGCGAAGGAAGGTGGCCTAGCCATGCCAGATCTCAAATTGTATTACAAGATGGTAAGCATCAAAACAATCTGGTAATGGCTGAGAAATAGGGTGGTGGATCAGTAGAATAGGTTAGGTGCACAATACACAGTAGGAAATGACCGTAGTAACCTCATGTTTGATAAGCACAAAGATCCAAACTTTTGTGACGAGCTATCATTATTTGACAAAAACTTCTGGGAAAACTGGAAAGCAATTTGGCCGAAACTAGGTATAGACCAGCATCTTACACTGTATACCAAAATAAGGTTAAAATGGGTTCATGGTTTAGTGTAAAAACGTGATGCCGTAAGCAAATTAAGGGAGTAGTTTGCCTGTCAGATCTATGGATAAGGGAAGAATTTATCATCAAATAAGAGATGGAGAACATTACAGAATGTAAAGTGAATAATATTGATTACATTAAATTAAAAAGATTTTGCACAAACAAAACCATTGTAGCCAAGATTAGAAAGAAAACAGAAAACTGGGGAAAAACTTACACCAAGTTTCTCTGATGAAGGCCTTATCTCCCAAATATTTAGAGAACTGAGTCAAATTTATAAGAATATGAGTCATTCCCCAATTGATAAATGGTCAAAGGACACAAACAGGCAGTTCTCAGATTCAAATCATATATAGTCATATGAAAAAATGTTGTAAATCACTATTGATTTGAGAAATGTAAATTAAAACAACTCTGAGGTATCACTTCACATCTATCAGATTGGCTAATATGACAGAAAAAGAAAATGACAAATATTGGAGGAGATGTGAGAAAATTGAGACACTGTTGGTGGAGTTGTGAACTGATCTAACCATTCTGGAGAGCAATTTGGAACTATACCCAAAGGGCTATAAAACTGCACATACCTTAGACCCAGCAAAATCACTACTAGGAAAAACACCTATATGTACAAAGATATTTATAGCAGCTCTTTGTTGTGGTGGCAAAGAATTGGAAATTGAGGAGATTCCCATCTTTTGGGGAATGGCTGAACAAGCTGTGGTATGTGATGGAATGATATTGTGCTATAAGAAATGACAAACAGGATGGTTGCAGAAAAACTTGGGAAATATGAATTGATACAGAGTGAAGTGAGCAGAACCAGGAGAATATTATATCCCATAACGGCAATATTATATAATTATCAACTATGAGTGACTTAACTATTCTCAGCAATAAAACAATCCAAGACAATTGTGTTTGTTTTTTTGTTTTTGTTAGGCAATGGGATTAAGTGACTTTGCCCAGGGTCACACAGCTAGTAAGTGTTATGTGTCTGAGGCCAGATCTGAATTCAGGTCCTCCTGAATTCAGGGCCAGTACTCTATCCATTGTATCACCTAGCTGTCCCATTCCAAGACAATTCTGAAGGAACTATGATGAAAAATGCTATCTACCTTAAGAGAAAGAACTCATCTGAATGAAGATCAAAGCATATTGCTGTTTTACTTTCTTTATTTTTCTTGTTTTTTTGTCTGTTTTATTTTACAACATGACAAATATAGAAATATATTTTGCATGACTGCACATGTATGACCTTTATTGAATTGGTTGCCTTCTCAATGAGGGGAGAGGAGAGGGAAGGTGGAAGGGAATCTGGAACTAAATGTAAAAAACAAAGGTTAAAAATTGTGTTTGCATGTAATTGGAAAAAATAAAATATTAAAAAATTTTAAAAGGTAGTAGTATTCTATTGTTCTTTTTTCAGTGTCAACATTCTGGCTCCATTGCCTTCAGATTATATGACTAAAGATAATGAAACACCTGGAAGTCACCAGTTAGTGAATGGTGTCCTCATCAGGCACTAAAGTTAAAACTAAAGCGTTAAATTGTCTAGCATGTTGAGGATATTTTTTCCTAACGCTCTGAGACACTGATCAGTCCTACTAGAGGTCCAAGGGTGGTGAGATTGGGTGAGTTTCCTCCTCCTGCTGTTATCCCGTTTCTTCTGCTTTCATCTGAACATGCTTATGACAGGAACCCATCATGGCAGCCTACCATGGGAAGCCATAGTGGAATCCTAATGATGAGAGCCAATCATGATATCCTAGGGTAGTTTCTCAGAAACAGCAGGAGCAGTCAGTCAGCTAGCATTTACTGAGCACCTACTATGTGCCGTGTATTGATGTCCTTAGCAGTAAGTGCAGTTGGAAAGAGTAAGCAGTTACCCAAGTTAAGGCTGAATGATCCCTTATTGACTACATAATAGAATGAATTCTTTTTCAGGTAAGGGTTGGACTAGCCTTCTGAGGTCCCTTCTAATTCTGATTTTTGATGGTGTATATTTTTGTAAATTTTATGTGAAAAGTTCAAAAGGGTTGTGGAACTTCCTAGGAAAAGGCAAGAGGAAAACAGTTGGGTTGGTGAGGGAGGTGGCGGCCAAGGTCTTGTGATTTTGATCAGAAACCAAATAGGTGTGTACCTGGAACCTGTGCCAGAAAAGAAAGAAGGAGCTAAAGGTCATAGCTCAACCCAAGACTTGATTCTGGTGGAGGGGAAGAGATAAAGAAGGTTGTGACTCTGCGGTGATGGGGTCACGCCATAGGAGAGGACTAAACAGGAGCAATAATAGGGAATAATATGTTATAGCCTTGGTTGAATGCCTGAAAACTGATCCGAGTTCAGTGAACCCCATCACCTGTACTCATGAGATTTCACCTACAGTGAGTGTCCGGGGTGGGGTAGGGGCAGTGGCCAATGAAGGCCCACTCCTGGGATAGGATGGTGGGCTGCCAAACCACATGGGTAGGAAGTTGGTGAGCCTGGTCCTAGCTGTGTGAGATGATGGAATAGAGGAGCCCTGCTTGCCTCTTCAGAGCAAGCACAGATATTCTGTGACTTCGTATTAAGGAAAAGAAAGTGATATAATACAGCAGTGCCAATATCAAATAGAAATGGGCCATTAAGCCTTACAGAAGGATTCTGCAGCACATATTGACTTAGAAAACCACACATTAACATTGTCTATGTTTTAGTCTTTACTCTTCATGACCCTGTTTGGGGTTTTCTTGGCAAAGATACTGAATAGTTTGCCATTTCCTTCTGTAGCTCATTTTACGGATGAGGAAACTGAGGCTAATAGGGTCAAGTGACTTGCCTAGGGTCACATAGCTAATAAGTGTCAGAGACCAGTTTTGAACTCAGGAAGAGAAGTCTTCCAGTGCTGGAATTCTGTTCATTGCACCCCCTAGCTGTCCTTAAAAAAAGTTTTATTCTATTTTAATTTTGTTAAATATTTCCCAATTACATTTTAATCTGTTCAGGCCACACTCAGGGAGCACTGTAGGCAGTAGGACCTGGGTGCTTGACACCTCTGGCGTAATGGATAGGGTACTAGAAGCCTTGAGTTCAAATCCTGTCTCAGACACTTACTTGATGGGTGACCCTGGATAACTCACTTTACCTCTGTCTGCCTCAGTTTCCTCATCTGTAAAATGGGGATAAAAATGGCACTTCCCTCTTAGGGATTTTGTGAGGCTCAAATGAAATGACACATGTAAAGCTGCTTTCTAAAGCTTAAAGTAGTATACACATGTGGCCTAAATTGAGTTGTCTTTTTCCTGGTGGCTTTAAGCCTCTTTTTGGGGAGAGACAGGTAGTCCTGGGATGCCCAGGCAGCTGCCCACTGCCAGGCCCGGGTCCTCTCTGACCAGTCCTCCATTACTATCTTTTGTTCCCTGAAATTCCCTCGCACTATAGTAAGATGGTGCTGTCTGTTTTCTTTTCCCAGCAGGAGAGCCCTGGGGGCACAAGGGGCCCTGAAGGGGAACTAGAGGGCACAGAAACGGAAGCAGGGTGCCAGGGAGAGATTTTACCTACTGTGCCATTTTGTTGCCTCAGAAATCAATGAGTTCTCCATCAGTCAATCAGTAAGTCAATCAACTAATATTTATTAGTGCTCACTGAAAATCTTCAAGTAGAGGCTGAATGGCTGCTTGTCAGACTACATACATATATATCTATATGTGTATTATATACACATGTCTATGTTATGTGTATATATGTATACATACACATATTATATATATAAATATTTTATATTGTATACTATACATAATATGATATATTATATATAATATATAAAAAGGGGCAATCATGCTTTGGCTAGGGATTAGGCTCTCTTGCAACATTAAAATGATCTGTTTGTATGTACGGTAGGTATGGTCTGTCCTCAAGAAAAGATTTGATTCAATTTAAGAAAAAAATTACCAGTCATCTAGTATATGAAAGCACAGTGTTAGGGATTCAAAGCCTTGAAGGCAAAAAAGCTTTGCGTTCTCCTAGGGGATGGGGGGACTGGACAATATTTACAGAGCTAGAAGTCATTTTATGCCTTCCTATGAATTTAAGACCTTGTGCGGCTTCTCCTAAGGGTGTTTACAGTTTAAGCCTTCCCTTTAATTAAGGACTGAAAGGTGTTAGTTACCTGTCTTTAAAGGAATTTCAACAACAAAAGAACCGAGAGGGGAGCTTCTACTTGGGTTAGGGTCATAGAGAGGTGCTACCACACTTAGTGAAGCTCTCTGGTCTCCATGGGGACATAGGGATTAAGCAAGTTTGGCTTGTGGGGGGGGGTAAGGGGCAGGGGAGGAGAGGGAGCCAGAGGACTGAGACACATAAGCACATCTCAATCTCAGCATCCTGATGGATGAAGCCAACAAGGCCAACCATAGAGTGAAGTCCCAAGAGTGTCCCCTGACACGCCTATGTGTGTGCTAGGGGATGAGTAGTTGCCTAGTCACACATTTAGCTCCTCCTCGTCAGAGACAATTACTATGTCATGGGAGCTGAGGGATTGGGGAAGAAATGGAAACAAGTGTGTGTGTGTGTGTGTGTGTGTGTGTGTGTGTGTGTGTGTGTGTGTGTGTGGTAATCACTGCATTGTCACAATGGAAATAAACCAGAGCCATCAGAAACTAGGTAACTTGAAAATGGATCCGTTTCAGGACTTTGGGGTCACATGAAGAAGAAAGGGTCAAATTATGGGGTGGTGTGAAGTGTGTTTTTAATATGCTTTTAAAATATAATGATAACGCAAAATTATCTTAAGGGCAATTGGGCATCTCTTTTAGCGTGTATATTCCATGTTGTTGTTGAGTCATGTCCAACTCTTTGTGACCCCATTTGGGGTTTTCTTGGCAAAGATCCTGGAGCAGTTTGTCATTTCCTTCTCCATTTCATTTTACTGATGAGGAAACTAAGCCAGACAGAGGTTTTAAATGACTTATCCAGTGTCACACAACTAATGAATATCTGATCTGGATTTAAACTCAGGTCTTCTTGACTTCAGTCCCAGAGCCTTAAAAAGAAAGAGCATTTCATTTTGTCAGCTTCTTCTAGACTATTCCAGCCTGTCTAGATCTTTGGATCTTTATCTCATCCAAGCAATTAGTGATTCCTTCCAGCTTCCTGTTATCTGAAAGTTGGAAAAATCTTCTGACTGTACCTTCATTGAAGTCTTTAATAAAACTGTTGAATAGACCAGAACCTTCCACTTCAAATTGACATTGATATATAAATCATCCTTCATTGGGCTCAGTCATAGGATTGATCATCAAGCAATTCAACGAATATTTAGTTGGCCTAAATAGTAGATTGCTGAGCTTGGAGTCAGGAAGATACAGGTTCAAATGTGATGCTGTGTGACTGTGGGCTGCTCACTCTGTGTGCCTCAAGCAATTACTGAGGATTTATCTACTAAATCATAGATGAGCTGCAGTCTGTGTCACTCCGGTGAGTTCCCACACTGAGAGTTTCCCGACAATGATGTAATCACAGAGGCTTTGGGTGTTTATGCGTGCACGAGTCAGAGTCACTGTGCCAGGCGTGAAGGACAAAAAGACAAAAACAAGATGGCCCCAGTCCTTAGGGAACTTACATTCCACATGGTTATTTGAGGAAGGAGAAAGCATCATTTTTCTAGGTAGCTGATTTTTCTATCCAGAGGTACTGTGGTGGTATAACAGATCAATCAACATCATTTAAGAAACCCCCAACAACAAACCAAAAGATTTTCACGTATTAGGAGTGGACCCCAAATACAATTTGCGTTCTCCAATTAAGCGCAAAGACCTTAGAATCATAGATAGCATACAACTTATGACTAAATAACAAAACGATCAGTGATGTATTTGAGTGGTCTGTGTTAAGATTT